>NW_026606196.1:2350000-2755147 GCF_029834395.1 Sorex fumeus | reverse complement strand
CGCTGGGCGATCCGGGCGCTTGGCCAGGCACTCCGCCGGCGGGTGCCGCGGAGCTAAGCACCGGGGTTGGCAACAGCCTGGAGCGGGGCCGAGGGCCGTGCAGGGTGCGGTGCGGCGCGGGAGCGCGGCCCGGCCCTCGGCCTGCGGGTGCCGCGGAGCTAAGCCCCGGGGTCGGCAGCGGCCCGGAGCGGGGCCGATGGCTGGGCCTGGCGCAAGGCAGCCTGGGCGCGCGGCCCGCTCCTCCGCCGGCTGGTACCGCGGAGCTAAGCCCCGGGGTCGGCAGCGGCCCGGAGTGGGGCCGAGTGCCAGGGGTTGTTTGCTGGGCAGCCCAGGCGCGTGGACAGTACCTCCGCGGGCGGGTGCCGCGGAGCTAAGCCCCGGGATTGGCAGCGGCCTGAAGCGGGGCTGAGGGCCGGGCCGGGCGTGGTGCGGCCCGGTCCCATGGCACGCCCCTCCGCTGGGGGTGCCGCGGAGCTAAGCCCCGGCGTTGGCAGCGGCCCTGAGCGGGGCCGAGGGACTTGCCGGGCGTGGGGCATACCGGGCGCGCGGCCCGGCCCTCGGCCCGCGGGTATCGCTTAGTTAAGTCCCGGGGTCAGCAGCGGCCTTGAGCGGAGCCGAGGGCCGGGCAAGGTGCGGCGCGGCCTGGGAGCCAGGCCCCGTCTCTCAGCCCGCAGGTGCCGTGGAGCTAAGCCGCGGGGTCGGCAGCGCCCCGGAGCGGGGCTGAGGGCCGGGCCGGTCGCGGCCGGCCCTGGTACACGGACTGACCCTCCATCGGTGGGTACCGCAGAGCTAAGCCCTGGGTTCAGCAGCGGCCCGGAGCTGGGCCATGGCCGGAACGGGAGCGGGGCCCCCCCGGCTCGCCGCCTGGCCCTCGGCCTGCGGGTGCCGCGGAGCTAAGCCCCGGGTTCGGCAACGGCCCGGAGCGGTGCCGCTGGCCCGGCGTGGTGCGGGGCGGGACAGGCGCGCGGCCCGGCCCTCGGCTGGCATTTGCCACGGATCTAAGCCCCGGGGTTGGCAGCGGCCCGGAGCAGGGCCGAGGGATGGGACGGGCGCGGGTCGGCCCGGGCGCGCGGACCGTCCCTCTGCCGTTGTGTGCCGTGGAGCTTAGCCCCGGGGTCGGCAGCGCCCCGGAGCGGGACTGAGGGCCGTGACGGGCGCGGCCGGCCCCGGCGCGCGGACCGGCCATCCGCGAGCATATGCCGTGGGGCTAAGCCCCGGGGTCGGCAGTGGCCCGGAGCGGGTCAAGGGCCGGGCCGGGCACGGGGTGGCCCGGGCGCGCGGCCCGGCCCTAGTCCCACGTGTGCCGCGGAGCTAATCCCCGGGGTCGGCAGCGGCCCGGAGCGTGGCCGAGAGCCGGGCCGGGTGCGGGGCGGCGCAGGCGCGCGGCCCGGCCCTCCACCTGCGGTGCCGTGGAGCTATGCCCCGGGGTCGGCAGCAGCCCGGAGCGGGACTGAGGGCCGGGCCGGGCGTGGCCGGGCCGGGCGTGCGGACTGGCCCTCCACCAGCGATTGCTGTGGAGCTAAGCCCCGGGTTCAGCAGTGGCCCGGAGCAGGGCAAGGGCCAGGTCGGTGTGGGGCGGCCCGGGCGGGCGGCCCGGCCCTCGTTCCGTGTGTGCCACGGAGCTAAGCCCCGGGGTCGGCAGGGGCCCGGAGCGGGGCCGAGAGCCGGGCCGGGCGATGGGTGCCCAGGCGCGCGTTCTGGCCCTCGGCCTGCGGGTGCCACGGAGCTAAGCTCCGGGTTCGGCAGCGACGCGGAGCGGGGCCTGATGGCCGGGCCTGGCACGGGGCAGTCCGGGCTCGCGGCCAGGTCCTCCGCTGGCGGTGCTGCGGAGCTATGCCCCGGGGTCGGCAGCGGCCCGGAGCGGGGCCGAGGGCCGGGTTGGGCGCTAGGCAGCCCGGCGCGTGGACAGGACCTCCGCCGGCGGGTGCCGCGGAGCTAAGCCCCAGGGAGGGCAGCGGCCGGGAACAGGGCCTAGGGCCGGGCAAGGCGTGGGGTGGCCCGGGCGCCAGGCCCCGTCTCTCGGCCCGCGGGTGCCATGGAGCTAAGCCGCGGGGTCGGCAGCGCCCCTGAGCGGGGCCGAGGGCCGGGCCGGTCGCGGCCGGCCCTGGCACGCGGACTGACCCTCCGTCGGTGGGTACCGCAGAGCAAAGCCCCGGGTTCGGCAGCGGCCCAGAGCTGGGCCATGGCCGGAACGGGAGCGGGGCCCCCCTGGCTCGCCGCCCAGCCCTCGGCAAGCGGGTGCCGCGGAGCTAAGCCCCGCGTTCGGCAACGGCCCGGAGCAGTGCCGCGGGCCTGGCCAGGTGTGGGGCGGCACAGGCGCGCGGCCCGGCCCTCGGCTGTCGAGTGCCGCGGATCTAAGCCCCGGGGTCGGCAGCGGCCTGGAGCAGGTCCGAGGGCTGGGCTGGGCGAGGGTCGGCTCGGGCACGTGGCCCGTCCCTCCTCCTTTGTGTGCAGCGGAGCTAAGCCGTGGGGTCGGCAGCGCCCCGGAGCGGGGTCGAGGGCCGGGCCGGTCGCGGACTACCCTGGCACGCGGACTGACCCTCCGTCAGCGGGTACCACAGAGCTAAGCCCCGGTACGGCAGAGGCCGGAGTGGGGCCATGGCCGGGACGGGAGCGGGGCCCCACCGGCTAGCGGCCCGGCCCTCGTCCCGCGGGTACCGCGGAGCTAAGCCCCGGGGTCGGCAGCGGCCCGGAGCGGTGCCGCGGGCCCAGCCGAGTGTGGGGCGGCAGTGGCGCACGGCCTGGCCCTCGGCCGGCGGTTGCCGCGGAGATAAGCCCCGGGTTCAGCAGCGGCCTGGAGCGGGGCCAAGGACGGGCCGGGCACAGGGCGGCTCCGGCGCGCGGCACAGCCCTCGGCCCGCGTGTGCCGCGGAGCAAAGCCCTGGGGTTGGCAGCGGCCCGGAGCGGGGCCGACGCCGGGCCGGTCGCTGGGAGGTCCGGGCGCGTGGCCAGGCCCTCCGTTGGCGGGTGCCATGGAGCTAAGCCCCGGGGTCGGCAGTGGTCTGGAGCGCGGCCGAGTGTCGGTACGGGCGCGGGGTGTCCCTGGCGCACGGCCCGGCCCTCGGCTTCTTGATGCCGCGAAGCTAAGCCCCGGGGTTGGCAGCTGCTTGGAGAAGGGCCGAGGGCCGGGCCGGGCGCGGTGCGGTCCGGGCGCACGGTCCGGCCCCCCGCCGGGGGTTGCCGCAGAACTAAGCCCAGGGCTGGGCAGCGGCCCGGAGTGGGACCGAGGGCCAGGCCGGGCGCTGGGCGGCCCGGGCGCGTGGACAGGCCCACCGCCGGCGGGTGCCGCGGAGCTATGCCCCGGGATCGGCAGCGGCCAGAAGCGGGGCCGAGGGCAGGGACGGGCGCGGTGCGGCCCGGACGTGCGGCCCGGCCCTCCGCCGAGGGGTGCCGCGGAGCTAAGCCCCGGGGTAGGCAGCGGCCCGGAGCGGGGCCGAGGGATGTGCCGGGCGCAGGATGGCCCGGGCGCGCGGCCCGGCCCTCGGCTGGCATGTGCCGCGAATCTAAGCCCTGGGGTCGGCAGCGGCCCAGAGCAGGGCCGAGGACCGGGCCGGGCGCTGGTCGGCCCGGGCGCGCGGCCCTTCCTTCCACCATTGTGTGCCGTGGAGCTAAGCCCCGGGGTCGGCAGTGGCCTGGACCGTGGCCGAGGGCCGGGCCTGGGGCAAGGCGGCACAGGCGCGCGGCCCGGCCTTCCACAGGGGGTGCGCGGAGCTATGCCCCGGGTTTGGCAGCAGCCCGGAGCCGGACTGAGGACCGTGCCGGGCGCGGCCGGTCCGGGCGCGCGGACCGGCCCTCCGCCAGCGGGTGCCGTGTAGCTAAGTGCCTGGGTCGGCAGTGGCCCGGAGCGAGGCAAGGGCCGGTCTGGGCGCGGGGCGGCCCGGACGCACGGCCCGTCCCTCGTCCCGTGTGTGCCGCGGAGCTAAGCCCCGGGGTCGGCCGCGGCCCGGAGCGAGGCCGAGATCCGTGCCGGGCGCTGGTAGACCCGGGTGCGTGGCCAGGCACTCCACCGGCGGGTGCCGCAGAGCTTAGCCCCGGGGTCGGCAGCGGCCCGGAGCAGGGCCGAGGGCCGTGCCGGGCGCGGTGTGGCCTGGGCGCACGGCACGGCCCTCCGCCGGGGGTGCCGCAGAGCTAAGCCCCGGCATCGGCAGCGGCCCTGAGCGGGGCCGTTGGACGTGACCGGCGTTGCACGGCCCGGGCGCACGGCCCGGCCCTCGGTCCGCGGGTAGCGCGGAGCTAAGCCCCGGGGTCAGCATCGGCCCGGAGCGTGGCTGAGGGCTGGGCCGGGCGCGGGGTGGCCCGGGCACGTGGCCCGGCCCTCCGCCGGCGGGTACCGCAGAGCTAAGCCCCGGGGTCTGCAGTGGCCCAGAACGCAGCCGAGGGTCGCAACGGGAACCGGGCTGCTCCTGTGTGCGGCCCCGTCCTTCGCCGGCGGATGCCGCGGATCTAAACCCCAGGGTCGGCAGCGGCCAGGAACGGGGCCGAGGTCCGGGCAAGGCGCGGTACGGCCTGGGCACGCAGCCCCATCTCTCGGCCCGCTGGTGCCGTGGAGCTAAGCCCCGGGGTCCACAGCGGTCTGGTGCGCGGCCGAGTGTTGGTACGGGCACGGGGTGTCCAGGGCGCACGGCCCGGCCCTCGGCCTGTTGGTGCCGTGAAGCTAAGCCCCGGGGTCGGCAGCGGCCTGGAGCAGGGCCGAGGGTCAGGCCGGGCGTGGTGCGGCCCGGCCCTCCGCCGGGAGTTGACGCGGAACTAAGCCCCGGGGTCAGCAGCTGCCTGGAGCGGGACCGAGGGCCGGACCGGGCGCTGGGCGGCCTGGACGCGTGGACCGGCCCTCCGCCGGCGGGTGCCGTGGAGCTATGCCCCGGGATCCGCAGCGGCTCGAAGCGGGGCCGAGGGTAGGGACGGGCGCGGTGCGGCATGGTCGCATGGCCCGGCCCTCTGCCGAGGGGTGCCGCGGAGCTAAGCACTGGGGTCAGCAGCAGCCCGGAGCAGGGCCGAGGGCCGGGCCAGGTGCGGTGTGGCCCGGGCGCGCGGCCCGGCCCTCCGCCGGGGGTTGCCGCGGTACTAAGCCCCGGGGTCGGCAGCGGCCTGGAGTGGGGCCCAGGGCCGGGCCAGGAGCAGGGCGGCCCGGGCGAGCGGCTCGACCCTCGGCCCGCAGGTGCCGCGGAGCTAAGCCCCGGGGTTGGCAGCGGCCCGGAGTGGGGCCGATGGCCGAGCCGGGCGTGGCGCAGCCCGGGCGCGAGACCCAGCCCTCCGCCAGCGGGTGCCTCAGAGCTAAGCCCCGGGGACTGCAGCGGCCCAGAATGCGGCCGAGTGTCCGGATGGGAGCGGGGCGGCTCGGGGGCGCGGTCCGACCCTCGGACCTCGGGTGCCGCGGAGCTCAGCCCCGGGGTCGGCAGCGGGCCGAAGCGAGGTGAGTGCTAGACCGTTTGCGCGGCGTCCAGGGCGCACGGCATGGCCCTCCGCCAACGGGTGCTGCGGAGCTAAGCCCCGGGTCGGCAGCGGCCCGGAGCGCGGCCGAATGTCCCGACAGTATCGGGGCAGCCCAGGCACCTGGCACGGCACTCCGTTGGTGGGTGGCGCAGAGCTAAGCCCCGGGGTCGGCAGTGGCCCGGAGCGGGGCCGAGGGCTGGGCCGGCCGCAGGGAAGCCAGGGCGCGCGGCCCAGCACTCCGCCGGCGGGTGCCGCAGAGCTAAGCCCCGGGGTCGGGAGTGGCCTGGAGCAGGGCCAAGTGCCAGACCATGTGCGGGGCGGCCAGGGCGCGCGGCATGCCCCTCCGCCGGCAGGTGCCGCAGAGCTAAGTCCCGGGGTCGGCAGCGGCCCGGAGCGGGGCCAAGTGCCAGACCGTGTGTGGAGAACCCGGGCACGTGGTCCAGTCCTCCGCCGGCGGGTTCCGCGGAGCTAAGCCCCGGGGTCGGCAGCGGCACGGAGCGGGGCCGAGGGCTGGGCCGGGCACGGGGCAGCCAGGGCTCACGGCCCGGCACTCAACCGGCGGGTGCCGCAGAGCTAAGTCCTGGGGTCAGCAGCGGCCCGGAACACGGATGATGGTTGGGATGGGAGCAGGGCGGCTCGGGTGCGCATCCCGGTCCTCTGCCGGCGGGAGCTGCGGAGCTAAGCCCCAGGGTCGGCAGCGGCCCTGAGGGGGGCCGATGGCCGGGCCGGGCTTGGGGCCGCCCGGGCGCACCGCCCGGTCCTCTGCTGGTGTTTGCCGTGGAGCTCAGCCCCGGGGTCGGGAGCGGCTCGGAGCAGGGCCAAGTGCCAGACCGTGTGCGGGGTGGCCAGGGCGCGCGGCATGGCCCTCCGCCGACGGGTGCCACGGACCTAAAACCCGGGATCGGCAGCGGGCCTGAGCACGGCCGAGGGTCCCGACGGTATCAGGACAGCCGGGGCACCTGGCCCGTCCCTCCACCGGCGGGTGGCGCGGAGTTAAGCCTCGGGGTCGGCAGTGGCCCAGAGCGGGGCCAAGTGCCAGACCGTGTGCGGGGCGGCCAGGGCGCGCGGCATGGCCCTCCGCCGACGGGTGCCGCGGACCTAAAACCCGGAATCAGCAGTGGCCCGGAGCACGGCCGAGGGTCCCGACGGTATCAGGGCAGCCCGGGCACCTGGCCCGTCCCTCCGCCGGCGGGTGGCATGGAGCTCAGCCCCGGGGTCGGCAGTGGCCCGGAGTGGGGCCAAGTGCCAGACCGTGTGCGGGGCGGCCAGGGCGCGCGGCATGGCCCTCCGCTGACGGGTGCCGTGGAGCTAAGACCCGGGATCGGCAGCGGCCCGGAGCACGGCCGAGGGTCCCGACGGTATCAGGGCAGCCCGGGCACCTGGCCCGTCCCTCCGCCGGCGGGTGGCGCGGAGCTAAGCCCTGGGGTCGGCAGTGGCCCGGAGCATGGCCAGAGCCGGGCCGGGCGTGGGGCGTCCCCGGCGCGTGGCCCGTTCCTTGACCCGCGTGTGCCGCGGAGCTAAGCCCAGGGGTCGGCAGCGGCCCGGAGCGGGTCCGAGGGTTGGGTTGGGCGCTGGGCAGCCCGGGCGCGTGGACAGGACCTCTGCCGGCGGGTGCCGCGGAGCTAAGCCCCGCGGTCGGTAGTGGGCCGGTGCGGGGCAAGGGCCGGCCCAGGAACAGGGCTGCCCAGACGCGCGGCCCGGCCCTCGGCCCGCATGTGCCGCGGAGCTGAGCCCCGGGGTCGGCAGCGGCCCGGAGCGGGGTGAGTGCCAGACCGTTTGCGGGGCGGCCAGGGCGCGCGGTATGGCCCTCTGCCGACGGTTGCCGTGGAGCTAAGCCCCGGGATCGGCAGTGGCCTGGAGCGCGGCCGAGGGTCCCGACGGTATGGGGCAGCCCGGGCACCTGGCACGGCCCTCCGCCAGCGGGTGGCGCGGAGCTAAGCCACGGGGTCGACAGTGGCCCGGAGTGGGGCCAAGGGCTGGGCCAGGCGTGGGGCAGCCAGGGCTCTGGCCCGGCACTCTGCCGGCGGGTGCCGCAGAGCTAAGTCCTGGGGTCAGCAGCGGCCCGAAGCGGGGCCGAGGGTCGGGATGGGAGCGGGGCAGCTCAGGCGCGTGGCGGGCCCTCAGCCCGCTGGTGCCGCGGAGCTAAGCCCCGGGGTCGTCAGCGACCCGAAGCGGAGCCGAGGGTCAGGATGGGATCTGGGCAGCTCGGGCGCATGGACGGGCCCTCAGCCCGCTGGTGCCGTGGAGCTAAGCCCCGGGGTTGGCAGCGGCCCAGAGCAGGGCCGAGGGCCGTGGTGGGCGCGGCCGGCCCGGGCGCACATCCCGGCCTTCGGCTGACGGGTTCCGCAGAGCTAAGCCCCGGGGTCGGCAGCGGCCCGGAGCGCGGCCGAGGGTCCCGACGGTATGGGGCAGCCCGGGCACCTGGCACGGCCCTCCGCCGGCGGGTGGCGTGGAGCTAAGCCCCGGGTTCGACAGTGGCCCGGAGCGGGGCCAAGGGCTGGGCCAGGCGCGGGGCAGCCAGTGCGCGCGGCCCGGCACTCTGCCGGCGGGTGCCGCAGAGCTAAGTCCTGGGGTCGGCAGCGGCCCGGAACGCGGCAGATGGTTGGGACTGGAGCGGGGCGGCTCGGGTGCGCATCCCGCTCCTCCACCGGCAGGAGCTGCGGAGCTAAGCCCCAGGGTCGGCAGCGGGCCAGGGCAGGGCCGAGGGCTGGGCCGGACGCGGTTCGGCCCGGGTGCGTGGCCCGGCCCTCGGACCGCGGGTGCCGTGGAGCTAAGCCCCAGGGTCAGCAGTGTACTGGAGCGGGGCCGATGGTCCCGACAGTATTGGGTCAGCCCCGGCACGTGGCCCGTTCCTCCACCGGCGGGCTCCGCGGAGCCAGGCCCCGGGGTCGGCAGCGGTCCGGAGCATGGCCGAGGGCCGGGCCGGGCGCGGGTCAGCCCGGGCGCGCGGCCCGGCCCTCCGACGTTGTGTGCCGCGGAGCTATGCCCCGGGGTCGGCAGCGGCCCGAAGCGCGGCTGAGGACCGGGCCTGGCCCGGGGCGGCCCAGATGCGCGGCCTGGCCCTCAGCCCCCTGGTGCCGCAGAGCTAAGCCCCGGGCTCGGCAGCAGCCCGGAACGGGGCCGATTGTCGGGACCGGAGCGTGGCAGCCCGTGCGCGCGGCCCAGCCCTTTTCCCGCGGGTGCCACGGAGCAAAGACCCGGGGTGTGCATCGGCCCAGAGCGGGCCCAAGGGCCGGGCCGGGCGTTGGGCGGCCCGGGTGCTCGCCCAGCCCTCCCCAGGGCGGTGCCGCGGAGCTAAGCCCCGGGGTTGGCAGCAGCCCGAAGCTGGGCAGAGGGTCGGGCAGGGAGCGGGGCCGCCCCGGCACGCGGCACAGCTCTCGGCCCGTGTGTGCCGCGGAGCTAAGCCCCGGGGTCGGCAGTGGACCGGATTGGGGCCGATGGCCGGACATGGCGTGGTGCGGCCCGGGCTCGTGGCCCGGCCCTTGGCCCGCGGGTGCCGCGTAGCTAAGCCCCGGGGCTGGCAGCGGCCCAGAGAAAGGCCGAGGGCCGGGCCGGGCGCTGGGTGGCCCGGGCGCGTGGCCAGGCCCTCTGATGGCGGTTTCCGCGGAGCTAAGCCCCGGTGTCGGCAGCGGCCCGGAGCGGGGCCGAGGGCCGGGCCGGGCGTGGTGTGGCCCGGGCGCGCAGCCTGGCCCTCGGACCGCGGGTGCCGCGTAGCTAAGCCCCTGGGTCAGCAGTGGCCCGGAGCGCGGCCGAGTGTCGTGACAGGAGCAGGGCGGCCCGTGCGCGCGGCCCGGCCCTTTCCCGCGGGTGCCACGGAGCTAAGCTACGGGGTGGGCAGCGGCCAGGAGTGGGGCCGAGGGCCGGGCCGGGCGCAGGGTGGCCCGGGCGCGCTGCCCAGTCCTCTGCCGGGGGGTGCCGCGGAGCTAAGCCCTGGGGTCGGCAGCGGCCCGAAGCGGGGCCGAGGGTCGGGATGGTAGTGGGGCAGCTCGGACGCGTGGTGGGCCCTCAGCCCGCTGGTGCCGCGGAGCTAAGCCCTGGGGTCATCAGCGACCCGAAGCGGGGCCGAGGGTCAGGATGGGATCGATCAAGGCAGCTCGGGCGCGTGAATGGGCCCTCAGCCTGCTTGTGCCGTGGAGCTAAGCCCCGGGGTCGGCAGCGGCCCAGAGCAGGGGCCGATGTCCGGACAGGGGCGTGGTGCGGCCCGGGCTCGTGGCCTGGACCTTGGCCCGCGGGTGCCGCGTAGCTAAGCCCCGGGGCTGGCAGCGGCCCGGAGAAAGGCCGAGGGCCGGGCCGGGCGCTGGGTGGCCCGGGCGCGTGGCCAGGCCCTCTGATGGCGGTTGCCGCGGAGCTAAGCCCCGGTGTCGGCAGCGGCCCGGAGCGGGGCCGAGGGCCGGGCCGGGCGTGGTGTGGCCCGGGCGCGCAGCCTGGCCCTCGGACCGCGGGAGCCGCCTAGCTAAGCCCCTGGGTCAGCAGTGGCCCGGAGCGCGGCCGAGTGTCGTGACGGGAGCAGGGCGGCCCGTGCGTGCGGCCCGGCCCTTTCCCGCGGGTGCCACGGAGCTAAGCTACGGGGTGGGCAGCGGCCAGGAGCGGGGCCGAGGGCCGGGCCGGGCGCGGGGCAGCCTGGGCGCGCTGCCCAGTCCTCTGCCGGGGGGTGCCGCGGAGCTAAGCCCTGGGGTCGGCAGCGGCCCGAAGCGGGGCCGAGGGTCGGGATGGGAGCGGGGCAGCTCGGGCGCGTGGCGGGCCCTCAGCCCGCTGGTGCCGCGGAGCTAAGCCCCGGGGTTGTCAGCGACCCGAAGCGGGGCCGAGGGTCAGGATGGGATCGATCAGGGCAGCTCGGGCGCGTGGACGGGCCCTCAGCCTGCTTGTGCCATGGAGCTAAGCCCCGGGGTCGGCAGCGGCCCAGAGCAGGGCCGAGGGCCGTGGTGGGCGCGGCCGACCAGGGCGCGAGGACCGGCCTTCCGCCGGTGGGTGCCACGGAGCTAAGCCCCGGGTCGTCAGCGGCCCGGAACGGGGCCGAGTGTCGTCAGGGCGCGGTGCGGCCTGGGCACGCGGCCCGGCCCTCAGCTCGCGGGTGCCGCGTAGCTAAGCCCTGGTGTCGGCAGCGGCCCGGAGCGGGGCCGAGGGCCGGGCCGTGCGCGGGGCAGCCCGGGAGCGCGTCCCAGCCCTCTGCCGGTGGGAGATGCAGAGCTAAGCCCCAGGGTCGGCAGCGGCCCAGAACGCGGCCGATGGTCGGGACGGGAGCGGGGCGGCTCGGTTGCACGTACCGGTCCTCTGCCGGCGGGTGCCGTGGAGCTAAGCCCCGGGGTTGGCATCGGCCCGGGGCGGGGACGAGGGCCGGGCAGTGCGTGGTATTGCCCAGGCACGCGGCTCGGCCCTCGGATCGCGGGTGCCGCGGAGTTAAGCCCCGTAGTCGGCAGCGGCCCGGGGCGAGGACGAGGGCCGGGCTGGTCGCGGCGCGGGCCTGGCGCGCGGCCAGGCCCTCCGCCGGCGGGCGCCGCGGAGTTAAGCCCTGGGGTCGGCAGCAGCCCGGGGCGGGACCGAGGGTCGGATTGGGAGCAGGGCGGCTCGGGGGCGCGGTCCGACCCTCGGACCGCGGGAGCCGCGGGGCTAAGCCCCGGGGTGAGCAGCGGTCTGGGGCGGGGCCGAGGTCCAGGGCGGGAGCGGAGTGGCCCGGGCATGTGGCCCGATCCTCCGCCGGTGGGTGCCGCGGAGCTAAGTCACGGGGTCGGCTGCAGCCAGGAACGGGGCCGAGGGCCGGTCCGGGCGTGGGGCTGCCCGGGCGCGCGGCTTGGACCTCAGCCCTGGGGTAGGCAGTGGCCCGGAGTGAGGCCGAAGGACGGGCCGACGCTTGCGGCCCGGGCGAGTGGCCAGGCCCTCTGCTGGCGTGTGCCACGGAGCTAAGCCCCGGGGTCGGCAGCGGCCCGGAGCGGGGCCGAGGGCCGGGACGGGCGTTGGGCGGCCGGGGCACGTGGCCAGGCCCTCCGCTGGCGGGTGCCGCGGAGCTAAGACCCTGGGTCGGCAGCGGCCCAGAATGCGGCCGATGGTCGGGACGGGAGCGGGGCAGCTCGGGTGCATGTCCCGGTCCGCCGCCGGCGAGTGCCGCGGAGCTAAGCCCCAGGGTATACAGTGGCCCGGAGCGAGGCGGAGGGCTGGGCCGGGCGCTGGGCGGCCCGAGCGTATGGCCAGGCCCTCCGCTGGCGTGTGCCGCAGAGCTAAGCCCCAGGGTCGGCAGCGGCCCAGAGCGGGGCCAGGGACGGGCTAGGCACGGGGCAGCCCCAGCGCGCGGCACATCCCTCGACCCGCGTGTGTCGCGGAGGTAACCACCGGGGTTGGGATTAGCCTGGAGCGGGGCCAAGGGACGGGCCGGGCGCTGGGAAGCCCGGGCGCGTGGCCAGGCCTTCCGCCGGCGGGTGCCACGGAGCTAAGCCCCGGGGTCGTCAGCGGCCCGGAGCGGGGCCTAGGGCCAGGCTGGGCGCGGTGCGGCCCGGGCGCGTGGCCCGGCCCTCGGCCCGCGGGTACCGCGGAGATAAGACCCGGGGTCGGCAGCGGTATGGGGCGCGGCCGAGTGTCAGTACTGGCGCGGGGCGGTACGGCCCGGCCTGTTGGTGCCGCGAAGCTAAGCCCCGGTGTCGGTGCGCTGTCCCGGCCCTCCGCCAGGGGTTGTCGCGGAGCTAAGCCCCGGGGTCGTCAGCGGCCCGGACCGGGGCCGAGGGACGTGACGGGCCCAGGGCGTCCCGGGAGCGCGGCCCGGCCCACGGCCAGCTGGTGCCGCAGAACTAAGCTCCAGGGGTCGGCAGGTGTCTGGAGCGGGACCGAGGGCCGTTCCGGGCGCGGCCGGCCCAGGCACGCGGACCGGCCCTCAGCCAGCGGTTGCCACCGAGCTAAGACTTGGGTTCGGCTGCGGCCCGGACCGGGGCCAAGGGCCGGGTTGGGCTCTGGGCAGCCCGGGGGCGTGGAAAGGCCCTCCAACGGCGTGCGCCGCGGAGTTAAGCCCCAGGGTCGGAAGCGGCCCGAATCGGGTCCGAAGGCCGGGCCGGGTGTGGTGCGGCCCGGGCGTGCGGGCCGGTCCTCCGCCGGGGGGTGCGGCGGAGCTAAGCCCCGGGGTCGGCAGCGGCCCGGATCGAGGCTGAGGTCCGTGACGGGCGCGGCCGGCCAGGGCGCAAGGACCGGCCTTCCGCCGGTGGGTGCCACGGAGCTAAGCCCCAGGTCGTCAGCGGCCCGGATCGAGGCTGAGGTCCGTGACGGGCGCGGCCGGCCAGGGCGCAAGGACCGGCCTTCCGCCGGTGGGTGCCACGGAGCTAAGCCCCAGGTCGTCAGCGGCCCGGAGCGGGGCTGAGTGTCGTCAGGGCGCGGTGCGGCCTTGGCACGCGGCCTGGCCCTCGGCCCGCGGGTGCCGCGTAGCTAAGCCCCGGTGTCGGCAGTGGCCCGGAGCGGGGCTGAGGGCAGGGCCAGGCGCGGGGCAGCCCGGGTGCGCGTCCCAGCCCTCCACCGGCGGGAGACGCAGAGCTAAGCCCCGGGGTCGGCAGCGGCCCAGAACGCGGCCGATGGTCGGGACGGGAGCGGGGCAGCTCGGTTGCACGTACCAGTCCTCCGCCGGCGGGTGCTGTGGAGCTAAGCCCCGGGGTCGGCAGTGGCCCAGAGCAGGGCCGAGGGCCGTGGTGGGCGCGGCCGACCAGGACGCGAGGACCGGCCTTCCGCCGGTGGGTGCCACGGAGCTCAGCCCCGGGTCGTCAGCGGCCCTGAGCGGGGCCGAGTGTCGTAAGGGCGCAGTGCGGCCTGGGCACGCGGCCCGGCCCTCAGCTCGCGGGTGCCGCGTAGCTAAGCCCTGGTGTCGGCAGCGGCCCGGAGCGGGGCCGAGTGCCGGGCCGTGCGCGGGGCAGCCCGGGTGCGCGTCCCAGCCCTCCGCCGGCGGGAGACACAGAGCTAAGCCCCGGGGTCGGCAGCGGCCCAGAACGCGGCCGATGGTCGGGACGGGAGCAGGGCAGCTCGGTTGCACGTACCGGTCCTCCGCCAGCGGGTGCTGCGGAGCTAAGCCCCGGGGTTGGCATCGACCCGGGGCGGGGACGAGGGCCGAGCAGTGCGTGGTATTGCCCGGGCACGCGGCTCGGCCCTCGGTCCGCGGGTGCCGCGGAGTTAAGCCCCGTAGTCGGCAGCGGCCCGGGGCGAGGCCGAGGGCCGGGCTGGTCGCGGCGCGGGCCTGGCGCGCGGCCAGGCCCTCCGCTGGCGGGCGCTGCGGAGTTAAGCCCTGGGGTCGGCAGCAGCCCAGGGCGGGACCGAGGGTCGGAATGGGAGCAGGGTGACTCGGGTGCGCGGTCCGACGGGTGCCACGGGGCTAAGCCCCGGGGTGAGCAGTGGTCTGGGGCGGGGCCGAGGTCCAGGGCAGGAGCGGGGTGGCCCGGGCATGTGGCCCCATCCTCCGCCGGTGGGTGCCGCGGAGCTAAGTCACGGGGTCAGCTGCGGCCAGGAACGGGGCCGAGGGCCGGTCCGGGCATGGGGCTGCCCGGGCGCGCAGCTTGGACCTCAGCCCCGGGGTAGGCAGTGGCCCGGAGTGAGGCCGAAGGACGGGCCGGCGCTTGCGGCCCGGGGGTGTGGCCAGGCCCTCTGCTGGCGTGTGCCACGGAGCTAAGCCCCGGGGTCGGCAGCGGCCTGGAGCGGGGCCGAGGGCCGGGCCGGGCGTTGGGCGGCCGGAGCACGTGGCCAGGCCCTCCGCTGGCGGGTGCCGCGGAGCTAAGACCCTGGGTCGGCAGCGGCCCAGAATGCGGCCGATGGTCGGAACGGGAGCGGGGCAGCTCGGGTGCATGTCCCGGTCCGCCGCCGGCGAGTGCCGCGGAGCTAAGCCCCAGGGTATGCAGTGGCCCGGAGCGAGGCGGAGGGCCGGGCCGGGCGCTGGGCGGCCCGAGCCTATGGCCAGGCCCTCCGCTGGCGTGTGCCGCAGAGCTAAGTCCCAGGGTCGGCAGTGGCCCAGAGCGGGGCCAGGGACGGGCTAGGCACGGGGCGGCCCCGGCGCGCGGCACATCCCTCGGCCCGCGTGTGTCGCGGAGGTAAGCACCGGGGTTGGGATTAGCCTGGAGCGGGGCCGAGGGACGGGCCGGGCGCTGGGAAGCCTGGGCGCGTGGCCAGGCCTTCCGCCAGCGGGTGCCGCGGAGCTAAGCCCCGGGGTCGTCAGCGGCCCGGAGCGGGGCCTAGGGCCGGGCCGGGCGCGGGGCGGCCCGGGCGCGTGGCCCGGCCCTTGGCCCGCGGGTACCGCGGAGATAAGACCCCGGGTCGGCAGCGGTATGGGGCGCGGCCGAGTGTCAGTACTGGCGCGGGTGGTACGGCCCGGCCTGTTGGTGCCACGAAGCTAAGCCCCGGTGTCACTGTGCGGTCCCGGCCCTCCGCCGGGGGTTGTCGCAGAGCTAAGCCGCGGGGTCGGCAGCGGCCCGGACCGGGGCCGAGGGACGTGACGGGCCCAGGGCGTCCCGGGAGCGCAGCCCGGCCCGCGGCCAGCTGGTGCCGCAGAACTAAGCTCCAGGGGTCGGCAGGGGTCTGGAGCGGGACCGAGGGCCGTTCCGGGCGCGGCCGGCCCGGGCACGCGGACCGGCCCTCAGCCAGCGGTTGCCACCGAGCTAAGACTTGGGTTCGGCTGCGGCCCAGACCGGGGCCGAGGGCCGGGTTGGGCTCTGGGCAGCCCGGGGGCGTGGAAAGGCCTTCCGACGGCGGGCGCCGCGGAATTAAGCCCCAGGGTCGGAAGCGGCCCGAATCGGGTCCGAAGGCCGGGCCGGGCGCGGTGCGGCCCGGGCGTGCGGGCCGGTCCTCCGCCGGGGGGTGCGGCGGAGCTAAGCCCCGGGGTCGGCAGCGGCCCGGATCGAGGCCCGTGTGTGCCGCGGAGCTAAGCCCCGTGATGGGCAGCAGCCCAGAATGTGGCCGAGGGTCGGAATGGGAGCGGGGCGGCTCGGGGGCCCGGTCCGACCCTTGGACCGCGGGTGCCCCGGAGCTAAGCCCCGGGGTCAGCAGTGGTCCGGGTCGGGGCCGAGGGCCGGGCCGGGCGTTGGGCGGCCCGGGCACGTGGCCAGGCCCTCCGCTGGTGTGTGCCGCGGAGCTAAGCCCCAGAGTCGGCAGCGGCCTGGAGCGGGGCCATGGCCAGAAAGGGAGCGGGGCCCCCCGGTTCGCGGCCCGGCCCTCGGCCCGTGGTTGCCGCGGAGCTACGCCCCAGAGTGGGCAGCCGCCCGGGGAGGTGCCGCGGGCCCGGCCGGGTGCGGTGCAGCACAGGCGTGCGGCACGGCCCTCAGCCGGCAGGTGCCGCGGAGCTAAGCCCCGGGGTCAGTAGCGGTCCGGCGCGCGGCCGAGGGCCGGGCCGGGCGCGGGGCGGCCCAGGCACGCGGCCCGGCCCTCGGACCCCTGGTGCCGCGGAGCTAAGCCCCGGGGTTGGCAGCGGTCTGGAGCGCAGCCAAGTATCGGTACGGGCGCGGGCTGTCCCGGGCGCGCGGCCCGGCCCTCGGCCTGTTGGTGCCGCGAAGCTAAGCCCCGGGGTTGGCAGCGGCCCGGAGCGGGACCGAGGGCTGGGACGGGCGCGGTGCGGCCAGGGCGCGCTGCCCGGCCCTCCGCCGGGGGTTGCCGCGGAGCTAAGCCCTGGGGTCGGCAGCAGCCCGGAGCGGGGCCAAGGGACATGCCTGGTGCGGGGCGACCCGGGTGCGCGGCCCGGCCCGCGGCCTGCTGGTGCCGCGGATCTAAGCCCCTGGGTCGGCAGCTGCCCGGAGGGGGACCGAAGGCTGGGCCGGGTGCTGAGCGGCCCGGGTGCGTGGACAGGCCCTCCACCAGCGGGTGACGCGGAGCTATGTCCCTGGATCGGCACCGGCCCGAAGCAGGGCCGAAGGCAGGGACAGGCGTGGTGCGGTCCGGGCGCGCGGCCCCGCCCTCAACCCGGGGTTGCCGCGGAGCTAAGCCCCGGGATCGGCAGCGGCCAGGAACAGGGCCGAGGGATGTGCCGGGCGCGGGACGGCCCGGGCGCGTGGCCCGGCCCTTGGCCCGCTGGTGCCGCGGAGCTAAGCCCCGTGGTCGGCAGCTGCCCGGAGCGGGACTGAGGGCCGTGCCGGTCACGGCCGGACCGGGCACGCGGTCCGGGCCATCGCCGGCGGATGCTGCGGAGCTAAGCCCTGGGGTCGGAAGCGGTCTGGAGCGCGGCCGCGTGTCGGTACGTGCGCGGGCTGTCCCGGGCGTGCGGCCCAGCCCGCGCCCTGCTGGTGCCAAGGAACTAATCCCCGGGGTTGACAGCTGCCCGGAGGGGGACCGAGGGCCGGGCCGGGTCTGGGTGGCCAGGGCGCGTGGACAGGCCCTCCGGCGGCGGCTGCCGCGGAGCTAAGCCCTGGGGTCGGCAGCGGCCCGGAGTGGGTCCGAGGGATGTGCCGGGCGCGGGACAGCCAGGGAGCGCTGCCGTTCCTTCCGCCATCAGGTGCCACAGAGCTAAGCCCCGGGGTCGGCAGCGGCCCGGAACGTGGCCGAGGGTCAGGAAGGGAGTGGGGCGGCTCGGGCACGTGGCCTGGCCCTCCGCCGGCGGATGCCGCGGGGCTAAGCCCGGGGTCGGCAGCGGCCCGGAGTGGGGCCGAGGACTGGGCCGGGCGTGGGGTGGCCCGGGCGAGCGGCCCGGCCCTCGGCCGGCGGGTGCCGCGGAGCTAAGCCCCGGGGTCGGCAGCGGTCTGGAGCGCGGGCGAGTGTCTGTACCGGCGCAGGGCGGCCCGGGCACGCGGTCCGGCCCTCGGCCTGCGGGTGCTGTGGAGCTAAGCCCTGGGATCGGCAGCGGCCCGGAACGCGGCTGAGGGTCAGGAAGGGAGAGGGGCGGCTCGGGCTCGCGGCCCGGCCCTCCGCCGGCGGATGCCGCGGGCCTAAGCCCCGGGGTCGGCAGCGGCCCGGAGTGGGGCCGAGGGCTGTGCCGGGCATGGGGTGGCCCGGGCGAGCGGCCCGGCCCTCGGCCAGCGAGTGCCACGGATCTAAGCCCCGGGGTCGACAGCGGTCTGGAGCGCGGCCGAGTGTCGGTATGGGGCGGGGCGGCCCGGGCGGGCGGCCCGGCCCTCAGCATATTGGTGCCGTGGAGCTAAGCCCCGGGGACGACAACAGCCTGGAGCGGGGCCGAGGGCCGGGCCGAGCGTGGTGTGGTGTGGGCGCACCGCCCAGCCCTCGGCCTGCGGGTACCGCGGAGCTAAGCCTCGGTGTCGGCAGTGGCCCGGAACGCGGCGCAGGGTCGGGAAGGGAGCGGGCTGGCTGGGGCGCGCGGCCCGGCCCTCCGCCGGCAGGTTCTGCAGAGCGGAGCCCCGGGGTTCGCAGCGGTCTGGAGCGGGGCCGAGTGTCGGTACGGTCGCGGGGCAGCCCTGGCGCGCGGCCCGGCCCTGGGCCTGTTGGTGCCGCGAGGCTATGCCCCAGGGTCGGCAGCAGGGCGGAGCGGGGCCGAAGGCCAGGCCTGGTGTGGTTTGGCCTGGGTGTGCAGACAGGCCCTCCACCGGGGGTTGCCGCTGAGCTAAGCCCCGGGGTCGGCATTGGCCCGGAGCGGGGCCGAGGTACGTGACGGGCGCGGGGCGGCCCGGGCTCGCGGCCCGGCCCGCGGCCCGCTGGTGCCGCGGAGCTAAGCCCCGGACTCGGCAGCGGCCCAGAGCGGGGCCGAGGGCCGGGTTGGGCGCTGGGCAGCCCAGCCGTGTGGACAGACCCTCCGCCGGTGGGTGCCACGGAGCTAAGCCCCGGGTTCAGCAGCGGCCAGGGACGGGGCCGAGTGCCGGGGCAGACGCGGGGCGGCCCAAGCGCGCGGCCCAGCCATCCGCCGGCGGGTACTGTGGGGCTAAGCCCCGGGGTCGGCAGCGTCTCGGAGCGCAGCCTAGGGTCCCGTCGGGATCGGGGCAGCCCAGGAGCGTGGACAGGCCCTCCGCCGGCCTGTGCTACGGAGCTAAGCCCCGGCGTCGGCAGTGGTCCTGGGCGGGGCCGAGGGACGTGCCGGGCGCGGTGCGGCCCGGGCACGCGGCCTGGCCCTGGGCCGGAGGGCACTGCGGAGCTAAGCCCCGGGGTCGGAAGCGGCCTGGAGCGGGCCCGAGGGCGGGGCCGGGCGCGGTGTGGCCCGGGCGTGCGGCCCGGCCCTCCGCTGGCGGTGCCTCAGAGCTAAGCCCCGGGGTTTGCAGCGGCCAAGAACGCGGCCGAGGGTCGGAACGGGAGCGGAGCTGCTCGGGTGCACGGCCCGGTCCTCTGCCGGCGGGTGCCGCGGAGCTAAGCCCCAGGGTGGGCAGCGGCCTGGAGCGGGGCCGAGGGCCGGGCAAGGCGCGGGATGGCTTTTGCGCGCGGCCCCATCTCTCGGCCCCCGGGTGCCGCGGAGCTAAGCCCCGTGGTCAGCAGCGGCCCGGAGCGGGGCTGAGGGCCGTGGCGGGCGTGGCCAGCCCAGGCGCGCGGCCCGGCACTCGCCGACGGGTGCCGCGGAGCTAAGCCCCGGAGTCGGCAGTGGACCTGAGCGGGGCCTGGGCCGGGCCGGGCACGGGGCGGCCCCAGCGTGCGGCTCGGCCCTCGGCTCGCCTGGGCCGCGGAGCTAAGCCCCAGTGTTGGCAGCGGCCAGAAGCAGGGCCGAAGCCCGCACCAGGCGCTGGACGGCCCGGGCACGTAGCCAGGCCCTCTGCTGGTGTGTGGCGCGGAGCTAAACCCCAGTGTCGGCAGCGGCCCGGAGCACGGCCGATGGTCGGGACGGGAGTGGGGCGGGTCAGGTGCGCGTCCCGGTCCTCCGCCGGCAGGTGGCGTGGAGCTAAGCCCCGGGGTCGGCAGCAGCCCGGGGCGGGGCCGAGGGCCGGAACGGGCGCAGAGCGGCCCGGGCACGCGGCCCGGCGCTCGGACCGCGGGTGCCGCGGAGCTAAGCCCCGGGGTCGGCAGCGGCCCAGGGCAGGGCCAAGGGCCGTCTGGGTGCGGGGCAGCCCGGGTGCGCGGCCAGGCCCTTCGCCGGCGGGTGCCGCGGAGCTAAGCCCCTGGGTTGGCAGCGGTGTGGAGCGCAGCCGAGTGTCGGTACGAGCACGGTGCGGCCTGGGCGCGCGGCCCAGCCCTTGGCCTGTTGGTGCCGCGAAGCTAAGCCCCAGGGTCGGCAGAGACCCAGAAGGCGGCCGAGTGTCGGGAGGGGAGCAGGGCGGCTCGGGCGCGCGACCCGACCATCCGCCGGCAGCTGCCCGGAGCAGGGCCGATGGCTGGGCCGGGCGCGGGGCAGCCTGGGCGTGCGGCCCGGTCCTCCGCCGGCGGGTGCCACAGAGCTAACTTCCGGGGTATGCAGCGGCCCAGAGCGAGGCAGAGGGACGGTCCGGGGGTGGGGCGGCCCGGGCGCGTGGCCCGGACCCTCGGCCCGCTGGTGCCGTGGAGCTTAGCCCCGGGGTAGGCCGCGGACCGGAGCAAGGCTGAGTGTCGGGATGGGAGCGAGGCAGCTCGGGTGCACGTCCCGGTCCTCTGCTGGTGGGTGCCGCGGATCTAAGCCCTGGGGTCGGCAGCGGCCCAGAACGCAGTCGATGGTCGGAACGGGAGCGGAAAGGCTCGGGCGCGCGACCCGACCCACCGTCCGCAGCGGCCCGGAGCGGGGCCGATGGCCGGGCCGGGTGCGGGGCAGCCTGGGCGTGCGGCCCGGTCCTCCGCCGGCGGGTGCTGTGGAGCTAAGTTCTGGGGTATGCAGCGGCCTGGAGCAGGACCGAGGGCCGTTCCGTGGGTGCGGCAGCCCCCGCATGCGGCCAGGCCCTCGGCCTGCTGGTGCCTCAGAGCTTATCCCCAGGGTAGGCAGCGGCCCGGAGCTGGGCCAAGGCCAGTCCGGGGGCAGGGCGGCCCGGGCGCGCGGCCCGGCCCTTGTCCTGCGGGTGCCACGAGCTTAGCCCCGGGGTCGGCAGCGGCCTGGAGTGGGGACGAGGGCCGGGCTGGGCACTGGGAGGCCCGGGCACGTGGCCAGGCCCTCCGCTGGCGGGTGCTGCGGAGCTAAGCCCCCGGGGTCGGCAGCGGCCCAGAACGCGGCCGATGTTCGGGACGGGAGGGGGGCTGCTCGGGTGCACGTCCCGGTCCTCCACCGGTGGGTGCCGCGGAGCTAAGCCCCGGGGTCGGCAGCGGCCTGGAGCGGGGCCGAGGGCTGGGTCGGGCGTGGGTCTGCCCAGGCGCGCGGCCCGGCACTCCGCCGTAGTGTGCCACGGAGCTAACCCCCGGGGTCGGCAGCGGCTCGGAGCGTGGCCGAGGTCCGGGCCAGGTGCGGCGCGGCCCAGGCGTGCGTCCCGGCCCTCGGCACGCTGGTGCCGTGGAGCTAAGCCCCGGGGTCGGCAGCGGACCGGGGCGGGGCCGAGGACCGAGGCGGACGCGGGGCTGTCCGGGTGCGCCGCATGGTTCTCTGCCGGCGGTACCGCGGGGCTAAGCCCTGGGGTCGGCAGCGGCCCGGAACGCGGCCTCAGGTCCCGACGGGATCGGGGCAGCCCGGACACGTGCCCCGGTCCTCCGCTGGCGAGTGCCGCGGACCTAAGTCCCGGGGGTGCATCGGCCTGGAGCAGGTCCGATGGCAAGGCCAGGCGCGGGGCAGCCCGGGCACGCGGCCCGGTCCTCCGCCGGTGGGTGCTGCGGAGCTAAGTCCCGGGGTCGGCAGCGGCCCGCAGCGGGGCCGAGGGCCGGTCCGGGCGCGGGGCGTCCCAGGCACGCGGCCCGGCCCTCGGCCCGATGGTGCCGCGGACCTTAGCCCCGGGGTCGGCAGCGGCCCAGAACGGGGCCGAGGGTCAGGCCGGGCGCGGGACAGCCAGTGCGCGGCCCGTCACTCCGCCGTCAGGTGCCACAGACCTAAGCCCCGGGGACGGCAGCGGCCTGGAACGTGGGCGAGGGTCAGGAAGGGAGCGGGGCGGCTCGGGCGCGCAGCCCGGCCCTCCGTCGGCAGATGCCGCGGGACTAAGCCCCGGGGTCGGCTGCGGCTTGGAGTGGAGCCAAGGGCTGGGCCGGGTGTGGGTTGGCCCGAACGAGCGGCCCGGCCCTCGGGTGCCGCGGAGCTAAGCCCCGGGGTCGGCAGCGGCCCGGAGTGGGGCCGAGGGCCGGGCCAGGCGCGGGGCGGCCCGGGAGCGCGGCCCAGCCCTCCGCAGGGGGGTGTCGCGGAGCTAAGCCCCGGGGTCTGCAGCATCCCGAAGCGGGGCCGAGGGTCAGGACGGGAGCGAGGCGGCTCGGGCGTGCGGCCCTACCCTCGGACCGCGGGTGCCGAGGGGCTAAGCCCTGGGGTCTGCAGCGGCCCAGAACGCGGCCGAGGGTCCCGATGGGATCGGGGTAGCCCGGGCACGTGGCCCGGTCATCTGCCGGCGGGTGCCGCGGATCTAAGTCGCGGAGTCGGCAGCGGCCTGGAGCTGGGCCGAGGGCCGGACCAGGCACGGGGCGGCCGGGGCGCGCGGCCCCGCCCTCGGCCCATGGGTACCGCAGAGCTAAGCCCCGGGGTCGGCAGTGGCCTGGAGCGGGGACGAGGGCTGGGCAGGGCGCGGGTTGGCCCGGGCGCGCGGCCCGGCCCTCCGCCGGCTGGTGCCGCAGAGCTAAGCCCAGGGGTCTGCATTGGCCCAGAACGCGGCCGAGGGTCTGGACAGGAGTGGGGCTGCTCGGGTGCGCGGCCCGGTCCTCCGCCGGTGAGTGCCGCGGAGCTAAGCCCCAGGGTCAGCAGCAGCCGGGAGCGAGGCCAAGGGCCGGGCAAGGCGCGGGAAAGCCTGGGTGCGCAGCCCCATCTCTCGGCCCGCGGGTGCCGTGGAGCTAAGCCCCGGGGTCGGCAGCGGTCTGGAGCGTGGCCGAGTGTCGGTACAGGCGCGGGCTGTCACGGGCGCGCGACCCGGCACTCGGCCTGTTGGTTCCGTGAAACTAAGCCCCGGGGTCGGCAATGGCCTGGAGCGGGCCCGAAGGCCGGGCCGGGCGCGGTGCAGCCCGGGCGCGCGGCCCGGCCCTCTGCCGGGTGTTGCCGCGGAGCTAAGCCCCGAGGTCGGCAGCGGCCCGGAACGCGACCTCAGGTCCCAACGGGATCGGGGCAGCCCGGGCACGTGGCCCGGTCCTCCGCTGGTGGGTGCTGCGGACCTAAGCCACGGGGTTGGCATCGGACGGAGCAGGGCCGATGACAGGGCCAGGCGCGGGGCAGCCCGGGCGCGTGGCCCGGTCCTCCGCCGGCGGGTGCCGCGGAGCTAAGTCCCGGGGTCGGCAGCGGCCCGGAGCGGGGCCGAGGGCCGGTCCGGGCGCGGGGCGTCCCAGGTGCGCGGCCCGGCCCTCGGCCCGCTGGTGCCGTGGACCTTAGCCCCGGGGTTGGCAGCGGCCCAGAGCGGGGCCGAGGGCCAGGCTGGACGCTGGGCAGACCGGGCACACGGCCCAGCCTTACGCCAGCGGGTGCCACGGAGCTAAGCCCCGATGTCGGAAGCGGCCCGGAGCGGGGCTCAGGGCCGGGCCGGGCGCGGGACAGGAGGGCGCGGCCCATCCCTCCGCCGTCAGGTGCCGCTGAGCTAAGCCCCGGGGTCGGCAGTGTCCCGGAACATGACTGAGGGTCAGGAAGGGAGCGGGGTGGCCCAGGCGCGCGTCCCGGCCCTCTGCCGGCGGATGCCGCGGCGCTAAGTCCCGGGGTCGGCTGCGGCTCCGAGTGGAGCCGAGGGCTGGGCCGGGCGTGGGGTAGCCCAGGCAAGCGACCCGGCCCTCGGCCAGCAGGTGCTGCGGAGCTAAGCCCCGGGCTCGGCAGCGGCCCGGAGCGGGGCCGAGGGCCGTGCCAGGGGCGGGTGGCCCGGGCGTGCGGCCCAGGCCTCCGCCATGGGGTGCAGTGGAGCTAAGCCACGGGGTCGGCAGTGGCCCAAAGCGGGGCCGAGGGTCGGGACGGGAGCGGGGTGGCTCGGGGTCGCAGACCGACCCTCGGACCGCGGGTGCCGTGGGGCTAAGCCCTGTGGTCCGCAACGACCCAGAATGTGGCCAAGGGGCCAGATAGGATCGGGGCAGCCCAGGCACGTGGCCCAGTGCTCCACCAGCGGGTGCCGCTGAGCTAAGCCCCGGGGTCGGCAGCGGCCCGGAGCGTGGCCGAGGGCCGGGCCGGGTGCGGGGCGGCCCAGGTGCGCGGCCCGGCCCTCGGACCGCTGGTGCCACCGAGCTAAGCCCCGGGGTCGGCAGCGGCCTGGAGCGGGGCCGAGGGCCGGGCCGGTCGCGGGGCGGCCCGGGCGCGCGGCCCGACTCTCGGCCCGCGCGTGCCGCGGAACTAACCCCCAGGGTCAGCAGCGGCAGGGAGTGGGGCCGAGGGCCGAGCCGGGCGCAGGGCAGCCGGGGTGTGCAGCCCAGCCCTTTGCCGGCGGGTGCCGCAGAGCTAAGCCCCGGGGTCGGCAGCGGCCCAGAACGCGGCCGAGGGTCGGGACGGGAGCGGGGCGGCTCAGGCACGCGGCCCGAACCTCTGACCGCAGGTGCCGCAGAGCTAAGCACCGGGGTCAGCAGGGGCCCGGGGCGGGGCCGAGGGCCGGGACGGACTTGGGGCTGCCCGGGCACGCGGCCCGGCTCTCCGCCGGCGGTACCGCGGGTCTAAGCCTCGGGGTCATCAGCGGCCCGGAGTGCGGCCAAGGGTCCCGACGGAATCGTAGCAGCCCAGGCACGTGGTCCGGTCCTCCGCCGGCGTATGCCGCGGAGCTAAGCCCCAGCATCGGCATCGGCCCGGAGCTGGGCCGATGGCCGGGCTGAGCGCGGGGCAGCCCAGGCGCGCGACGCGGTCCTCAGCCCACGGGTGCCGCGGAGCTAAGTCCCGGGGTCGGCAGCGGCCCGGAGCGCAGCCGATTGTCGGGATGGGAGCGGGGCGGCCCGTGCGCGTGGCAGTGGCCCCTGTCCCGCTGCTGCCGCGGAGCTAAGTACTGTGGTCGGCAGCGGCCCGGAGCGGGGCCGAGGGCCGGTCCGGGCGCAGGGTGGCTCGGGCGTGCGGCCCGTCCCTCTGCCGGCGGGTGCCGCGGAGCTAAGCCCCGGGGTCAGCAGCTGCCCGGAGCAGGGCCGAGAGCCGGGCCGGGCTCAGGGCAGACCCGGTGCGCGGCCCGGGCCTCCGCCGGTGGGTGCCGCAGAGCTAAGCCCCAAGGTTGGCAGCGGCCCGGAACGCGGCCGAGGGTCGGGAAGGGAGCGTGCCGGCTCGGGCGCGCGGCCCGGCCCTTGGCCTGTTCGTGCCGTGAAGCTAAGTCCCGGGGTCGGCAGCGGCACGAAGTGGGGCCGAGGGCTTGGCCAAGCACGGGTCTGCCCCGGGCACGCGGCTCGGCCCTCCACAGTTGTGTTCTGCAGAGCTAAGCCCCGGGGTCAGCAGCGGCCCGGAGCGGGGACGAGGGCCGGGCTGGCGCGGGGCGGTCCGGGCGCGCGGCCCGGCCCTCGGCCCGCTTTTGTCACGGAGCTTAGTCCCGGGGTTGGCAGCGGCCCGGAGCGGGGCCGAGGGCTGGGCCGGGCGCATGTCTGCCCAGGCGCGCGGCCTGGCCCTCCGCCGTTGTGGGCAGTGGAGCTAAGCCCCGGGGTCGGCAGTGGCCCGGAGTGTGGTCAAGGGCCGGGCAGGGTGCAGGGCGGCCCAGGCGCGCGTCCCGGCCCTCGCTCCACTGGTGCCGCGGAGCTAAGTCCAGCGTTCGGCAGCGGCCCAGAGCTGGGCCATGGCCGGAACGGGAGTGGGGCCCCCCCGGCTCGCCACCCGGCCCTCGGCCCGCGGGTGCCGCGGAGCTAAGCCCCGGGGTCGGCAGCGGCCCGGAGCGGGGCCGAGGGCCGGGCTGGCGCGGGGCGGCCCGGGCGCGCGGCACAACCCTTGGCCGGCGGGTGCCGCGGGGCTAAGCCCCGGGGTCGGCAGCGGCCCGAGCGGGGCCGATGGCCGGGCCGGGCGCGGGACAGCCCTGGTGCGCCGCCCGGTCCTCCGCTGGTAGTTGCCGCGGAGCTAAGTCCCGGGGTCGGCAGCGGCCCGGAGCGGGGCCGAGGGCCGGTCCGGGCGCGGGGTGGCCCAAGTGCGCGGCTCTGCCCTCGGCCCGCTGGTGCCACGGAGCTTAGCCCTGGGGTCAATAGCGGTCCGGAGCGCGGCCGAGTTTCGGGACGGGAGCAGGGCGGCCCGTGCGCGCGGCCGGGCCCTTGTCCCGCGTATGCTACAGAGCTATGCCCCGGGGTTGGCAGTGACCCGGAGCGGGACAAAGGGCCGGGCTGGGAGCTGGGAGGCCCGGACGCGTGTCCAGGCCCTCCGCTGGTGGGTGGTGCGGAGCTAAGCCCCGGAGTGGGCAGTGGCCCGGAGCGGGGCCAGAGCCGGGCCAGGCGGGGGCAGCCCGGGCGCGCTGCCCGCCCCTCCGCTGGCGGGTGCCGCAGAGCTAAGTCCTGGGGTCGGCAGTGGCCCACAACACGGCCGATGGTCGGGACGGGAGCGGGGCAGCTCGGGTGCGCGTACCGGTCCTCTTCCAGCGGGTGCCGTGGAGCTAAGCCCTGGGGTCGGCAGCGGCCCAGGGTGGGGCCAAGGGCCGGGCTGGGCGTGGGGCGTCCCGGGCGTGCGGCCAGGCCATCCACGGGCAGGTGCTGCCAAGCTAAGCCCCGGGGTCGGGAGCGGCCCGCGGCAGGGCCAAGGGCCCGGCCGGGCGCTGTGGGGCCCGGGCGCGCAACCCGGCCCTGAGCCCGTGGGTGCCGCGGAGCTAAGCCCCGGGGTCAGCAGCGGCCCGGGGCAGGGCCGAGGGTTGGCTGGGCACGGGGCGGCCTGGGTGCGCGGCCCGGCCCTCGGGCCACAGGTGCCGCGGAGCTAAGCCCGGGGTCAGCAGCGGCCCGGAGCGGGGCCGAGGGCCAGGCCGGGTGCGGGGCAGACCGG
This sequence comes from Sorex fumeus, assembly GCF_029834395.1. NCBI lineage: Eukaryota > Metazoa > Chordata > Mammalia > Eulipotyphla > Soricidae > Sorex > Sorex fumeus. Next base: position 2,728,956 of record NW_026606196.1, on the reverse strand, counting down.
GCGCGCGGACCCGGCCTCTGCCGGCGGGTGCCGCAGAGCTAAGCCCCGGGGTTGGCAGCGGCCCGGAATGTGGCCAAGCGTCGGTACGGGCGCGGGGCGGCCCGGGCGCGCGGCCCGGCCCTCGGCCTGTTGGTGCCGTGAAGCTATGCCCCGGGGTAGGCAGCGGCCCGAAGCGGGGCCGAGAGCTGGGCCGGTGGCGGTGCAGCCACGGCGCGCCGCCCGGCGCTCCGCCGGGGGGTGCCGTAGACCTAAGCCCTGGCATCGGCAGCGGCCCGGAGCGGGGCCAAGGGACGTGCCGGGCGCGGGTCGGCCCGAGCGTGCGGCCCGGCCCTCGGCCCGTGGGTGCCGCGGAGCTAAGCCCCGGGGTCAGCAGAGGCCTGGAACGTGGCCGAGCGCCGGGCTGTGAGCGGGGAGACCCAGGCGCGCGGCCCGGCCCTCGGCTTGTTGGTGCCGTGGAGCTAAGCCCCGGGGTCGGCAGCATCCCGGAGCGGGGCCGAGGGCCGGGCTGGGCGCACGGTGGCCTGGGCTGGCGGCCCGTCCCTCTGCCGGCGAGTGCCGCAGAGCTAAGTCCCGGGGTCTGGAGCAGCCCAGAACGTGGCCGAGGGTCGGGACGGGAGCGGGGCTGCTCGGGTGTGGGGCCCGGTCCTCCGCCGGCGGGTGCTGCGGAGCTAATCCCAGGGGTCGGCAGTGGCCCGGGACGGGGCCGAGGGCTGGGTTGGGCGCGTTGCGGCCCGGGCGCACGTCCCGGCCCTCGGCCCCCGGGTGCCGCAAAGCTAAGCCCAGGGGTCAGCAGTGGCCCGGAGCGTCACCGAGGGCCGGGCCGGGTGCGGGGAGTCCCAAGCGCGTGCCCCCGCCCTTGGCCTGCTGGTGCCGCGGAGCTAAGGCCCAGGGTTGACATGACCCGGAGCGGGGCCAGGGCCGGGCCAGGCGCGGGGCGGCCTCGGCGCAGCCCGGCCCTCGGCCCGCCTGTGCCGCAGAGCTAAGCCCCGGTGTTGGCAGCTGCCCGGACTGGGGCCGAAGGCAAAACTGGGCGTTGGACAGCCCGGGCGCGCGGCCAGGCCCTCCGCTGGCGGGTGGCGTGGAGCTAAGCCCCGGTGTCGGCAGCGGCCCGGAGCTGGGCCGAGTGCCGGACCAGGCGCGGGGCAGCCAGGGCGCGCGGCCCGCCCCTCCACCGGCGGGTGCCGCAGAGCTAAGTCCTGGGGTCGGCAGCGGTCCGGAACGCGCCCAAGTGTCGGGAAAGGAGCGGGCCGGCTCGGGCGCGCAGCCCTGCCCTCCGCCGGGTGGTGCCGCGGAGCTAAGCCCCGGCGTCACAGCGGCCAGGAGCGGGGCCGAGGTACGTGCCGGGAGTGGGGCGGCCCGGGCGCACGGCCCGTCCCTCGGCCGGCGGGTACTGCGGAGCTAATCCCCGGGGTCGGCAGCGGCCCAGAGCGGGGTCGAGGGCCGGGCCAGGCGTGGGGTGACTAGGACGCGTGGCCCTGTCCTCCGCCGGCGGGTGCACCGGAGCTTGTGGATAGAAAAATGAAGAGCTGAGCAGGGTGCGAGTCTGAACATGCCGCTGAATACCAGCATTGGTTAGGAGGACAGTCTTCAGGGGTGTAACAAAAGACTGTTTGGAGTACAGATTCAGATGAATTTGAGATTGGCAGTGAATGAATGGAACAGCCTTTACTGGAGATAAAAATGATTTCTGAAGGCTGGGTTGTGAGTACAGAGAAATGAATCACTGACCATGGTTAAATGGATAGCCAATTGAACTGCACTGTTACTAGTCTGAACATTCTTTAAGTGAGATTCCAAAGTTTTCTGAAGGCTGGGTTGCGGGAACACAAAAATGAAGAGCTTACCCGGGGTAAACAGGATAGCCAATGGAACTGCACAGCTGCTTGTCTCATCATGCCGCGGAGTACCAGCATTGGGTTTCTAGGACAGTCTCCAGTGGGGTAACAAATGCCTGTTTGGAGTGCAGATTCAGATGAATTCCAGACCTGCAGTGAATGAATGAAACATTCTTTACTGGAGATAAAAATGATTTCTGAAGTCTGAGTTTGGTGGACAGAAAAATGAGGAGCTGACCAGGGTTAAGTGCATAGCCAATTGAACAGCACAGCTGCGAGTTTGCACATGCCACTGAAAACCAGCATAGGACAGTCACCCAGTGGTGTAACGAAAGACTGGAGTGCAGATTCAGATGAATTCTAGATTCGCATTGAGTGAATGGAACATTCTTTAGTGGAGATTCCAGTGATTTCTCTAGTCTGGGTCTTGTGGACAGAAAAATGAAGAGCTAACCAGGGTTAAGTGCATAGCCAATTGAACAACACTACTGCAAGTCTGAACATGCAGATGAAAACAAGTATTGGGTTACATGAACATTCACCAGCGGTGTAATGAAAGCGTGTTTGGAGTGCAGATTCAGACGAATTTCAGATTCGCATTGAATGACTGGAATATTCTACAGTGGAGATTCCAATGATTTCTGAATCTTGTGGATAGAGAAATGAAGAGCTGAGCAGGGTTAAGTGTATAGCCAATTGAAGAGCACAGCTGCGAGTCTGAACATGCTGCTGAATACCAGCATTGGTTATGAGGACAGTCTTCAGTGGTGTAACAAAAGAGTGTTTGGAGTACAGATTAAGATGAATTTCAGATTCGCCGTGAATAAATGGAACATTCTTTACTGGAGATAACAATGATTTCTGAAGGCTGGGTTGTGTGTACAGAAAAATGATGAGCTGACTAGGGTAATTGCATAGCGAATTGAACAGCACAGCTGTGATACTGAATATGCCGCTGAAAACCAGAATTGGGTTACTTGGACATTCCCCAGTGGTGTAATGAAAGCCTGTTTGGAGTGCGTATTCATATGAATTCCAGATTCGCAGTGAATGAATGGAACATTCTGTAGTGGAGATAACAATGATTTCTGAAGGCTGGGTTGCTGGGTCACAAAAATGAACAGCTGACCAGGATAGCGTGGATAGCTGATTGAACTGCACAGCTGCTAGTCTGAACATGCCGCTGAAAACCAGCATTTGATTACTAGGACAGTCTCCAATGGTATAAGGAAAGGCTGTTTGGAGTTCAGATTCAGATGAATTCCAGATTCGCCCAAACCCCACCGTTTAAAAAGGCTGAGTGTTCCACCTGAGTGTAAACTAAGCCATAAGAACACATTTTCTCTTTCCCTATCACCACAAATTCTTTAAGATCAAACTAAATAGCATAATAGTAACATCCTTAGACATGCAATGCTACTACTGAGATTCCTTATTTGGCAATGTCTAATTCACATAAAAGTTGCTAGCAACTTTCTAAAAATCAAAATCACTTACCTTCACTTGTAGCATGGGTTAAAATTCCCTCACAAGCTTCATTGAAGAATTATATATGGAATTTCCAATTTTTATGGACTCCAATAGTGGTACAGGATGAAAGTCAGTGTGGTAGAATTCAGCATTCAACCAGGAAGGTACAAGTTTCAAATTAGGAACAGTTGCACTCATACCAACAATCTGTATGGCATTAGAGTCAGGGTTGGCTAATATGCTTGGCTGTAAAACAAATGAAAATGTTTTAAGATACATGATATTAATTATTAACAATGGCACTAACAATATTTTTGATCATGGCCCATAGCACACATTTCTCTAAGATATACACCCAGAAGTATAGTTCCTAAGTCACAAAACTCAATTTTACCTGACGTTACTCAAAGTAATAACCCCCACAATGAATCTTTTTTTTAATAGTTCCACAACTCTCCTCAATTTCTCCTTAGGAAAAACTTTAGCAGAATTTTACAAATTTTGTTAGTTTTTTTTAATAAATCAGTTCAAACTATTTTCTAATCTCTGTTATGATTACTGTTCTGCCCCCCAAATAGGTCAAAATGTGTTTCATACATTCCAAATATGAGAATTTTCTAATATATCACTTAAATTTTTTCAAATATGTTGTCTATAACTCAGCATATGGCAAATTATTAAAATAAATATTCAATATTCTCTTTAGAAAAAGAGAACATTTTCCTTAAAAGAGAATGTATTCATTTATATGTAAATGAAAAGATATAGTCTACTTTTATTGACGACTGTTATATATACTTCAACTAGGTCAATTATCTAACCTTATTAGTCAGCATCTTTTATAACCCTACAAATTTGGAATGGATATATATGATTTATCTGTATTTTTTCTTCCATACTGTATTAAAATCTCCCGATACTGCTGAGCATCTGGCAGATAAAAGAGAATAGACCCATGCCTACATCAGTGTAAAAGATTACAATACAGAGGAACAAAAAGAAATCTTAAAAGAGGAACTCCCACAAATTTACAATCCTGACATTTACATCTGTACAATGTACTATTGTAAAATAATTTTTTTTAATGTAGGAGTGTGGCTATTTATTCAGCCATTGATTAAGCTGATTGAGCTAGGCATGAACACATTACCTTTTTAAAATTTTTTAAGTTGGATATCTGTAATTTAGACCATTACAAAGCTATCATACAATGATCCAGCACCCACTTCTCCACTCGTGCACACCTCCCACCACCAATGTCCACCGTTTCCCCATCACCATCCTGCAACCCCCTACTTCCAGCCTCCCTCTATGGGAGGCACTTTCCTTCTTGCTCTCTCTCCTTTTCCTTTTGTGCATTATGGTTTGCAATACCGGTGCTAAGAGGTCATGGTGTTTGTCCAGCGCATTCAGTATTTTTATCAGGATGGTAAAGCTGGAGTAGCTTTTCAACTGGGTGGAAGCTTTGGGGGGGTGGATGTGACTGCATAGGCTTCTGGAAGTACAGAAATGACAGTTTGGTAGCCCATCTCAACCCTGAGGAAGCCTGGAGATTTGAGTCACAAAACCTGCATACCAAAATTTTCAGCAGACTATATCTCAGTGAGGTCCATCCTGACACGGTGGAATCAGGCCAGGAGTATGGCAGCGATTTTGGATTGTGGAAGCAAGTGGCTGCCAGGGATTCTGCTTGGGTGGGTCCCAAGCCAACCCACCGCCCTCCAATTTACCCCAGTCTGTTCAGCCATGCTCGGGTAAGAGATTAACTGCGGCTTTGATCTCTTTTGAGATTTATTTATGGGTCTCTGAAACAAGGACGGAAGTAGAGCCTACACGGTGTCGCTCGAGTTGGTTCATGGGGGTGACTGCCAGTGCTTCCTTGAGTATTGGGAAGGGGAGGTAGCCCACCCCAACTCTGAGAAAGCCTGGAAATTTCAGTCACAAAACCCATATACCAGAATTTTCAACAAATTATATCTTGGTGCAGTCTGTCCTGAGACTGTGCAGTCAGACTAGGGGTATATAGCGATCTTAAATTGTGGAAGCAAGTAGCTGCTGGGGGCTCTGCTTGGCGGGCCACCAGGCCAACCTGCCCCCCTCCAACTTACCACTGTCTATTCAGCCATGCGTGGATCCGAGATTAACTGTGATTTTGGATTTCTTTCAAGATTTATCTATGGGTCTCTGAAATAAGGCCAATAAATGAGCTTGTACAACTGAACCGGAGGTGGTTTGTCGACACAGCTCCCACATACCTAACTTTTGGCTGTTTAATTTCTCGGTAAACTTGGTTCCAATTTGTTGGGGTCCGACCTAAGGTACAACAGCAATTTGGGGGTGTCAGGAAGTCTGAAGGCACCATCAAGTTGCTGATGCACTCACCCTGCAGGTACAGGTTGACCTGCTGACAGCACTATACCCCCAAAAGACAATTTCTGATATGTGAGTTTTCAAAAAATAAATACAATAGGATGATGTTGAAATACACTTTCAAGTTAGAAAAAAAGTTCGTGAAAGACATTCCCATCAAAATGAGGAAGTAAATATGCGTGAATCAAAAAGGGGGCTTTTAACTCTTAACAAAAACCAGTGGGAACAAACCATTAGTGACAGAGATTCTAAGATATAACTACTGTGTAGTACTGTAGCACTGTCCTTCCCGTTGTTCATCAATTTGCTCGAGCGGGCACCAGTAACGTCTCCATTGTGAGACTTGTTGTTATGGTTTTTGGCATATCCAATTTGCCTCGGGGAGCTTGTCAGGCTCTGCTGTGTGGGCGGGATACTCTCAGTAGCTTCCTGGGCCCTCTGAGAGGGACAGAAAAATAGAATCCGGGTATGCTGCATGCAAGGCAAATGCCCTACCCGCTATGCTACTGCTCGAGCCCTCCTCCCCCCCGCCAAAAAAAAAAAAACAGAGAAAGAAAAAAGGCCTGAGATATAGTTCAAAAAATCTGGAACACAGCCTTGCATGTAAAAGGCCAAGCTTGATGTCCAGCGGCAAATAGTCCTGCCAAGCACCCATGGAGTAACCTATAAGCAATAAGCCAGAAGTATCCCCTGAGCACCAATGGGGAAGTAGCTAGATCTTCAATAAAACATCAATATAGAATGTGTAAAATTAAAAAATTCATTTAGCTTTACTAAAAGCACACATACAATAGACAACACAAAAACAGGATTTTAATTCATAAAAAGTGCGAGCAGTCAGAAAATTTTAAATGTTTATAAGTCCTTTTTAGTTTTGGTTTGTGGCCACTCTCAGCGGTGCTGGAGAAGGGAGGACAATCCCAACTCAGTGCTCTGTGGAGCATGTATGACGGGAATCAAACCCAGGGCTGCAGTCCTTTGAGCTATCTTCTCATCCCTGATTTTGGAATAAAAATTAGCTATTCCATATGAGCTTGTTATGCACTTTTCAAACATCTTCTCACTGCATTATTGCACTGTGTGGAGCCTCATGAAGTTGCTTGTTTCAGGTACTTACCAAAATGTTGATTTCTGAGTAATATAGCAAATCTTGGTCAGCAAAAGTTCCAACAAATACCCTCGGTGAGAGTCTCCCAACATATGCAATTCATCCATAACCTCTATTCCTAAAATAATTTTTTGAATACTTGATTTCAGAAAATATTGTGATCCCAAGAATTTTTAAGATTTAGATCTTCTTGTCCACCACCACCCCACTTCCCTTCCCTGTGTTGCTGGAATGACTAGGGGTTGCATACACGCCTGGCTGTAAGAGTTGTGGTGTTCACCAGGGGTAGCACATCAGGGACAGTGCTCATGTGTTTGGCTGCAGTGCTCCTTCAATAGTGGTGCTTGCACATGTGCTGATGTGCTTGCACACGTGCTGTGTGCTTTAGGAGCTAGTGTTCACACATTCTGGTTACAGTGCCCACAGATGCTCAATAGAGATCGCACTCCTTGCTGTTGATGCTTGCACATCTTTTAAATGGGGTCAAAGTCTCTTAATTGTGGAGCCTACACAGACCTGGCTGTGGTACAGTCCCGAATCATTTATACCACTGGGATCACTGACAGTAGAGAGCTGCTAACACTGTGGTTCATGGGGCAGTTCTGGGGATGGACCTTGCAACCTTCAATTTATAAGGCAGGTGTTCTAAGGCACTGAGCTATTCCTCAGGGTCCCAAGATTTAGTATCTATCTTACACATTAAATGGCTGTCATTATGATGCATTGCAGATGATGCAGTTTTAACCATACAACAAAAATTAGATTCTACATACTGGACAAATTTTCTTTCTTCCAGGATATTTCAGGTATCCTATACAATGTATTCTGGAACTAAAAATCAACAACTAGCCAACTCAGAAAAAACTGCCTCTCCTTATTTAGATACTACATAACTGGTAGTCTTGTAGAAAAATATGTTGAATGAAGTTCAAAGATCCTTTGAATTTGACTTTTAAAAACTCATATTTTGAAAATCTAGGCGTTAGTGGGACATTTTAAGAGCCCGGCAAGCTATCGAGAGTATCTTGCCTGCACGGCAAGCTTTCCGTTGTGTATTCGATATGCCAAACACAGTAACAACAAGTCTCACAATGTTACTGGGCCCGCTTGAGCAAACTGATGAACAACGGGAGGACAGTGACAGTGACTCAATACTAAATTACACCAACTTCACTATTTCAATTCTAATATACTGTTTTCTTCTGTTATTGCTACTACATAATGGGCTTTCCCAAAAGTTCTGGTTGTCTTTTCTTTTCCTTTTTAAAACAGTAAGATAGTAAATCTTTTTAGAGTCCAAGAGTTTCAAGTTAAAATACAGTGTAGCTCCGTATCATTTCCCTGGTAAATGTGAACCTCTGGGTCCAGGTCTAATATCAATAACATAGCATAATATAATAATAAACACATATAGATACTAATTTCAGGGAAAGCAGATTTAGCACCAACATGCTTCCTTTTATTCTAGATAAAATTTCGACATAAAAGAAGCAATGAAAAATAACTATAGAAGATATTCAAGGATATACTCTTTTTAGGCACAAAAGTAATTGAAAATAGAGTAAGTTAATATCAGGAAGACACAGAACTTTTTTTTCCCTTTGGTTTTGGGGCCATTCCCCACAGTGTTCAGAGCTCACTCCTGGTTCTGTCCTCAGGAAAAACTCAGGGAAATACTTGGGGACTATATGGAGTGCCAGGGATCAACCCCAGTCAGTAACATGCAAGGCAAATATCTTACCTGCTGCACTATCTCTTCCACAAAACATTTTTTTCAGTCCACACAGAGACCCTAACATTATAGATGTTGATTCTCAATTCCAGAAGTAAATGAACATAGGAAAAGAATAAATGACACAGAGAAATAACAGCTCTACTCCATTCCATCAAGAAACAGCAATAGAAAGTATTTGCTTAGTTTCTGATTTTCTTACCTAGCAAATCCAGCTTATTTTCCTCTATAAGGCGATTGATCAGACCATTGGCTCTCTCAATTGTGCAGACAGCAATATCCAAGGAAGAGAAATGCACTGCTGGGGAAGTACTGCCCATATACCCATCTACTTTTATTCCTACTTCCTGAAACAAACTCTAAATAGAATACAAAGAAGCAATACAGGTGAAATTATTTTAAATTCATGATTTGTAAATTGATTCTATCCCAGAACACTGACTTCAGATTATCTAAAGACACTTTTTCAGACTGCTATTAATTATTTCTGACCAGGACAATGAGAGAAGAACACACTGATTCATTTTAGAATTACAAACTAAAAATACAAAGGTGAGAATTGATGGAACTCTATACAGAGGTCTTCTGTTAAGGCAGATTCCAATAAAGCTAAGAATGCCATTTAAATGGTAGCATTTACAAAGCAATTTTAAGAGTGACTTATCAAACTTAAAAATGGAGAAAAACTGGGGGGATGGGGGGTGGGAGGGATACTGGGATCATTGGTGATGGAGAATGGGCACTGGTGAAGGGATGGGTACTCAATCATTGTATAACTGAAACCCGAGAATAAAATAAATAAATAAATAAATAAATGAAGTACACTTTCAAGTAAAAAAAAATTGTAAGTCTACAACTGTACCTCATGGTGTTTCACTAATAAAAATTAAAATAAATAAATAATTTTTAAAAATGGAGAAAAACTATATTAAATCCTAACATTTTAATCGAAAGGTCAAAATACAAGTTTTTTCCATAATGAAATACAAAGTTTAAGAAATAAATGTATACATCATTAAGAAATTATTCTCATTATCCCATTAACGCCTAGATTTTCAAAATATGAAAGTTTTTAAAAGTCAAATGCAAAGGACCTTTGGAAGTTCATTGAAAAGTGTTTTCTTAACTAAAAAGATTTAAAAAGATCCTTTCATCATTCTGTTAGATTTAGTTACCAGGGCCGTTTTTAACGGCCACTGGCTCTGAAATATTGTTAAAAATATTTACAGAATCATGGAAGTTTAGAATTATTCATTAATCAAGTTTCTGAGTATTTTCTGAGCTAACCCACAATAGAAGAGTTAACATCCTCATTTATCACTGAAAAAACAGGCCAAATAGATTATATGCAGCCTAAAAATCTAGTGACAAACCTGGAATAGAACCCAGATTTCTTTGTCAACCTATCAACATCAGTCTTGTTGCACATTTATTTCATGCAGAAATTACAATAACAAACTATTCAATGAAATGTAAATTTTAAATGCCTTAAAAATCCGCATCATAGGGGCTGGAGAGATAGCACAGCGGATAGGGCGTTTGCCTTGCACGCGGCCGACCTGGGTTCAATTCCCAGCATCCCATATGGTCCCCTGAGCACCGCCAGGAGTAACTCCTGAGTGCAGAGTCAGGTGTGAGCCCCCCCAAAAAAGGAAAAAAATCCGCATCATAAAAATAAAAAATATAATTACTCATTTTTACAAGAAAAGATGAAGAGACCAAAGGCTGGAACTTTATCCCATCAGCAGTGGTTGTTGTTGTTGTTGTTGTTGTTTTGTTGTTTTAATGATTAGACATTCTATTATAGGATTGGAGAGCTAGAACATCAGGTAAAGCGCTTGACCTGCACATAACCTAAAGGAGTTGGATCTGTTCCACCCCATATGGTCCACAGTCCTGCCAGAAGTGATCCCTGAGCTCAAGCCAGGAAGCAAGCCCTGATGAGCACAGCTGAGTGTGGCACAAAATCAAACAAAAAATCCATTTCAGCAGCCATGGGTCCAGAAATGCTGCCTCTACACATCAAAAAGACGACTGAGGTAGGGGGTGCTCTGTGGTGTGGTCAGGAAAGAGGCAGCGGTCACTTGGGGCTAGGTCAACAGCCAAGTATACCCCTGCCCCCTCTTTAAGGCAGGGAGCCCTTTCCCTTTAGGAGTGGAGGGTGGAAAGAAGGCAAGGTGGAGGAGAAGAGAAAGGCAGAGAAGAGGAGAAGTGCCTGCAGGACCGAGGGTCTTTGAAATAAGGTTTTTTTCATACATGGTCAATTTTCAAAATAATATGGATTGCAATAAAATAAACTATTTCTACTTACTTTGTTATAGGCTTGTTTCAAATATGTGACGCCACAACTGCCAATAACAGGACTTATCATACTTGTTAACAGTATATAGGAACATTACCTGGAGATAGTATTTCTTCTCTTTAGCCACAGACACAAAGGGCAGAATAAACAAAGCTTTCTTCCGAATTTCCAAAACACGCTTCAAAATAAGTAATTCAGCAACCAGAGTTTTTCCAGCACTTGTAGGAGCTAAAAATTGTTATTCCACAAGATTATAATGGAAAAAGTAATATTTGGCACACAAGAATAATATATATCCAAAAACTATAGAACTAAAGGCTATCCTATCATTAAGGACACATCTAGCATTTAAAAGACTTTATGTCCCAAAATTCTGACTTTTTTTTTATCTTAGACAAATGATTTATGATACTTTTAATTCTAAGTAAAGTTAGAAGAAGATGGACAATCAGAGAATGACCTCAGTCATGTGGCATACGAAGCAACATAGTAAGAGAATATGTTAACAAATGGTCAAAAACACTAGGACCTGAAAATGGGTCACTGATGTCTAATTAGCTTTACATATTATCTCTGTCACTGTCACTGTCCCTGTCCTCCCGTTGTTCATCGATTTGCTCAAGTGGGCCCAGTAACGTTTCCATCGTGAGATTTGTTACTGTGTTTGGCATATCGAATACGTCAAGGGTAGCTTGACGGGCTCGGCTGTGGGGGCGAGATGCTCTCAGTAGGGCAAGATACTCTCGGTAGCTTGCCAAGCTCTCAGAGAAGGGCGGAAGAATCAAACTCGGCCACGCTGGTTGTGTGCAAAGCAAATGCCCTACCTGCTGTGCTATCGCTCCAGCCCACATATTATCTCTAAAAATAGAAAATTATTAAACATCCTTATATCAACCAGAAATCAATAAATAATAAATATTACTGAGTACTAAACTTCCTTTATGTACTAAATGGCTACAAAGCCCTGTTTTTCAAGACTGGAGAGATAGTCCAGCAGGTGGGGCACTTGCCTGAGATGTGACGAATCCACCTTCAATCTTGAAATCACAGATTGTCCCAAAAGCCCTGCTAGAAGCGATCCCTGAGCACAGAGTCAGGAGGCCTAAACACTAATGGGTGTGGCTCAAAATACCAAAACAATCAAACAAAAAAAAAAGAAACCCTTGCTTTGAGGGTGAACAATTTTAATATTAATTTAAAATTAGTTAAAATAGAATTTGAGGAACGGGCACTGTAAGGAAGTTATGGAAAACAAAACAGAACTTATAAAAAAGGGAAAAAGAAAGGAATACCATACAAAAGAAAACATATGCAAAGACCTGACGTCAAATGACAAGAAGTAATTTAGTAAGAAAATAAGGTATCAAACATGAAAGTTCCATAATCATACCATGTGGAGAATTCAGAATTTTTCCAAAAGCAATGCAGAAGGACTAATGAATTTTATGAAAAGGCATAACAAAGTTATATTCATGTTTTAAACATCACTTTAGATTGAGTCAAGACTGGAAGAGAGAAAAGATACAGGAGTTATATGGTGATGGCATAATCTGGAAGAAAAATGATACCAAATTAGGTAATGGATTTAAAACACCAAAAAAGAGAGGTGATTTTTAATTCTTACTTTGGAGAATAGATGAGCTGGTATCCAGAGTTATCAGTGAAACTACAGTTTTGATTGAATAGTTGAATTATTGGAGATAATTCCAACAATTGAGTTATAGAGCACATTCCTTGCATCCAGAGACCCCAGGCTCAATTCCCAGTACTGAGTGGCTCCTGGAGCACTGCCAGAGGAGGTCCCAAGAGCCCACAGCACCACGTTGCTGGGCTGAGCAGTGAAACTTCAGACTCATACCACTGTTGAGTGGCCCCAGCATCCATTGGGAACTACTAAACGAGATCCACCCAGATACAAAAATTGAAATGGTACACATTTACTCTTTCTACATTTAAAAAATTGTTGTAAGCACTCTATCACAATAGTTTGTAAGGGTACAGTCTGTAAGTAGTGGACACAGTTTTCAAAGTCTGACTCTACTGCTTAATTAGTAGTAGTTATTTTGCGCCATAAAGGCCCTCCCGTTGATCATCGATTTGCTCGAGCGGGCCCAGTAACATCTCCATAGGAGACTTTGTTGTTACTGTGTCTTGCATATCGAATACGTCACGGGGAGCTTGCCAGGCTCTGCCGTGCGGGCGAGATACTCTCAGTAGCTTGCCGGGCTCTCCGAGAGGAGCGGAGGAATCGAACTCGGGTCGGCCATGTTGGCTGCGTGCAAGGCAAAAGCCCTACCGCTGAAAGTTAAAGGTTTCTTTATTTTTGTTTTTTATTTTCCAATGCGGCCGACCCGAGTTCGATTCCTCTGCCCCTCTCAGAGAGCCCGGCAAGCTAAAGAGAGTATCTCGCCCACATGGCAAAGCTTGGCAAGCTACCCGTGACGTATTTGATATGCCAAACACAGTAAGAAGTCTTACGATGGAAACGTTATTGGGCCCGCTGGAGCAAATCGATGAACAACGGGAGGACAGTGGACAGTGGATTTTCCAATGCAAGGACACTCACTCTACCACTAAGCCACATCCCCAGACCAAATGATGTTTTAAAGTCAGGATAGTAAGTACAAATATATGTCAAGGCTGCTCTTGAAGGTTCATGTAAATCTTCTAAAGTAGATCAAACAGTTTTGAGTGTATAATCTCATACAAGCAGGTCAACTTAATCATATTACAGACTTATCATGTGAGCACTCATTTATACATTAAGGCTCAAGACAATGAAAAGCAAGAAATAATCACTGGGAGAAGGGCATTTTTTTTTATCTCCCACTGCACAATCAATAGTATGTTGGGAGAACTGGCAAGCACAAGAGCTTTTTAAGTTGTTTCTCTTGCTTCTTCGGTCAACTAATAGAATGTGTCTAATTTCAGTGTGTATATCAAACTTTACTTTTCATGTACTTTTTTGTTTTTGCTCTAGTTTGTTGTTGTTGCTATTTTGGTTTTGGGCTACCCTAGGGGATGCTGAAGGATTACTCCTGGTTCTGCACTCAGTAATTACTGATGGCAGCACTTCAGGAACCCTAAGTGATGCTGGGGATCAGCACCTTGCCCCTGTGCAAGGAAAGTGCTCTGCCCGCTATACTACCTCTGGCCCCCACGTGTTTTCTTTAATTTTAAAGAACTTGCCACCCACCTCTTAAAAAAAAAAGAATTAACCACCAAAAGTATCCTTCTCATTAACAGCATATTTAGAATATTAGATAAATCAATTTCCACAAATCTGAATACCTGAATAGACCAAATTCTTTCCTTCTAGCATGCGTCCAAGCAAAAGGCACTCTGCCTGCCATTCGAACATCTTTTTTACACCAAAACTGTGATATTTCTCTAGAACGGCCGTAGGAAGTCCCCAGTTTGCCAAAAGTCGTTTGTCTGTTTGGTCATCGGGAATTGTGAGCTTGCATTCCCCTTTCAAAAGAAAACAGGGAGAGAAAAAAAAAGGGAGGCAAGGGTGTAAGGGACAGGCCCAAAAATGGACTACCACCAGAATTAATTTAGCTTAGCTTAATAGGAACCTGCATTGCAAAATAACTTGTTTTTCAAGGAACAGGTCTAGATAACCTTTTTCAGATCCGCTTTATAGGAACTTGCACTGCAAAATAACTGGTTTTTCTGCCCCTGAGCAAGGAATTCAGATACAGGTACTCGAAGGGAATATTCCATCTGTTTTCTGGGGGGACGGTGTCCCCTTCTGGACTGCAGCAGGGAAGTAGCTAACCCTGACTGGGAGGACTTGGGGGGACATAGGGTTTCCTCGGGTCCTCGTCTGTTCTTGACCGTGGCAGGGAAGTGGCCAACCCTGACTGGGAGGACTTGGGGGGACATAAGGTTTCCTCGGGTCCTCGTCTGTCTGTTCTGGAGGCCTCATCTGTTCTGGAAAATCCGGCGCCGGGAGAAGACCTGGAAGAACTAAACCCTCCGGAGGTGAAAATCATGTGCACGCCCTTTGGGCATATTCGGGAGTCCCAGAGTGACTGGTGAGTGTGGTGCGCACCGGTGTGAGAGAGTGGACCGGTCTGAGCGAGTGCAGGAGTGTGATCTGTGCATGTGTCCTTAGTGTGTGTATTTGTCTTATTATCCTTCCCTTAGTTCTGTTTATTAAGATTGTTTAATATGGGTCAGAATCAATCGACCCCCAAAGCTTTAATTCTTGATCACTTCTCTGAGATCCACAGGAAAGCTCAGAATCTGGGCTTGATGATCAAGAAAGGTAAATTTGACAATTATTCTTCATCAGAATGGCCTTCCTTTGGTGTGGATTGGCCCCCAGGAGGTTCCTTCTCTCCAAACCTTGTGGCTCGGATAAAGGAGGCAATCTGTGGAAGATCTGCTGTGAAGGTATGCTCCCTTGGAAATCTCTAGGGGAACTGGGGGAGGAATGTGATAACCTCTGTGTGAATGCGTGTGTGTCTGAGCACCCTGGTAGGTCCGCCTGTCGGGCGTGATTTTGTAGCTCCACGACCTGGCACTCTTAAAGTCCCTCTAAAGTCACGGAGCTCGAGTGGGCTGCCTGAGACTCCACGGAGAACATACGGTCAATGGTGGCGCTGGTATAGCTGCCGGTCGCAAGTCACAAAGCTGAACCACTAAGGCTAAGTTCTCCACCGGTCAGGCAAACTTCTGAATGGTCTCTGCAAAGAGGCACCCCTCCTTTGTCTGTCTCGCGTCACCATCCACTATGGGAGGAATAAGAGGAGAGCCCACTAGTGAGAAGATCCTGGGAAACTAAGGCAGATCAATTTCTAGGTAGAAATTCCTTTCCCCAAGCATTTTAACCCTCAGAATCAGCTAGAGGTCAATTCAAATGCTAATGGAGGCAGTCAGCAGGTTTAGCCCTAGGCAAAGTGAAGCAGAGAAAAAAAAAGAGGTAAAAAGACAGACAAGTTTGTGGAAGAAAGCGTCAGCAGGGAGCATTGGAATATGTGGCAAGCTAAGAAAGGCAGAACTTTTCTCTTCTCCCCTTAATAGGCTTCTTGGAAACCCATGGCACTCTAGGTATGGCTCCACATGTGCAAGCCATGGTTGTGTGGACGCTCGGGAGGCAGGACCCAGGGACTCCTGGGGTGACTCAGAAATCTCTAAAGGAGACGTCCTTTACAGAGAGATTTTTCTGATGGGCTGGCATGCAGTTGTGGTCATGTCCGTGCTCTCTCTAGAACCACAACACTAGAAACTATTAGGAGGAGAGCTTGCTAAGGAATTATCCTACCCTAGATTTTTCTTTTCCCTCCCTTTCATAGGTTATTGCTGACACTTAGGAGGTATGGGAAATTCTACATCAGTACCTAAATATTCTCCTTTGGGTTGCTCGTTAAAACACCGGAAGAACTTCCAAGTAGGTGGTTTAGATAAGGAATATCTTGTTGACCTCTGTAACACCGCGTGGCCTGAGTATAAGTTAGGATATTGGGAAGGATATACAGTGAATGGCAGTTTGCATTACCAGATCATTCTGCAGTCAGATCTTTGCAGGTAACAAAAGAAATAGAATTATCAAAGCAGAGGAGGCAGGAAAATGCAAGATCATGATACTAGCTCCCTGCCTCAGAATTAGCCTTGGCCAAAATATGGTAACATCTTTGTCATAGTTTATTTTGCCAGCTTATATCAACAAAAGCGCTTTCTTGACCCATTTTTAGCAAGCGGGAGACTGACTGGTCAGGCTAGGAAACGGGGAGCAGAGTTCCAAATCAGCAATAAGGTTTCTTCGCCCTGGGGACTGTCCCTTCCTATCTCAGTCCATCAGTTTCTCCCTGCCATTTTTTTGAAGGTTCAGATTGATCGATCAACTACAGATGTGTGCACATGTATGTGTGGTGTTTAAGTCAGTTTATTGTCTTGTTTGTCTGTCTGTGTCTATCTGTCTCTCTATGTGGAACACTAGAGTGTTGGGACAAGGCTGAAATCAGAAGTAGAAATTCTAGAGATGTCAGTGATATGCAACTCAGTGATTTAAGGAATGCAGTTGTTTTTGGAACTTGCTCGACAAGGTTTAAACGAAGATTTCTTATCAGAAGGTTGAGCCTACAGAGAAAGCAGAATTCTCAATCTAAATTTCCTATTAGAAGAACATTAATGGTTAACAGTTGTAATTCTTTTAAGAATCTGTACTATCTAGAAGAGCTGTGGAACTAGAACCTGAAACTAAAGTGAAATAAAGTTCAGAGAATGCAAGGCTTTATCTTACAAGCCTCAGCCAATTGTAATGAGGAATTTAGCTGTTTTACAAACAACAGAGGTATATAAGCCACTAAAATAAAGTTTCCTCATATTCATAAATAGTTTTCTTATGTTTCCACAAACATTGACAGTCCAAGTGCTTTTCTTATGCTAATATCAAAATTTGGAAAAAACTAAAGGGCTTTTTCTGTGTCTGAGAACGTGTTTGTATTCTTGTAGAATTAGTAATAGTAACTGGCATAGAAAGCTTATGATTTAAATAACTAAGGGACAAGAACTATTGAAATTAAGTCAAAGAGGGTTTTATCATGTTTTATATTAATTGGTGGTTCAAAGGTTTTATGCTGTTATATCAATATACATATTTGTATCTGCTTTGGGTTAGAATATTTGACCTAGAAAATCTTGGGAGTTGAAATAATGTGTTACATAAAAACAGGTTCATGTTTATTTTAAAACATGAGTTTCTTGAGTTATAAAGTTAGCTGCAAAACTTATCCTACCAGTGTTTTTATTTGATCTCTGAGACTTTTGGTAACTAAAATTTCTAGAGGTACTTAGCAAAGAATTATAAGTGATCTCAGATGTCATCTTGATAGAGTTAAGCCATAGCATTGTGCCTTGGTATAGAGTTTGAGATAAGAATGGAGAATCTCGTGGAAATGTGGGAACTTTTACTATTAATCAGCCTTTCCTGTATGTTAAAATGCATGCTATTATTATGATAACTTTATTTCATGCCAAGTTTTGTCTCCAGGTATCAACCTAGTCCTGGCCTTCAGAGAACTTTGTACACAAATGTGAAATGCTTTCTGTTCTATGGTAATCTGAGTGTTTAATCTTTTTGTATTTGTGTTTTCCTAGAAATCAGAATTCTAAGATGTCTCTTGGTTAATTTCTAATGTAAAGTGAACTTTTGCCCACTGAATATATGTTGTAAGAACTTTAGTTGTGAGCATCTCTAAAGCCTTTTAAAATATCTATAGAACTGATGTAATGCTTTTGAAATGGTACTTCAGAGTATTTTTGTCAATGTTAAATGAGATGATTGGTAACTAGTGTCTAAACTTGGGAGATCATGTTGTACTAAGTTCAGTAAAATAAGAGGTTAAACTTGTGGTATGACTATTAGGAATATAGATATGTGTCTTAAGTCAGAAAGATAATTGATGGCGATATCAGTGGGAAAAAGAAAAGGAATCCAATTACAGAATGTTTGTAAAAGGAATGTGTATATGAGGTTTGAGGTTGGTTTAAGAAAAGGAACTGATCAAATTGTATTGTTATAAGAAACTCTTTAAATCACATGCAAAATTGTTCTAGTACCTTTTCAGTAAGATCTATGGAAAAGACGATAGGTGGATTATCCGGACTCCTGTTACAGTGCTCTTAGGTAATTGAATTTTTCAAAAGTTGCAGGGAATCAAGGGTTTTGACATTGGATTGAAAACATGTTAAACGGTATGCTTTATCGCTACAGATTTTAGCTTCTTTTGACTAGGACTCACAGCAAACAGGTGTATTACATCTCTGTGAGTAAAGTGAAATACTTGCTTTTCTCTTCTTTTGCACCTTCAGTATGTTTTTGATGTTTCATGGCTCTATGTTGGTTTGCATAAATCCAGATAAGTCTTTCCTCTCTGTAATAGGGTCTACCCCTCATGCAGACAGGAAAAAAAAACAACTGTGGGACCCCAAAGCCCTCTTCCAGGGAACCAGTCAGGGGATCTGTCTAAAACACAGGAGTAGGGACTTATCAGGTACTGTTTCAAGTACCCTACAAATCTCAGGGCGACCCTAGAGGCAGGCCGGCTCAAGAAAAGACTGGAAATTATCATTGCTATAGAGAATGAGGAATCTAGGACTCTGTAATGACTAACTCAGTCTGGGCCTACTCTCAGTGTCAAGGAAAAAACCTGGAAACCTGGATTTCTCCCACCCCTGAAGAAGGGACGGGATGGACTCCTTTCTGCCGGGGCATCTCTGTGGAAAATGAGGCCCAAAGCCATATCCAGCTCAACCTGAAGGCTCAAGGACATCCATCCAGTTCCTCGCGGGACATCTCCTGGCCAGGCCTGGGTAGCTCTGACGTGCCAGATAAGATTAATGCCACTTTTGGTGTGTCTCCTGTCTTTAGCCGATCCCCAGGACTTCTCAGTAAATAATGGGGTACCCCAAATGGAGAGTTCTCTAATCTTACTGTGTGTATGCAAAAGAACAAGCCAGGTTTGTTAAACTATCTTGCAAAGTTTTAAAATGAAGGTGAAGAGAAAACCATGTTTCTGCAATTCGTTTTTTTGTAAGAACCAGCTTCTAATTCTACAGAGGTGATTGAATAAATATATCCTAATCTTGATCTGAAAGATACCCCCTCTTTTGGGAAATTTAGATAAAACTTGGTTTACTGCTGGAGCGATAGCACAGCGGGTAGGGCGTTCGCCTTACACGCGGCCAACATGGCCGACCCGAGTTCGATTCCTCTGCCCCTCTCGGAGAGCCCGGCAAGCTACCGAGAGTATTCGATATGCCAGACACAGTAACAACAAAGTCTCCAATGGAGACGTTACTGGGCCCGCTCGAGCAAATCGACGATCAACGGGAGGGCCTTTACCTTTACCTTTACTGACTGTAGGAAAACAGCCTAATCTATAAAGGAATTCAATGTTATACATGCTGTCACTTGTCTGATCTGAGCATTGGAAGTCAGAGTCTTACTAGGGTGAAGCACATCTCAATGTGCAGAATTGCTTCCCCCCAGTTTGTGAATTGGCCAAAGTGCCAAGAAAGGGCATCTAAACTGGTTAAATTAGATTGTATTAATATCTAGTTCTAAAATACTGTGAATTTTCTTTCTATACTTTCTGTATTGCATCTCATTTTCTGTGAACAGTCATTTGAAGAGAACAAGGATGTTAACAGCTCTTAATTTTTGTTGCATCATGGGATTAACACCAGAGAATATTTCCTCTAAGCCAGAATGCTCTGCAGAAGAGGAACGATGGACATTGGCGGTTTCCAAAGGAAGATGATGGATGATTTACCAACAAGGAAAGTTGCTAACTCCTGGACCAATGCAGTGGAATATTATTAAAGTAGCAAGTAAGGTAGCAAGTAAGGTAGAAGTAACTCAGTAGCAAGTAACTCAGTAGCAAGTAAGGTAGAAGTAACTCAGAACTGTGCTTTCTGTGCCATTAATGAACCTAGTGGAAATCTTGATCCTCCTCTCCTAACACCTGTTCAGCATCAAGGAACTTAGAGGAGGATCGCAGCTTGGCTTTATGCAAATGATCAAAAGCTCATATGTTCAAGGTATAAATATCTGTTGATTCTTATTGATAGCTTCAGTGTATGGGCAGAAGCTTTTCCAATCTGCACTGAGAAAGCCAGAGAATGGCTTGGTGTTTCTGTGTCCAGTAGAAAAATCTGGACACAGGAAGTCATTTTTCTATCAGCCAAACCTGTGGGTAGAGAACTCTGTCCTTACTGGGTCAGAAAGGAACTTCTACTCCTCCAGGGTCTAACCATTTCAAAGTGATATCCCTCAGTCTAATCGAACTGATCTTTTCTTTCAGATAACTTCAGGAACCCAACCAATTCATTGCTGAGGGTCACTAAAAAGCTGAGATAGCATGAGATTTCACCCCTTGTGTAGGCAGGGTCAGCGCCCCATTGTCAGCATGAAGCAGCTCCAGAAGACGGACCTTCTGCCATTCTCCCTTAAAGATTCAAGGTGGTGGAATCTCTGGGGGGGGTGGGCAATAGGATGTAGGCAGGTAGACAGGGAAGGCCCCCTCCCAAGGTAATGAAGAATGGGGATTTATGTGTGGTGTTGGGAGAAAAATGCTGCTTCTCTATACTGATCACACAGGGATGGTCTGAGTCTCCACGGCCAAGCTCGGGGAGGGCCTTGAGCAGTGCTGAAGAGAAAGGGAGGCCCAGGAAAGCTGTCACAAGTCCTGGTTTAACCAGTCTCCTTGGCTAGCTACCCTCCTGTCAGTGTCAGCTTCCACCTTGGAGAAGATAACCATCAGCTCCCGCTGCTCCAGCACGGCTCGGTGTCCTCCTCAAATTCGTCCGTGTCCAGCCCCAGGAACACCTCCTGATGGAAGTCCTGGTTGAGGTGCCAGTCCAGCTCGAGCTTCACCCCGGACAGGTGGTTGGGGGGCAGGGTCTCATGCTCATCTCTGCTGGCTCGGTCCTGAGCAGAAGAGTGGTTGGCAGGCTGTGCAAAGGTGCACATCAACAGCCCGAGCTCCAGGAGCCAGAGGCAGCAAGCAAGCGGGCTGCTGAGTGGGGCCAGTCTGCAGGCCATAGTCGGCTGGGCCTGGCAGGAGCTGTGCACCCGCAGTCCCCCAGCAGAGTGGCCCAAAGCTGCTGTCCGACAATGCTGCCGACAGTTCCGAAGAGATGGCTTTGCGGTGACCCAGATACCCAGCCGGCCCACTCAGGCCGCCGCCATCCTGCTTCCACGCAGACTGGTTGTCATCCCCTTGCTTGTGGTGACTGTTGGTCCCTGGGTCCTCAACTGCTTTGTGAACTTTGTTACTGTGTCTGGCATATCGAATACTCTCGGTAGCTTGCCGGGCTCTCCGAGAGGGGCGGAGGAATCGAACTTGGGTCGGCCATGTTGGCCACTTGTAAGGCGAACGCCCTACCGCTGTGCTACTCCAGTGAACTTTGTTAGGCACCAAAATAACACTGTCCAGCTACTGGTACTAAAACAACAGTATCAGATTTTACAGACTGCTGAGGAAGATTCCTCAGTATGAAGTGGAGAAAGGGAGGAATGTAAGGGACAGGCCCAAAAATGGACTACCACTAGAATTAATTTAGCTTAGCTTAATAGGAACCTGCATTGCAAAATAACTTGTTTTTCAAGGAACAGGTTTAGATAACCTTTTTCAGATCCGCTTTATAGGAACCTGCACTGCAAAATAACTGGTTTTTCTGCCCCTGAGCAAGGAATTCAGATACAGGTACTCGAAGGGTGGGGGTCAGACCAGATAACCGGATGTCTCTCATAAGACCCATGTTGCAAGACCCAGGACTGCCTTAAAAACCTGTCAGTTCCTAAGCACCGACGCAAAATGCTGATCTTTAAACTATAGGCTAGGAAGTGATGTACCCTTAATTGGATTGGTTAAGAAAGCATATGTTGTTACAAATCTATTGGCTATGAAATGCGCGGGCTTTGCTGTAACGGCCAGTGAAGGCCTATATAAGATCCCCTTTGAAGAAGTTCGGGGTCTTGCCTCACCTAACTGACCTGCGTGTCTGTGTAGGCTGCTTGACCCTGGCTAGCCAGTCTTACAATAAACCTGGCTTGCTGTTTGCAGTCTCTGGAGTTTCTTTGTCGTTAAAGGGAGATCACGATCCGCGCCCTAACAAGGGGAATGTCTGTCAGCAAGAGTTGAATTTACTTCTAGCACAGGGCTTCCGCTTTCCATTGCGTTTTGAAGTTCCCAGGTGTTCCAAAGAGCCTATTTAAAAGCGCATCCAGTATAAGGATCCGTGAGGAGCACCGGGCCTTAGGAGCAGAGTGCCTACAGCTGATGAGGTTTGACCAACCAGTCAGTTCAGTTGCTCCTGCAAAGCTGGGAAGACCCCGAAGCTACTGAGGTGTGAGAACCACGGAGTCCCTGAGCAAGGCTGCGGGGAAGGGGCCCGCCGCGGCAGACGCGGGCGCGAAAGGGGGCAGCGCCCGGCGCGGAGCCCGGGACCCGCCTCTGGGCGTACCTGGCGCGGCGCCGGGCGGGCTCAGTCCCGGCCTGGAGGAGCCCAGCGGGCCGTCTCTGCCATCGCCGTCGCTCCCTGAGGAACCGGAGCCCGGCATCGAGCGCCGCCGCTTCCTAGCCCTCCGGGGAAGATTCATCTCAAACCCCGTCCGTCGGCTCCGAGAAATCCAGGGCCCTGGCGTCCTCCCGGCTGAGAGAAACCGAGTCCGCTGACAGCCGGGCCCGCCATTTTCCCGCCTCGCTTTCAAACTCGGTCCTCCCGCCTGGCTCCGGAACCATAGAGTTCTCGGTGGCGAGAGTAACCTGCGAACCATAGAATCGTGGGGAAGGAGCGACCGGTTCTGCACAGAGTGGAACACCACCCTCGCAAGCCTCTCTCCTCATTCGTCGCTGAGCTGGAGCCGCGGTATGTGAAAGGGCCGGGGGCGTGTGGGGCTGGGCTGGGGAGTGGTGCCAGTGGGAGGCGGGGGGCGCAAAACACAGACACTGTGAGTATGCCTTCGTAATCGGGATGACCAAAGAAGTTTTGTCTTTTTTGTCTATTTCTGGTTTTCATAGCCTGGATATACCACAAAATGAACTGATGTCGGTGGGCCCCACGGGTGACTTATGTGAAGTGTGGAGGAGAAAGACAGTCACTTTCTCCCCACCCGCCTCTGTCTCCCGGGACCCTGGGTAGGCTAGGACCGGTAAAGTCTGCAGTGAGCACCTGCTCGGCACGGGCCTAAGCCCCGCCAGCCCCACAAGGTGGCCGTCAAGCCACACCTGAAGTCCGCTTGATCTTCTCGGCACGGAGTTAATCCCCGCCACCCGATTGCTCGGGGAGCCACGGACTCAAGCTGGGGCGAGAATTCGCTCTTTGCAGGAAAGGAGAGACCAGTCCCAAGCCTTACCCGAGGTTTCTGGGGTTCTTGTCTCACTCGCAGAAAAGAATTTCAGGAGTAGACGAGCAGTGAAGTAACAGGTTTTATTTGGAGGCTTTTGGAGAGGGAGAGAAAGGGATAAGCAGAGAGAGAGAGAGAGAGAGAGAGAGAGAGAGAGAGTAACGCGTCCAGAGGGAATGCGGGCTTCTCCGAGGGTGGAGAGAGCGTCAAGTGGGCTCTGGAGCTGGTTCTTATAGATCCTTCTGACTTGGAATGTTCTGGAATCTCCTTGGGGCTTGGTCACTGGAGTTAACTGGATTGAAAGGGGGTTCAAGAATCATCTGGCTTGGAATGTCCTGGAATCTCCTTGGGGCTGGGTCACTGGAGTCAACCAGATTGAAAGGGGGTTCGAGAATCTTCTGACTTGGAATGTCCTGGAATCTCCTTTGGGCTGGGTTGCTGGAGTCAACCGGATTAAAAGGGGGGTTTTCGGAAAGGAGGAATTTCATGGGGAGGAGGCCCATATTTTTAGGGTCTGGGGATGGTCTTATCAAGTCTTTAATCTCTGTGTCCACAGGGTGGGTCGGTCCTAGAATTCTTCTATGAGACTTTGTTTCATTGCAGAGAGCCTTTCCCTATCTACCTGCCTACATCAGAACCACCCTGAACAGGTAGATTCGAAAGGGAGCTTCAGTGTCTGGCTGGCCCTCGCCTTCCGACTAATTTCACTCTGCTCAGTATCTCCATGTAACAGACAGAGAATGACAGCCATAAAAGGACTCCACTCATTTTGGGATATAAAAAAATAATGACAAAAGTATGAGACCAAGAACAGAAAAACCAGGGTCCAGGAGGAAAGAAAGGGAGAGAGCACCGGAGGGGAGGGGAGGGGGGAGAGAGAGAGAGAGAGAGAGAGAGAGAGAAGAGGGAAGAAGAGGAGAAGAGGAGAAGACGAGGGGAGGGGAGGGGAGGGGAGGGAAGGGAAGGGAAGGGAAGGGAAGGGAAGGGAAGGGAAGGGAAGGGAAGGGAAGGGAAGGGAAAGGAAGGGAAGGGAAGGGAAGGGAAGGGAAGGGAAGGGAAGGGAAGGGAAGAGAAGAGAATGCTATGGGGGGCAGAGCGGAAATGGGGGCCGGAATACAACTGGGGATATTGGACATTGGTGGTGGAAAATGTGCATTAGTAAAGGCACAGGTGTTGGAACGTTGTATGACTGAAACCCAATCATGAACAACTTTGTAACTGTCTCACAGCGATTTAATTAAAAAATAAGATATTCAAAAAATAAGATGAAATAAAGAAAAAGAAAAGCTAAAACTAAAATAAAATGTTAAATTTGTTTCTTAAATTCTGTTCATTTCTGAAGATTTCACTTCTGCTCATTTTGAAATGGCTAGAAAATGATTTTCCCGGACTTTGTGTTTCTTTTCAATATGTCCACAGCTCATATATTTTTCTTTGTCATTAGAAAAGGGAACAGCTATCATTAATATTTTTTAAATTATCACAGATAATGCAAAAACATTCTACAAATAAAATTTAGGTTTGTTTTTGTTTTGTTTTGTTTCGTGTTGCTTGCCTTTTGGTTTACTCTAGGCGATGCTCAGCCGCATGCCAGGCAAAGGCTTTACCCGCTGTCCCATCACTCTGGCCCCTAAAATTTAGGTTTTTCTAATGTAACAATTTGCCCTTGGTTCCTTGCGTTGGCCTGACAGTGGCTCTCTCTGTGCACAGTTTCAACTAGAACCGTCATATCCACTGAGAAGTAAGTGACAGAGAATGAGGGACTGCTGGTTCCTACAATCCTCTGTATGCCGCCTGAATCTGAGTCAAGAATTCGGTGGGAAAGATAGAATCAAAGGACTTCTGAGGTAAACTAGTGCGTGAAAGACTTCGCGGGACAGTGAATGTGATTCTACAGTATTAGAAATTTCAAAATGACCAGCTTAAATATGTAACAGTAATGATGATAATAATACAAGACAGGGAAGTGGCGCTTTAAAATCAAGTCTGTGAAACCCTAATTTATAAAAAATAAATTGAACGACGCCGTTCTGAACTTCCACAAGGTGGAGATACTGCTCCACGAAGGAAGTATTTTTCTCCCCGTTTCGCGTGCTCCCGGCTGTTATTTGTGTGCTCAGCACACAACGCTGAGAAATGGCTCCTGCTCTCAAAGCGAGTAGTACCTAGAGGAGACGGACATCACCTAGTAAACTAATCGTTTTAAATTAATCTAATTTTTTCTACTTCTTTCCGAAATACAAGTAATTAACTATTTTAACATCTGTTTGGGGGGGCCAGAGTAACAGGTAGAGTGCCTTGAGCGCAGTCTCCCAGTCCAATACCAGCACCACATAAGTTCCTCTGAATCCCACTAGGAGTGACTCCTGAGCACAGAGCCAGAAGTAATCCCTGAGCACTGCTGGGTGTGCCCAATTTATTTGTTTGTAAATAACTATTGTGAGGCCGGAGCTATGGTACAGTGGGTGTGGCACTGTCTTGCATGCAGCTTGCGTCCAACATCCCATATGATCCTGTCAGCGCCACCAGGGATGATTCCTGAGTACAGAGCCAGGAGTAAAATTGAGCATCTCCAGGTGTGCCCCACTCCCCAAAAAACACAAGCATAAATGCATAAATAAATACTTGTTTGTGAGATCAAGACCTATGTGTCCATTGTAGTTTGGTGGAATGAATATTCTCACTGAAGGGGGCCTGAATCCTGTTGTTCAAATTCTAAGTCAATAAAAGTAGCAGCACACAGCCCTACATAATCGTGTATGAAAATTTTCTTATTTAAGAGAATGAAGGATGGTTCTTCTATTCAGTTCAAAACAAAAAGATTTAATTTTATGTCTCCCTTTCTTTAAATTCCATCAAGAGTTTCCACTATATTGTTCCAACTCAGGTAAGTGTTTCAAACAGAACTCAGGACTTTCCAATCTAGGGTCACTTTCTTCTGAGCATTGTATGTTATACATAAGAGAAATAAAATACAAAAATATACTCTGACCTAAAATATAGTATTAAATGTTAACGAGAATGAGGAAAATAAAAACTTGTTAGGATATGTGGGGAATAAAGAACGATAAGACATGAACGGATAAGTAAGACTTTAGTCAATTTGAAGAAGGTGGAGACATGGATGACTGGGCAAAGCACCAAAGAAAAAATAAAATTATAGAACGAAAGAAAACAAAAGCCAGAGTGAAATGAAAAATTCTATGTATGTATGTATGTAGATAGGTAGATAGATAGATATATATATATATATATATATATATATATATAATGGGCTGGAGCAATAGCACAGCGGTAGGGCTTTTGCCTTACAAATGGCCAACATGGCTGACCCGAGTTCGATTCTTCCACCCCTCTCGGAGAGCCCAGCAAGCTACCGAGAGGATCTCACCCCCAAGGCAGAGCCTGGCAAGCTACCCTTGACGTATTCGATATCCCAAACACAGTAACAAGTCTCGTGATGGAGATGTTACTGGGCCCGCTAGAGCAAATCGATGAACAATGGGAAGACCATGACATATATAATATCAGAATTTACCATTATGAGTAACCAAGCTACAGCTCAGAAAGCTAAGAAAATAGCTATAATTAAAAAGTATTAAAAAATAGAATTAGAAAGTCTAGTAGAAACTGAACGGAAATCACAGTGGCAGTTAGTAAAGATTATGAAGAAAACATAATATTTGAAGATATAATGGCTCAGAAATGTCCAAACTCGAGTAAATTCAGTAGCGTTTAGGTTAAAGACAGGAAAAAATTTAAATAAAACAATTTCTCCCTAGACAATTTTTTTTTCTTTTTGGGTCACACCCGGCGATGCACAAGGGTTATTCCTGGCTCATGCACTCAGGAATTACTCCCGGCGGTGCTTGGGGGACCATATGGGATGCTGGGAATTGAACCACGGTCGGCTGCGTGCAAGGCAAACACCCTACCCACTGTGCTATCACTCCAGCCCCAATCCCTAGACAATTTAAAGTAAAAATGTAGACATTGTAAAAAGCACATATCCTTTAAAAGTAGAGAATAAAACTCCCAAAATAATAACATTTTTACTACCACATATTTTGAAATAATCTCTACACACAAATAATCTATTATTTTGTAATATCTACAAGGTAATAGCTATATTTGTGGACAAGGAACAGTTAAAATGCTTACAGATATTAGATCATCACTAACAGAATTACTAATGATTCTACAACAGAAAATAAAACTTTGCCAAGGAAGGTAAAGGAGAATAAAAAATTAATGATAGAGAATTTTGTAAAGACAGGACTAAATACTTGTGAAAAAATAATAATGGCATTTGGGGGACATAATAGCAAATGTGCTTAAAAATAGCAGTTTAGAAGATTGAAGATGGGAAAATTCACTGTTAAAAATCCAAAGAGAAGCCAGAGAGCAGTTATAGCAGGTAGGTCGATTGAATACGTATCTCACACCTTTAACAAATCAATTCTAAGGGGTTCAAAGCCCTCAAGATTAGACAGGAATCCATAAAAAATGAGGAAAGTCCAGGCAGAACACCCAGACCTCAAAGGTGTTTTCAATGATTTCATTCTATTGGCGAAGGTAACACACACAAAAATAAACAAACGGGACTACATCAAATTAAAGCGCTTATGCATGGCAAAAGAAATGGGTTAAAACTAAAAGACATCCAATTGAATAGTAAAAAATATTTGCACTCAACACATTCAGTACAGGGTTAATATCCAAGATATAAATAGTACTCACAATGATTAATCAAAAAAAATTCAAAAACCCTACAAAAATGGGGGGAGGAAATGAACAAATACTTCTCTGAAGAAAGCAAATGGATGGTCAATAGGCACATGGCAAAGTGCTCAGCATCACTTATTATCAGGAAAATACAAACCAGATAATAATTAGACATCACCTCATACCAGTTAAAACGACACTTATCAAAATAGAAAAATGAGAACAATCTGTGTTGGTTGGAATGTGAAAAAGAAACTCTCTCTCACCCACTGCTTGTGGGAATGTCATCTAGTTCAACCCCTTTGGAAAATAGTATGGAGATTCCTCAGTAAAGTAAGAACAGTGCTGTCATACAACGCAATAATTCCACTTCTTGATGTCTATCCCCAGAACACAAAACATTCATTCAAAAGGACATTTGCACACCATCATTCATTGCAGAACTAAACACAATTGTAAGGCTGTGGAATCAACCTAGCTGTCTAGTGACAATGAGTTCATAATGACGGTGCAGTACATATACACAATGGTATATTATGCAGTTGCATGGAATGATAAAAGTCATGCAATTCAGACAACTTGGATAGAACTGGAGGATAACATCTTAAGTGAAGTATATCATAACTAGGATAAACACAAAATGATCTCACTTATCTGTGATATAAACAATAACTGGATGAGGGAAGGCAAGGTATCAAAGGAAGGTTTCTGAGAGTATCATTGGCCCCAGAGTATATGAAGGAAAAGGACAGAGAAGGTAAGAAACCAAAGGGAGAAGAGAAAGATAGACGATAATAGGGTATGGGTCAAGGGCCTGAGGTACATTGGCAGTGTATAGGTGTGGTATATCTATACATCTAAAGCACATAGCCAACAATAAAAGCATGGAATCCAAACAACAAAATCCCAAACAAAATGAAACTTTAAAATGTGCCAGTCCTAAGGAGTCAGGCTCAGGATCCAGAGCAATAGTACGGCAGGTAGGGAGCTTGCCTTACATGCAGCTGACCTGGGTTCTGTCTCCCACTCACCTACCCAACAAGTTCCCTCGAGCCTACCAGGAGTAATCCCTGAATGCAGAGCCAGGAGTTAGCATTCAGCACTGCCGGGTGTGGTCCCCAACACCCCACCCCCAAAACAAAATGAAACGAAGCAGGCTCAGTAGTGGGAGGGAAGCTGTGGACACTGGTGGAGATAATTGACAGTGAAGGTGGGATTGGTATTGAAATGTTGTATGTGTGAAAATTCAACTTTGAATGACTTTGTATATCACAGTGCCTTAATAAAATATTTATTTAAAAAATACGAAGGAGCCTAGAAAAATAGTACAGAGGGCAGGCACTTGCCTTGCTTTGTAGCTGACCTAAGTTTGATCTTCGCCATCTCATGTGGTTCCCTGAGTACTGCCAGGAGTAATCCCTGAGCACAGAGCCAGGAGTAAATCCCAGCATATATAGGTGTGGCGCCAAAACAAATAAAAAATTCAAATGATTTGTTATTGAGGAAAAAAAGGTTAACTTTTTAATTAAGGGCTGGAGCGATAGCACAGCTGGAGGGCGTTTGCCTTGCACGCAGCCAACATGGCCGACCCGAGTTCGATTCCTCCACCCCTCTCGGAGAGCCCGGCAAGCTACCAAGAGTTATCTCGCCCGCACGGCAGAGCCTGGCAAGCTCCCCGTGACGTATTCAATATGCCGAACACAGTAACAAGTCTCACGATGGAGATGTTACTGGGCCCGCTCGAGAAAATCCATGAACAACGGGAGGATAGTGGTTGTGGTTCTGATTTTTAAATATTTTCAAGGTCTAATTTATTTATTTTATTACTTAGAGTTATGAAAATTATGGAATGTGAAGGATTTGGCTTCACACTTCTATGTGTGTATATTAACTACATCCACCACCCAAGTTCCATTTCTGATTTATTTTCTCTCCTTATCTTCCTTTCATTTTCACCATGGTGATTGGGAGTTAAACACCTGGTTGTGTTGTTCACACAAAAAGCCACATTCTTTGGTTATGGCACTCAGCATGGATCACTGTGGAGCTCACACATGAGCCCATTGAGGGGTCACACTCTGGGCAGAGTTTACACACATCTCTTGGGTGCAGTATTAGGTGGTGGGGTGTTATACACCACAGTTGTGGCACGGGCTTATGCCTGGCTATGTGTTGGAGATCTCACACTTTGGGGTTCCCAGACAGCAGAGCCTCAGGAACCATGTGCTCTGTAAGAGTGTGGCACTAGGAATCTAACTCATGCCCTCATGCTTGCAAGGCAGGTGAATGCTGCCACAATTAGAATTTTTATTAAAGTACTTTTTATAAAAAAATTATTGGTAACTTCAAAACTTTATAATCATATGTCATTGTGGGAGAAGAGGTAGATAAAAAGTACCATTACAAGAGAGAAAAAGTCACAAATATAACTAAGGATCAGTTCAAATATAGTACTAAAAATATCTTATCATGGGGGCAGGAGTGATAGTACAGAAGGTAGGGCACGTCCCTATATGCAGCCAAACTAGGTTTGATTCCTGGGATCCCAAATAGTCCCCCAACTTTGCCATGAGTAATTCCTGAATGCAGAGCCAAGAGTAATCCCTGAGCACCTTGTCCGTGGCCCAAAAACAAAAACGATAATCCTATCAAACATACATATACATCCCATCAATGTGGAGTTAATTTGCCTTAAAATGATCAGATTAGACTTCAGTTTTAAAGAGACATACTGTCGCCTAATCATGGCCAGGGGTGATCCTGAGCATCAACAGGTATGGTGTAAAAAAAAAATTCAAGTTAAAGAGGTGTTTTATCAAAAGAGCACAAAAAACAAACTAAAGGTTTGGTCAAAGGTAAGGAATTTGACTGTGAAAGAATAAGATTCTATTTTCACTAAAACTTCTATCAGTCTCTAAGCCTACTGGGATGAATAAAGTCCTTATGAAAGGTGGGATATTGGGGGCGTGGCTGGGTGACACATGGATTTGATTGTATCCAAAACTGTATTTAAATGGTTTCCTGTGATCAGGATACACTACGAGAAACATTTCCAGAGAGATACAAGAACCAGACTTGAAAATAGGCCCTCCAAGAGGAATCGTTACAGGTAAGCAGAAAGAGGGGACGACGAGAGAGGGAGAAGGGATTCGTAATATGGGGGCTAAGTGGTCAAAAGGAATGACAAGTCAGTGGAGCAAAGTGCAAGCATGCACATCACTCAGCTCTGTTCTCAGTAATGGAGCTGATAGAAAGTGTGTAAATTGAGAGCAGAAGGAAAATCAAAAGCTCTCACCACCTCAAATAGTCAGGGGATGAGTGATATTCCTATTATTGAGAGTTTAAGTCTACTTGCTTCCCTCTTAGGCTTTCCCAGTCTGCCAGCCTGGCCTTTTCCAGAATTTAGAATGTTTCACATTAGTTGCTCGATTATGGAAGCAATTTTTGTTTTGTCCATTGGAGAATCACTAACTGTTCATTTATGACAGACAGGCAAAGTATTTGTTAAGTTAATGCAGTAATCCTGCTTTCAATTTTGAAATTGCCAAAACTTGAAGACTTCTTTTTATATGCAAAATTGTAGCGATATAGTTAACACATGTTTTGTTGAGGATTACATTAATCACATGCACGAAAAACCTAGATAACTAACACATGGAAAATGAACATCTCCAAATGTTATTTTGTATTTATTATTATTTTCAGAATATTCTGATATTTTTATTGTATCTTACTACATCATTGTATTATTGCATTTTCTCTAAGGATTATAATGAAAACAGATGCTTAACTAAGTTTAATTTCTCCTCAATTAAGTGCCAGATCCTGACCTATCTTCTATCATTGCTTTTAAAAATACTTTTGTTTTGAGGGTTACACACCCTGCAGTCCTCAGAGGCTATTCCCTGCGCCTTGATATCACTACTGGCTTTGCTTGAGTGACCATGTGATACAAGGGAAGGAATCTGGACATTCTGTGTACTCCAGCCCATTGGGCTGTGTCTCAGCCCCCTGTTCAAAATATTTCAATCTCTATCTCTTTATGTTCTTAAAAGCTAGTAAAGACTCCAGGGCCAGAGTGATAGTTCAATGTGTAAACACTTATTTTACATGTGGGCAACCCAGGTTCCATTCTGGGAATCATATATGATCCCCTGAGCCTCAAGAGAAGTGATCCTTGAGTATAGAACTGTGAGTAAATCCTGAACATCCACTGAGTGTTGATATATGCATATATATGTATATATATATATATATATATATATATATATATATAAGTTTATCATACTATTGGGCTGGAGCGATAGCACAGCGGGTAGGGCGTTCGTTCGCCTTACAAGCGGCCAACATGGCCGACCCGAGTTCGATTCCTCTGCCCCTCTCGGAGAGCCCGGCAAGCTACCGAGAGTATTCGATATGCCAGACACAGTAACAACAAAGTCTCCAATGGAGACGTTACTGGGCCCGCTCGAGCAAATCGACGATCAACGAGAGGGCCTTTATCATACTATTATTATGAAGAAGGCTCCAAAGAACTTTTGCTTCTCTGTTTGGTTTGGTTTGGTTTTGTCTTTTATATTTGGGGCCACACCTGGCTGTGTTCAGGGCTTACTTCCACCTCTGTGCTGAGGAATCACTCCTAATGGGCTTGGGGAACTGAACCCAGGTCTTCTGAGTGCAAGGCAAGCACCTAACTGGTGAATAATCTGGCCCTGTTTCTGTTTTACCTATAAACTTTTACCAGATTGAAACTTTAAACTGACAAATTTTAAAAGTGGTTTATCTAAAAATAAAATTATAAATGCCTTACAAGTGAACTATGCACTGTAGCACTGTCCTCCCTTTGTTCACCAATTAGTTCGAGTGGGCCCAGTAAGGTCTCCATCGTGAGACTTGTTGTTACTGTGTTTGGCATCTCAAATACGTCACGAGTAGCTTGCCAGGCTATGCCATATGGGCGAGATACTCTGGGTAGCTTGCCAGGCTCTCCGAGAGGGGCGGAGGAATCAAACCTGGGCCGACCGGGTTGCTGCATGCAAGGCAAATGCCTTACCCGCTGTGCTATTGCTCCAGCCTCACAAGTTAACTGTATTTTCTAAAAATAAAGTTCATGAGAAGAAAGTTATTGATTTATATTACACTGACTTTGGCTTAATCAAAGGAAGCAAAATTCTTCTTGCCTTTGCCTCCATTTTTTGTGGCATGTTTTTGTTGAAACTGGCTTATACATATTATGTTGAGATCTATCTTATGCCAAGATGGTGTTAGAAAAGAATGGAGATTCAAATGGTGTCTGTAATCACTGCAAATCTTTAAAACCATAGACAATATCTACAAGTTTTAATTTTTAAAGATAGTTTTGAGGGCTGAAGTGATAGCACAGCGGGTAAGGCATTTGCCTTGCACGCAGCTGATCTGGGTTCAATTCCTCCGCCCCTCTCTGGAAGCCCCACAAGCTACCCATGACAGATTCGATATGCCAAACACAGTAACAAGAAGTCTCACAATTTGTTGTGAGACGTTACTGGTGCCCACTCGAGAAAATCGACGAACAATAGGAGGACAGTGCTACAAGACAATGCTACAGTTTTGAGGCAAAATTTGAAATTATATTAACAAATTTTTCTACTCTGTATCATTAAATCCCATTGGTCTTCCTGGAATCTTTTTGTTCCTATTAAGGCAGCAATGATTCCAAATGTGTAAATATTTATTTTTGGAGAGTAAATCTCTTTACCACTTTGTTAGTGGTGAAATCCCTTCATCTCCAAATCCCTTCACTACTAGTCATAGGTCTCTTCCCATAGTTTACTATCCCATCCCCCACCCCCACCCTGCTTGTTAATCTCAATTCTACTGTCAAAGTGTAATGGATTGTTTTCAGTGGTGATTCTCTAGTACCATGTTTTGTTTCCTTAAGTACCACGCATAAATGAGGTCATCAAATATTTGTCTTCCCCCTTCTGACTTTTTTTTTAAATTGAAGTGACAATGATTTGTCAGTTGGTGGAAATATTTATGCTTTACATCACATGCTGATTGCTTGTAAAACCTGATTTGCGGAATAATGTGCAACTCTTCCAAATTGATTTTGCTGCAACTCATGATAGAATGAGAGGGGTTTTTTTTAATATCTTAATTTCATTTTGAATACAATTTTGCCTCAGGAATTTCTGAAAATATCTCAGGGATAAAAAGAACACTTTGAGAACTGCTACACTAGGTTGCCCAAATGTTTAGGAAATTGCTTCTGTTTTACTCTCTCTTTCTCCTCTCTCTCTTTCTCTCTCACTCACTCTTCAGTTCTCTCTGTAAGCTCTTTCCAAGCACAGGCAAAAATAATCTGTATTTTCCATCCACTGACATATCAGCTTTCTATTGCCATTTTTTCAAAATAATAAAATATGAGCAGAAAAATGGATGAGTGAATAAAATTGTAATTGGTTTTAGAAAAACAACAAAGAATGCGAAGAGCTAAGACAACACTGAGGTAGGTTGAAAGGAAAATTCTATCATTTAGATTCTTCTTTACCCTGAGAAAAGACAGGAGAGTGAGTGTTGGCTTGGTGTCATGAAGAAGATAATAAAGGGGAAGAGGATGTGTGTACACTTGGAATAAATTCATTTAGGAAATCCAGTGTAGCCAGAACACAAAGCCAGGAGAAGGATGTGTCTGAGGACGTTTACCAGGTCCAGACAAGAGTACAAATGGAGGCCCACGTACCTTTCATCTTAAGTAATTCAGTTTTGTAATAAGAAATCTAAGTAATATGCGCACCTATCAAAGTTTTAAGCATAAAATTCATTTAAGGGACTCAAAATAAGTGCTGTTTTGCCTCAACCTAAGATCAGTACTGGCTGTTTGTTCTGTAAGGGTCCCTAGTACAGGGAAAGTAAGCATGTGGGACTTAATCCCGCAAGCACTGCAGAGTCATGAAGTGTTTGAATTACATGGTCTGAATTACTTTTTTAAAGAATGGTAATTCCAATCCCTTGAGTATCCCATTGCAACAGTCTGTTTACAGAAAGTTACACAGTGAATCATCATCATAGTCATATTTGCTAGAGATTGTAATTTGTGTGCTGCGATTACTGGTTTAGGAACTTTAGCTACCATTTCCTTAAATTTATGGATGTGCTATTTGGGTGATTTGAGTTTCAAACTAATTGGTCTTAAATGGCTGGAGCGATAGCACAGGGGTTGGGCCTTGCACGCAGCCAACGTGGCCGACCCAAGTTCAATTCCTCTGCCTCTCGGCAAGCTACCGAGAGTATCTCGCCCACATGGCAGAGCCTGGCAAGCTACACGTGATGCATTCGATATGCCAAATACAGTAACAACAAAGTATCCAATGTATTCGTTACTGGGCCCACTTGAGCAAATCGATGAACAACGGGAAGACAGTGATACAGTGAATCATCCATAGAAATGTGCATCCATAGAAATGCATCCATAGAAATGCATGAAATCACTGCTTTTCACCCCCAACTTGATTTTTACAGATGTACAAATGCAGTCCTCTTGTGCCCAGATGAACAGAGCGGATCCTGGAACTTCCCAGGCCCTCCCGTTGATCGTCGATTTGCTCGAGTGGGCCAAGTAACGTCTCCATTGGAGACTTTGTTGTTACTGTGTCTGGCATATCGAATACTCTCGGTAGCTTGCCGGGCTCTCTGAGAGGGGCGGAGGAATCGAACTCGGGTCGGCCATGTTGGCCGCTTGTAAGGCCAATGCCCTACCCGCTGTGCTATCGCTCCCTATACTAATTCCCACGATGAAATGGTACAAGACCAAGTTCAGTACAGTGAGTAGGACTATCCTCTGCTTTCTCTCTAGTTTGAATCCATCTGCTAGAGCCTACAGCTATCTTTAAAGGAAGGGCAGTTATAACAACCACATGAATCCTAAATGCCTTAGGCTTGAATTTAATCTCCTTTTCAAAATTGGATTAACTAGAATTACAAAGATAAAAAAAATGAAAGGATGTCTTAGTCTTGATTCCCTAAAGGGCTAGAGCGATAGCAGTAGGGCATTTGCTTTGTACCGACCTGGGTTCGATCCCTCGATCCCTCTCAGAAAGCCGGGCAAGCTACCAAGAGTAACCTGCCCACATGGCAAAGCCTGGCAAGCTACCCGTGACATATTCAATATGCCAAAAACAGTAACAACAGGTCTCACAATGGAGACGTTACTGGTGCCTGATCAAGCACATCAATGAACAATGGGAGGACAGTGCTACAGTGCTACAGATTCCTTAAAGAAGTAGATGTTTAGGTAGGATTTAACCTGTAAGAATTGCATTAGGAAGAACAGGGAGTCAGGGAATTTGGGAGAATTGTCAATGTATGACACAAATCTGACACAAATTTTCCTGGTTTTCATTTTGTTCTAGAGTTATGCAAAACATCACTATTAGGAGAAACGAGGTGAAGGGTACACAAGACTTACCTCTCTATAATTTTTGCAAGTTTCTGTGAATCTGCAATCATTTCAAAGTTAAAAAGAAATAAAATACAATGTGATAATTTTTGCTTACATTTTTCATAAATTATTTGAGAAAAAATCTGTTATATTTGACCAAATATGTACTATTTCCGTGGCTCCAACTTTATTGTGAAAGTTCCAACTTTCCCTCTATTATTTTTTATTAACCTCAGGACTATTTTTAAATAAATTTAAAAACTATATTTCTATAGAACAAGACTATTGTTCATGACTTCTCATAGTTCTCTTAATTTCACCCCTTTGTTTTTTTTCTCTTAATTTCACCCCTGGTTTTGTGCCTTAATTTCTCTTAATTTTTTTTCACCCCTTGGTTTTGTGCCTTAATTTCTCTTAATTTCACCCCTTGGTTTTGTGTCTCACCTGGTAAGACTCAGAGGTACTCATGGAACTCATGGACCTCATGGAACTCATGGAACTCATGGAACAGTGCCCATGCACTCAGAGGTACTCATGGAACAGTGCCCAGGCAATGCCAGTAGAGAACCTGGGCCAACCACAAGCAAAGCATACACACTAGTCCAGTAAGTTACGTACCTGGCCCTCATCTTTATTATTGTAGTATATTTTCCTGGATATAGAATTCTGATTTGATACTTTAAGGATATGTATTCACTGTCAGTCTTTCTTGACTTCTAATAAGAAATAATAGTCATTTTTAAGTATAATCATCTAATTTATTCATCTTTCTGTATATAGTCTGTGTTTCAATAATCTCTACACTGAGTCAAAAAGACACAGATACAAACTTTCCCTTAATATTTTCAACATTTTATTTTTTACTGTAAATCTGGAGGATTTTTCTAAGGAATATAATATGAACCATTTTCCAACTGATAGCTGTTCTAGCTTTTTTATGACATCTTATTATCTCATTCCTACTTTGGACAAACTTGCAGGCTATCGAATGTAGCCTACTCACAGGGCAGAGTCTGGCAAACTCCCCGTGGCATACCAAATATGCCAAATACCAGTAACAATGATGGGTCTCATTCTCCTAAAGAGCCTTGAATATAATCTCAGGGCTAGGATGAAAGAGACGTTACTGGGGCCTGCTCAAGGCAATCGACGAATAACAGGATGATGAAATGAAAAAAATGAAAAGCTGTTCTAGCAGTTAATCTCATTTGCCTCAGGTTGTTATAGCAAGCTCAGGCAATTTTTGTTGAGGGCACAGGGTGGGACACTCCCAGAAGGGCTCAGGGATTCAGGATCACTCCTGGCAAAGCTCAGGGGACCATATGGGATGTGGGTTGGCTGCATGCAGGGCAAATGCGCTACCCACACTGCCATCACTTTGAAGCTCGGGCCCCTTTAAAACATCATCTTGTAGAGCTGAACAGTTAATCAGTTTAAGTGCATACTTGGCATGCAGGAGGCTCAGATTCAATTCCTGACACAAGATGATTCTCTGTGCATTGCCACAGATCCTGAGCAAAAAGGCAGAGTAGCCCCCAAATATAGCCCCCAACAGTGAGCAGCAACAATAAAAAATGTCATTATACACTGAAATAATTACTTCATCAGCTTTCCTTTTCCCTCATAGACTACCTATCACATATTACAGTACCTCCAATTGGAGAGGATGAGTCCAGAGACTTCAGACTCTTTAATCAACGTGAATGAGTCTAGCATACCCTTGATACCACAAACTACAACGGGTCCTGGTGAGTATAGTTCTTCTTAGTCCTAACTCTTCCATTGTTCCCCTCTTCTTATAAGATGCTAGAGTTGTACTTTATATTTTTAAAGCAGCTACTAATTTTTTTCATTCCCTTCCCCCTAATATATTCATAATATGTTTCCATAATTGGAACTGGAGAGATAGTACAGTGATTAAGGTGCTTAACTAGTATGTGACCAGCCCTGTTTCAATCCCCAATACCATATATAGTTCCAAAGCACCATCAGGAGAGACCCATGGCATGTATCAAAAAGACTGGAAACAACTAATATTAGCAGGGATGTGCTGAAAAAGAAATCACAGTTAAATGTTGATAACGATGTTCTGGTTCATCCTTTATGTAAAATAATTTTATGTAAAGGTAAAGGTAAAGGCCCTCCCATTGTTCGTTGATTTGCTCGAGCGGACCCAGTAACGTCTCCATTGGAGACTTTGTTGTTACTGTGTTTGGCATATCGAATACTTCACGGGGAGCTTGCCAGGCTCTGCCGCGCAGGCAAGATACTCTCGGTAGCTTGCCGGGCTCTCCGAGAGGGGTGGAGGAATTGAACTCGGGTCGGCCATGTTGGCTGTGTGCAAGGCAAACAGCCTACCGCTCCAGCCCCAGCTAGTCCGAAAGTAGTGAGTGGTCGCAAGGTCAACCTAAAGTCAACCTGCAGCAATTTTATGATTCCTAGAAAAAAAATAGAACTTCCATATGAACCAGCAATTTCACTTCTTGGCATCTATTCCCCAAACATAAAAAAAAATAATTAAAGAAAGATATAAGCACAACTATGATCATAACATACAGTACTAGGATATGAAACAACCCAGATATCCTCTGACAACTTAATCTATGAAGTGGTTTTGGTATTATGCACAATGGAATACTGTGTAACTGCAAGAAAAGATGAAATTATGCAGTTTGCTGCAATTGACTAGAACTGAGGGTATCATGTTAAGTGAAGTCAGAAGAAGGACAAATACCAGAAGATACAATTCATCTGTGGAATATGGAAAGAAAATATATGCAAATAGTATCAATGACAAACATTTGGTCTTGCGTATATGTCTGTATCCATAGCTTTGTATGTGTTTGTGTCTGTGTCAGTGTGTGGATATGTGTGTATCTGTATCTATGTTTGTGTGTTTGTATACACATGTGTCTGTACGTATATGTCTGTGTCTGCACATGTCTGTGTGTCTGTGTGTGTGGCTACGATTATGTCTGTATGTCTGTGTATATGCCTGTTTCTGTCTATGTGTGCACACATTGTGAGTCTGTTTAAATCCCTATTGTGAGTTGGTGCATGTGGGTATGGGTCTGTGTATGTGTCTGAGTCTTTTCGTGTGCATCTCTGTGCACATGTATTTTTGCATATGCCCATGTGTATCTGTGTGTGCACTGGGTGTGTCTGTATAAATTTATTGTCTGTGTGTCTATCTATAAGTCTGTGTGGGTTTGTATGTGCACATATGTGTGTCTGAGTATAATTCTGTGAATGTTTGTGTCTAGTGTCTGTGATTATGTATATATGTGTGTGTCTTCGTGTCTATGTGTCCCTGTGTCGGTATGTGCACATTTGTGTGTCTTCAAATGTCTATGGATGTTTGTGTATGCGCATCTGTGTGACATATTTATATGTGTGACAGTCTGTGTCTATGTCTGTATCCTTGTGTTCACATGTTGTCTGTGTTTAAGAACGTGTTGCGTGTTGCATGTGGGTGTGTCTGTGTATATGTCTGGGTGAGTCTGTGTGCAATTATGTGTGTGCTTTCTCATATGCCTGTCTGTGTATCTGTCTGTGCACTGGGGTATCTTTAATATCAAATTTATTGTGTGTGTCTGTGTGTCTATTTCTGTGTGTCTGTGCATTTCTGTTTGAGCATACGTGTGTCTATGTTAGTGTGTTTGTGTGTATACATTTTTGTGTCTCTGTGTACATAATGTGTTTCTGTATATGTATTTTTTCTTCTGTGTGCCCACATGTGTGTATCTGCCTGTGTTGGTGTTGTGTGCATGAGCATGTGTGTATTTGTGGGTATATATCTGTATATTTATATGTCTATGTTCATGTGTCCATGTGCATGTGTGTGTCCGAGCATATGCCCATGTTTTTCTGTGCGATTGTGAACTTGTGTCTATGTATATATCTGTGTGTCACTATGTGTTTGTGTTTCTGTTTGTATGTGAGCATATGTGCCTGTCTCTGTATGTGGGTGTGTGTTTATGTATATGTCTGTGTGTATCTGTTGTGTGTCTGTGTATATGCTGTGTGTCTGTGTCTGTATATATCTAAATGTGTCTCTGTGTGCATGTGCATCTGTGTGTCTCTGTCTGTATATATGTGTGTCTATGTCCGTGTCAATGTGATTGTGCTTATGTATCTGTGTCTCTGTATCTGTGCATCTGTATGTTGTGTCTGTGCGCATGTGTTCACCTGTGTATATATCTGTGTGTATGTATCTCTGCATGTGTCTGTGTCTCTGTCAGTGCGTGTGTATGGCTTGGTAGATGCCTGTGTATCTGTGTGTCCACTGGGTGTGTCTGTGCATATATGTGTGTCTGTCTATATGTCTGTGTCATTGTCTCTGTGTGTTTATATACATATGTGTGTGCCTTTGTTTCTATGTATATATATATCTATGTAAGTCTTTGTGTGTTTCTGTGTGTACGTACCATATGTGTTTTGTATATATGTCTGTGTGTATCTGTATATGTCTCTGTGTGCAAATGTGTCTACGCACATGGATCTGAGTTTGAATATGTCTAGGTAAGTCTGTGTGTATCTCTCTGTGAAATTATGCATGTGTCTTGGTACATGTCTCTCTGTGTATCTGTGTGTGCACTGGGTGTGTCCTTGTATATATATTTGTGCGTCTGTTTATGTCTGTATGTCTGTGTAATGTCCATGTGTGCTTATATGTGCATGTATGTCATCTCTGTGTCTTGTGTATGTGTGTCTATGTTTAAGCGTGCCTGTGTGTCTTTGTATATATCTGGTGTGTCTGTGTATCTATGTGTCTTATATCAACATGTGCATATGTGTGTGTCTATGCACATGTCTGCGTGTGCACGTGTCTGTGAGCATGTGTGTGCATCTGTTTCTATGTCTCTGAGTCTCTGTGTGTATCTCTGTGTCATGTTCTTCTTTGCATATGTATATGTGTATATCTGTGTACGCACTAGGTATCTGTGTATATATGTGTCTGTCTATTTCTGTGTGTGCCCTTTGTGTATGAATGTGTCTTTGTGTGTCTGTGAATATGAATGTGCATATCTGAGTCATTGTCTGTATATATATATACATATGTATCTTTCTCTCTGTGTATGTGTGTGTCTTTGTGTGCCTTTATGTCT
The DNA here is from genome assembly GCF_029834395.1 of Sorex fumeus. Classification (NCBI taxonomy): domain Eukaryota; kingdom Metazoa; phylum Chordata; class Mammalia; order Eulipotyphla; family Soricidae; genus Sorex; species Sorex fumeus. Next base: position 2,687,022 of record NW_026606196.1, on the reverse strand, counting down.
GTCTGTCAGTGTGCGTGCATGTGTGTGGATGTCTATGCCTGGGTATGTCAATTTTTGTCTGTGTGCGCGCGCATGTTGTGAGTCATGCATAAATCTGTTTTGTTACCGTGTGGCATGTGTCTGTGAGAGTGTGTGTATCTGTGTGTGATTCTCAGTGTTTCTTGGTATATGTCTGTGTCTCTGTGTGCATGTCTGTGCATGTGTGAACACCTGTGTGTAAGAGCATTTTGTGACTGTGTTGCATGTGGGTGTGTGTCCTTGTATGTGTCTGAGTCTGTGTGTGTATCTCTGACAGTTTATGATATTTGTGTGCTTTGGTATATGCCTGTGCTTCTGTGTATGCAATGGGTGTGCCTGTGTGTATATATTTGTGTGTCTATCTGTATATGTGTCTGTGTTTACATGTCATTCTGTCTTTGAATATGTAAGTAAGCCTTTGTGTCTATGTATATTTGTCTTTATCTTTGTGTCTCTATGTTAATGTGCGCATGTGTGTCTCTGTGTGTGTCTGTGTGTGTGCACATGTATTGGTGTGCACGTGTATGTGGCTGTCTCTAAGTATATGTACATTTGTCTATGTTTCTATTTGCGTCTGTGTGTGTGCATGTTGTGAGTCTCTGCATAAGTTCGTGTTGTGACTGTGTGGCATGTCTCTGTCAGTCTGTGTGTGTATCTGTGTGTAATTATATTTCTTGGTATAGGTATGTTCTTTGTGTGCACTGCATGTGTCTGTGAATATGTATTGTATGTCTATATGTGCCTGCCTATATGTCTCTGTGTGTGTATGTTTTGTATATGGTATTGTGTTTGGGTGTCAATGTATATATGTATGTCTTTGTATCTATGTATATGGTCATGTGAGTCTTTGTGTGTCTCTGTGTATCAGTTCGTACTCATGTGTCTGTACATGTTTGTGTCTGTATGTGGGCATCTTTGTCTATGTATATGACTGTGTGTGTGCATGTGTCTGTGCACATGTGTTTCTGTGTGTGTCTCTGTATATGTCTGTTAGTGTCTGGTGCATGTTGAGAGTTTATGTATAAGTCCGTGTTGTGATTTGTTGCATGTGGGTCTATGTTTATGTTTCTGTGAGTCTGTGTATGTCGGTGTGTCTTGGTATATGCCTGGGCATGTGCATTGGGTGTGTCTGTGTATATATATATATATATTTGTGTGCCTGTGTTAGTCTGTCTATATATATGTATGCATGTGTCTATTTCAGAGTACATTTCTGTGGGTGCCTTTGTGTGTGCATGTGTTTGTGTGTGTCTGAGTGTATGTCTATATGTGCCTGCCTATATGCCTGAGTGTGTCCGTGTATATGCCTCTATGGATCTGTGTTTACATCTGTATAGATCTGTGTCTTCTGTGTAACTATATGTATATGTGTCTTTATGTGTCTGTGTCAGTGTATGTTCCCATCTGTGTCTGCGTGTGCACATGTCTGTGCATATGTGTGTGCATGTGTCTGTGCGCATGTGTGTATCTGTGTATATGTCTGTATGTGCACATGTTGTGAGTCTGTGTATAAGACTGTGTTGTGACTGTGTTGCATGTGAGTGTGTGTCTGTTTATATGCCTCTGTGTATATCTGTGTGTGCACTGGGTGTGACTGTGAGTCTATGTATCTGTGTAATTGTGTGTGGGCATGTTTTGTGTCTGAATGTGTCTGTGTATATGACTGTGTATCTGTCTGTACCATTGTGTCTTTGTATGCATGTGTGTCTTTGTGTCTCTTCAGCGTGTGCACACGTGTGTATCTGTGTGTAAGTCTGTGTGTGTGCACAGGTGTCTATGCACTGTCTGTGTGTCTGTCTGTAGGGTTAGGGCTAGGGCTAGGGCTAGGGCTAGGGCTAGGGCTAGGGTACGACTAGGGCTAGGGCTAGGGCTAGGGCTAGGGCTAGGGCTAGGGTTAGGGCTAGGGCTAGGGCTAGGGCCAGGGTTAGGGCTAGGGCTAGGGTAAGGGTCAGGGTCAGGGCTAGGGCTAGGGCTAGGGTCAGGGTAGGGTAAGGGTCAGGGTCAGGGTCAGAGTGTGGCTTTTGACGTCCAATGTTCCATCCCCAGTCTCTTCACCAGTGTTTCTGGACTCTCTCTTCTCCACCCCTCCCCCAGTCCAATCGTGTCATCTTGACAGGCACCTTGAAAATCTTGTTATGAATGTTTGAATCTTGGAATTTCAGTGTTACTAACTTTGTGGTTTGAATATTTAGCTCTATCATTTTGTAACTACCACTGATGTACCTGAGTTCCCATTTCATCTCATCTATCTCTTCTCACACTTTCCTTCTTCCATTTCTATCGTCTGGATCCAAGGGTTTAGAGATCTGTGCTTTAAAACATTGCTTTCCTGGGGCTGGGGCGATAGCATAGCGGGTAGGGCATTTGCCTTGCACGTGGCTGACCTGGGTTTGATCCCTGGCATCTTATATGGTCCCCCAAGTACTGCCAGGAGTAATTCCTGAGTGCAGAGCCAGGAATAACCCCTGAGCACTGCTGGGTATGACCCAAAAAGCAAAAAAATATATAATAAAATAAAAAAACAAAACATTGCTTTTCTTCATCCAATTACCCGAAATCACTCGATCACTTGACTTCCTGTTAATCTTCGATTTGCTCAAGCGAGTGCCAGTAACATCTGCATTTGTCCCTGTCATGTGCTAGTGTAGCCCAATGGAGTCTGTTTGTTCTAGGAACATGAATAGCCTCAAACTGATTGTTCAGGGTCTTGACGAAGAAGTCTGACCATCTTGTAGGTGGGCATCCACGCGGTCTTTTGAAGTCCCATGGAATCCAGGAGGTAACGGCTCTAGTCCAGCGGTCATCTCCAAATCTCATTAAGTGTCCAGCCCATCTGATTTTCAATGCCTTGGCAAATGAGACAGCGTCCCTGATTCTTGACCGTCAATGGAGGTCGGAACTCCGGATTCTTTATGTTACTTCAAAAGAGAGGTTAGAAAAAACGGAACATGGCTAGAGAGAGTACAGAAGGAAGGGCACTTACCTCACGTTGATGCCTCTGTCTCCAGCTTGGTCCCCGGCACCCCATTTGGCCCCTCCAGCACTGCCAGAAGTGATGCATGAGTACCACTGAATGTGGCCCAACAACAGCAAAAATTAAGAAATGTGAACTATCTTCTGAGCCACCAGCAAGGTTCTGTCTCTCTGCTGGAGGATCTTGTACAAAATTGAATCTGCGAGTAACCCACGAAGGGAAGAGCCATGAACGGGGGCATCTTGTCATGTGCGACGTGGGGTTGAGATCTTTTCTGCAGCCAGATCGGTCAAGGCCCCCCAGAAGCGTCATGGTGCAGGGTGGAACAGGACACATTCTCCAGCACAACGACCTACGGGAGCCCCTTTGCTCCCCCAAAGCACCAGCTATCCACGGGGGTTCCTGCAGCTACAAGGAGAGTGGTGCCAGCCTACTCCAGGGCTCTCGGGAGGCACCCGACCATCACCTTTGCCCATGTATCACAGGACAGGAGCAGCAGTCTGGTGCTCAGGTGTCATCTTGCGGGAGGTGATGAGGGACGCCTCAAGTCACACCCGAGAGTCTGCAGTAGGCTCTCTGCAAGGAGTGGTCCACTTTGGGGCCCCATCTGCCCCCACCACCTGAAGTATGCATGCCCCCGGTACTATTTGCAGTGTGCCCCCATCCCCGTACTTTCTGCAGTGTGCATACCAGCCTCCACCCCCCCACCCCCACGATGTTCTTTTTGCATGTATTTCCATGGTTCTGTTCCTTCGTCTCAGCTCCCTGGCCTGTTGGCCTCTGTCCCACCCTTGTCCCTTTCCATGCACTGCTCAGAGGACATTCCCTGGAAGGAGCCCAGTCCCACTGAGCCTTGCTTCAGCTTGTTACTAATTTCCAGTTAACTGTTAATTAACAATATCAACAATATTGTTAATACAGTAATACAATAATAATACAACATAGCATGATAATGAAATGATTATACAATATATACATTGTATGCATAAATACATACACATGCATATCTTACACACATTCTACACATATACAATGTCACTGTCCTCTCGTTGTTCTTCAATTTGCTCGAGCAGGCCCAGTAACATTGTGAGACTTGGTGTTACTGTGTTTGGCATACCGAATACGTCACAGGGAGCTTGCCAGGCTTTGCCTTGATAGCGAGATACTCTCAATAGCTTGCCGGGCTCTCCAAGAGGGGCAGAGGAACTGAACTCGGGTCGACCGGGCCAGCCACATGCAAGGAAAATGCCCTCCCCGCTCTGCTATCGCTCCAACCCTATATACAATGTACATTGTATATTATATACAGTAATACAACACGCAACCGGGATGAATGGAGACGTTACTGGCACCCGCTCGAATAAATCGATGAATAACGGGGATTAAGTGACTTAAGTGAATACAACATAATATAAGAATACAGAATTATTAATGCAATAATATTGTTAGTCTCAGTATTATAACAATATTAATATCAACATTGACTGCAGTTTCCTGGGTTCTGGAAGGAGAAAAAAACAGGTTTAGAATAAGAGAGCAAGGGTATTAAAAGTGACACCTGGGGACCTTAGCACGACCTCCCTCAGCAGTCCCCACCCACAAGTGCTTCAGTGGTTCCCAGGCTCCCACAATGTCTCCGTGTCCTCCCTGGAGACCCAAAGCCAAACAAATATGTGAATAAGATTCTCCATCCAGAGCAGCTCGGACTGCTTCCTGCCTGGCAGAGCAGAGGCCCCTTCGCGGAGCTGAGCGCTCTCTGGTAGTGTGTGTGAGCAGAGAGACTGGGCTGGCTCTCGGAGGAGTCTTGGCCGGTTGGGGCTATGTCAGGGGCCGGGGTCTGTGAGAACTGGGAGCTGTTTCCTCCTAGAGTACCTGTATATCTCTGTCCAAAACGCTGACCTCAGAGTCATGTTTTTCTCTCTTCTTAACTAGTTCTTTGCTCAAAGAAACAGGAGCTCTGGAGACTCAGTTAGGAGTCAATAAAGTGAGTGGTGTGTATTCTAGAAATGAGATTATACAAGAAATTCAAGAAGCCACTTCAGTGTTCCTGAGATACTTTAAGCTGTTCTCTGTCCTGAGTGCCTCCCCATCCTGAGGGTCTCTCCATCCAGGGACTCTCTGTCCTAAGGGTGTTTCCGTCCCCAGGGTCTCTCTCTCTCTCCTGAGGGTCTCCCTGTCCCAAGGTTCTCCCCATCCTGAGGGTCTCTCCATCCCGAGGATCTCCTCATCCTCTGGGACTCCCCATCCTTAGGGGATCTGTCTTGAGATGCTCCCTGTCCTCAGGACCAGAGCCTCTTCCAGTCTGTCCCCTAGGTCCTCGATCCTGGGGGAAGGAGGTGGGGGCCTCACTCCTGGGGGAGGCTGCTGGGCTGGAAGATTTGCATAGAGGCCTCCAGAAGCAGTTTCTTCCTCTCCTTCTGACCAGAGGACAGTTCTCTTCAGGGGACTCATTGGGATAATAGTCAGCTGTCCACTCGTCATTAGCCCCTATTGTGATGCACCCTAATGGTTCCATTTGAGAATTCCTCTAAAACACAGTGTGAAGACCTTAGGGACAGTCCCAGCTGGAAACAGCAGAATCCGTCCCTTTCTCCGTACATTCAGATCAAAGCAGCTCAGGTCTCAGCAGCTAGGATAGGGCCAACTGCTACATCAGGATGTGGCAGACTTCTCAGAGCATCTGGCAGTGAGGTGGCCAGGAGCTATGTGGCTCAGGGGTGACCAGTTACGTGGGGGGTTTGCAGCTGGTGCAAAGATCTGAGAGGCGTTTTCTTGGGGACTCTAACTCCTAAGCCCACCCTGGTCTCCTGACCCCAGGACTGTCCACTGTGTCCTGCTTTCAGATTAGACAGGTTTTACTCAGGGGTTACTCCTGGCTCTGCATTCAGGAATTACCCCTGGCAGTCACAGGGGACTGTGTGGGTGCCAAAGATTGAAGGCACGTTGGCCATGTGCAAGACTAGTGCCCTTCCCACTGTACTATTACTCCGGTCCCTCAGATCTGAAGACCTGGATTCAAATCCAAAGTTGCACTCAGCTTGAAGGCTATATCTGATCCAGTGTATTTAGAACTCACAAGGAAGTGCGAGTGTGTCCCTTAGTCTGATCTGCTAAAGCTTAAGTGACGAGAAAGTACTATATGGACAGGGTTGGCTTCTCAAAACTCCTTGCTCCTCAAGTTCAGGTGTAAGGGACAGGCCCAAAAATGGACTACCACCAGAATTAATTTAGCTTAGCTTAATAGGAACCTGCATTGCAAAATAACTTGTTTTTCAAGGAACAGGTCTAGATAAGCTTTTTCAGATCCGCTTTATAGGAGCCTGCACTACAAAATAGCTGGTTTTTCTGCCCCTGAGCAAGGAATTCAGATACAGATACTCGAAGGGTGGGGGGTCAGACCAGATAACTGGATGTCTCTCATAAGACCCATGTTGCAAGACCCAGGACTGCCTTAAAAACCTGTCAGTTCCTAAGCACCGACGCAAAATGCTTATCTTTAAACTATAGGCTAAGAAGTGATGTGCCCTTAATTGGATTGGTCAAGAAAGCATATGTTGTTACAAATCTATTGGCTATGAAATGCACGGGCTTTGCTGTAACGGCCAGTGAAGGCCTATATAAGATCCCCTTTGAAGAAGTTCGGGGTCTTGCCTCACCTAACTGACCTGCGTGTCTGTGTAGGCTGCTTGACCCTGGCTAGCCAGTCTTACAATAAACCTTGCTTGCTGTTTGCAGTCTCTGGAGTTTCTTTGTAGTTAAAGGGAGATCACGATCCGCGCCCTAACATTTGGAGGCCCCAGTGAGATCTCCCGACGGCAAACAGGCCCAGAGAGCGGGTTTTGAAAAGGCCTTAAAAAAAATTTTCTGGGGAATATTCCATCTGTTTTGTGGGGGGACAGTGACCCCTTCTGGACCGTGGCAGGGAAGTAGCTAACCCTGACTGGGAGGACTTGGGGGGACATAGGGTTTCCCCGGGTCCTCGTCTGTTCTGGAGGCCTCGTCTGTTCTGGACCGCGGCAGGGAAGTGGCCAACCCTGACTGGGAGGACTTGGGGGGACATAGGGTTTCCTCAGGTCCTCGTCTGTTCTGGAGGCCTCGTCTGTTCTGGACCGTGGCAGGGAAGTGGCCAACCCTGACTGGGAGGACTTGGGGGGACATAGGGTTTCCTCGGGTCCTCGTCTGTCTGTTCTGGAGGCCTCATCTGTTCTGGAAAATCCGGTGCCGGGAGAAGACCTGGAAGAGCTAAACCCTCCGGAGGTGAAAATCCCGTGCACGCCCTTTGGGCATATTCGGGAGTCCCAGGGTGACTGGTGAGTGTGGTGCGCACCTGTGTGAGAGAGTGGACCGGTCCGAGCGAGTGCAGGAGTGTGATCTGTGCGTGTGTCCTTAGTGTGTGTATTTGTCTTATTATCCTTCTCTTAGTTCTGTTTATTGAGATTATTTAATATGGGTCAGAATCAATCGACCCCCAAAGCTTTAATTCTTGATCACTTCTCTGAGATCCACAGGAAAGCTCAGAATCTGGGCTTGATGATCAAGAAAGGTAAGTTTGACAATTACTGTTCATCAGAATGGCCTTCCTTTGGTGTGGATTGGCCCCCAGGAGTTTCCTTCTCTCCAAACCTTGTGGCTCGGATAAAGGAGGCAATCTGTGGAAGATCTGCTGTGAAGGTATGCTCCCTTGGAAATCTCTAGGGGGACTGGGGGAGGAATGTGATAACCTCTGTGTGAATGTGTGTGTGTCTGAGCACCCTGATAGGTCCTCCTATCGGGCGTGATTTTGTAGCTCCATGACCTGGCACTCTTAAAGTCCCTCTAAAGTCACGGAGCTCGAGTGGGCTGCCTGAGATTCCATGGAGAACATGCGGTCAATGGTGGCACTGGCATAGTTGCCAGTCGCAAGTCACAATGCTGAACCACTAATGCTAAGTTCTCCTCCGGCCAGGCAAGCATCTGAATGGTCTCTGCAAAGAGGCACCCCTCCTTTGTCTGTCTCCGTCACCATCCACTATGCGAGGAATGGGAGGAGAGCCCACTAGTGAGAAGATCCTGGGAAACTAAGGCAGATCAATTTCTTGGTAGAAATCCCTTTCCCCAAGCATTCTAACCAGCAGAATCAGCTAGAGGTCAATTCAAATGCTAATGGAGGCAGTCAGCAGATTTAGCCCTAGGCAAAGTGAAGCAGAAAAAAAAAGAGGTAAAAAGACAGGCAAGAAGTTTGTGGAAGAAAGCTTCAGTAGGGTGCATTGGAATATGTGGCAAGCTAAGAAAGGCAGAACTTTTCTCTTCTCCCCTTAATAGGCTTCTTGGAAACCCATGGCACTCTAGGTATGGCTCCACATGTGCAAGCCATGGTTGTGTGGACGCTCGGGAGGCAGGACCCAGGGACTCCTGGGGTGACTCAGAAATCTCTAAAGGAGACATCCTTTAAAGAGAGATTTTTCTGATGGGCTGGCATGCAGTTGTGGTCGTGTCCGTGCTCTCTCTAGAACCACAACACTAGAAACTATTAGGAGGAGAGCTTGCTAAGGACTTATCCTACCCTAGATTTTTCTTTTCCCTCCCTTTCATAGGTTATTGCTGACACTTAGGAGATATGGGAAATTCTACATCAGTACCTAAATATTCTCCTTTGGGTTGCTCATTAAAACACCGGAAGAGCTTCCAAGTAGATGGTTTAGATAAGGAGTATCTTGTTGACCTCTGTAACACCACATGGCCTGAGTATAAGTTAGAATATTGGGAAGGATATACAGTGAATGGCAGTTTGTATTACCAGATCATTCTGCAGTCAGATCTTTGTAGGTAACAAAAGAAATAGGATTATCAAAGCAGAGGAGGCAGGAAAATGCAAGAACATGATTCTAGCTCCCTGCCTCAGAACTAGCCTTGGCCAAAATATGGTAACATCTTTGTCATAGTTTATTTTGCCGGCTTATATTAACAAAAGCGCTTTCTTGACCCATCTTTCTTGACCCATTTTTAACAAGCGGGAGACTGGCTAGTCAGGCTGGGAAATGGGGAGCAGAGTTCCCAATCAGCAATAAGGTTTCTTCGCCCTGGGGACAGTCCCTTCCTTTCTCAGTCCATCAGTTTCTCCCTGCCATTTTTTGAAGGGTCAGATTGATCGATCAACTACAGATGTGTGCACATGTATGTGTGGTGTTTTAGTCAGTTCATTGTCTTGTCTGTCTGTCTGTCTGTCTGTCTGTGTCTATCTGTCTTCTCTATGTGGAACACTCGAGTGTTGGGACCAGGCTGAAATCTGGAGTAGAAATTCTTGAGAAGTTAGTGATATGCAACCTAGTGACTTAAAAAAATGCAGTTGTTTTTGGAACCTGTCAGACAAGGGTTAAAAGAAGAATCCTTATCAGAAGGTTAAGCCAACAGAGAGAGTAGAATTCTCATTCTAAATTTCTTGGTAGGAGAACATTAATGATTATGTGATTAACAGGTGAAATCCTTTTGAACTTAAGAATCTTGTTCTATTTAGAAGAGCTATGGAACTAGAGACTGAAACTAAAGTGAAATAAGAATTCAGAGAAAGCAAGACCTTATCTTACAAGCCTCAGCTAACTTTAATGAAAAATTAGGCCGCTTTTACAAACTACAGAGGTACAGAAGCCATTAAAATTAAGTTTCCTTGTTTTCCTAAACCGTGGCAATTTATAGGATAACAATTGGATTTGTCCATTCTTCCTTGACAGAAGGAGCTAAGGTTTATCATGTTACACCCATCACAGTGCTCCTGAGTCACTTCCATTCCTTTGTTTTTCTGTAACCACTTCTCTATGCTCTCCTCCCCAACCAGTTAATCAGCTTTCACCCTAGTCAGAATCTTTTATTTTGTAAGACCAGATCCTTCCAGGACACTGAACTTGTATTGTAAATTGTGAGTCGATCTGCTAAGAATCTGTCCTAGAAGAATGTCCTGACTAGTTTGGATGAGGTTAAACATTTTTCCCTTTCAAACTGCCTTCAGTAAATAATTTCAGTATACTGCAAGAGGCAGCTTCCCTTATCTCACAGAGCAGATCTCAGGTGCTTGCCAGGTCTGATCTTTGGGATGTAAATTCCCAGCTCTAGCCAGGCTAGTCTTTGGTACTGGCCTGCAGATGTAAAGAAGCAATGTATGTTTTGCTGCCTCAATGTTCTTTCTCCTTTTTGCCCCTTTAGAAGTACCATGAGATTTTGGGGCTCTCTACTAGGTCTGAGAGAACAGAGGAAAACATGCTTGAGAGAACCCGAGTTCCTTTTATGGGATATAATGAGACTGTAAGAATGGGCGGCTAGGAGAGGCAGGAGAGATACGGGAGTGAATGGAGAGAGGATTGGAATAAACTGCAACTAAGATCAAGCAGCCTGGCCGTAAGATTTCCTTCCTTTTCTTGCCCATCTCCATCTACCTCCCTGGAGTGGGGTAAACTACTGAACGCGGGCGATGGGAAAGATAGATTGTTGCCATCCTTTTTGTGCTCACACAGCAATTCAAATATTTTCTTATGCTGATATCAAAGTTTGGTAAAAAAAAAAATCCAAAGGGCTTCTTCTGTGTCTGAAAGCATGTTTGTATTTTTGTGGAATTGTTAAAAATGTCTGGTATAGAAAGTTCATGATTTTAAATAATTAAGGTACAAGAACTATTGAAATTAAGCCAAAGAAGGTTTTATCATGTTTTATAAAAATTGATTGTTTATAGGTCTTATGCTGTTATGTTAATGTACATATTTGTATCTGCATTGGATTAGAATATTTGACCTAGAAGGAGTTAAAATAAATATGACACATGAAAACAGGTTCAAAAAGTAATGGTTTAGTTTAAACTTGAGTTTCTAGAGTTATAAAATTGATTGCAAAGTTTGTCCTACCAGTGTTCTATATGATCTCTGAGACTCTTGGTAACTAAAATTTCTAGAACTACTAAGAGTTATAAAATGGGTTCACTTCAGATGTCAGCCTTCTGTAATAGTTTCTGAAAATGGAGAATTGCATGGAAAATGTGGGAAATTTTACTAACTATGTTGTTAATCAGCCTGTCTAGTGCTTGAAAGTACATGCTATTATTTTGATAATTTTATTTCATGCCAAGCTTTGTCTCCAGGTATCAACCTAGTCCTAACCTGAGAACTTTGTACCTAAGTGTGAAATGCTTTCTGTTTCATGATAATCTATGAGTGTTTTAATCTTTTTGTATTTGTGTTTTCCTGTAAATCAGAATTTTAAGATGTCTCCTGGTGAATTTCTAATGTAAAGTGATCTTTTGCCCAGTGGATATACCTTGTAAGAACTTTAGTTGTGAGCATCTCTAGGAGACCCCGTGGCCCTCCGTGGAGTGCGAGAGATAGAGCCTGGCTCGGCCATGTGCTAGGCAACACCCCTCCCCATTGTTCTGTCTCTTGGCGGTGTGGCCGGGTTGGAGCACCGCCTTGGGGGAGCAGCTCTTGCGGTCCAGCTGGCTTTTGGAGGGTTCCGGCGGGCTGCCTTGAGTAAGTCCGTTGCTAGGAGCGTTGCCAAGTGCCACGCCGTCAACGGTGTCGCCCGCGTAGCAACCAACATGTTACAGGGGAACCTGGGCAGGCCTCAGGTTCCTGGGAATGGGAGGTTCGTGGCCCACGGGTCTATGTCTCCGGCAGCCCCCCTGTTTGCCTAGGCCTAGCAAGCGCCCATGACGCTTCTGGTATGCGGTTCTCTAGCCTCCCACATGGAGCTTTTAATATTTGCCTGCCAGCCTTACTTTTAGTTTAAGTATCGACTACTGCAGAAAACATAATCACTAACCACAGGAATGTAGGGAAATAAGTTCATGGTTTTAGGACAATAGGAATATAGGAATATAAGACTGGGTTAAGACTTATAAGAAGAGGTGCTGTAGTTGCAGTTTAAATTACTTTATTGTCAGTTACCTTAGCTCATGGAAAAGAGGTTTTAAATAAAGTCAGAGTTCATTTTGAAGCTAGACTAAAGCAGAGCCAGTCAAGGCCACTGAAAGTTACCTTTAGAAGAGTGCCAGCCTCAGCTTACAATGCAGTCATTAATGAACAAACAGCAGGCCTACGTGTGGGAGAGAGGGGATGTTGAAAGACCCCTATGCCCTCTTTTGCAAACATCAAACCCCTGCACGTACACTGCAGACATCGGCCCCTGCACGTGCACCCCGTAATTCATTAATGTGAAAATGCTAAACACAGTTTGGTAACCTAATGACCTTCCCTGTCTCTTTAATGTACTGACCTGGTTACAAAAATAAAGCAGAACTTGTAATGGGAAAGATAAGGATAAAAGAACTCTGTAAATTGGATTGTGGTTAAACACCCTTGAACATGAAAGGCCTATGTAAAGATTTACGAGCAGATGCTTGTCTCAATGTAAAGCAGACCCTGTACCGTTTTTTGGGAACTTAATGAAGAGACTAATGTAATGTCTGATAAGGACCCCTGGTTCTTTGTTCTGTAACTGTATAATAAGAGGAACTCTGGGCTTAATGAACTCGCAGCAGCCCTCAGCCTCTCTTGTGTTGGTGTCTGTCTGTCCATTGCACCGAACCTCCTGCTTTCCTGCGGACCTTCTCCCCTGTTTTCCCCTCAGCCTGCTGGTCTTCAACCGAGCCAGTCTGCGGCAGCCAAGGCGAGGGAGGGGGGGGGGGGCAGTGAGAGCTCCCTAATGTGGGCCAGGTGTGTCCAGGCGTGTACATGGAAACCTCCCCGGGGAACACGTGTCCAATTAGAGTGGGACTGGGAGGGCTGTGGGGGCGGGCAGCCGGAGCCGAAAAAAGACGACGTCCAGGCCCACTTCTTTTTTCCTCCCAGCTCTTGGACTTCCTCCCTCTCTTGGACTTTCCAGCGCCAGGTAGGGCTCCGCGTCCCCAGGGCCTGGAATGGGCAGGCGGCTCGGGGCCAGCTCAGCCAGGTGGAGGTTCGGGTCAGGCCGGACTCCGGCGCCTGGGCAGCGATAAGGAGAGGGGCGCAGGGGGGCACCGTGGCCGCGGCTGGGGGCTCGGAGACTCTCGGTGCAGTGGGGGGGGGGGTCCCAGCGACAGGCCCAGAGCACGGGGGTTGCGCGCAGGCGGCGGGAGACTGGGGGAAAGTGCCCAGGGGACAGACAGCGAGGCGGTGGTGTGACCCGGGGGTCCCGGAGCCCCCCTGCCCACCCCCTTTATTAAATTGGCTGCTTCCACTCCGAATCTTCCCCCCCCTTCCCTGGCAGTGCCTGGGGACCGAGGGGGCGTCCTGCACCTCAACTGGGTCGCCCACGTGCCAGGCTCAGCCACGCCCACGGGTCTCCATTGCAAAGGCCTGGGGGCGTAGAGACCAGGGTGCCTCCAGCGGGTGGGCCCTGTTCCCCCCACCCACCGCCGCCTGGGGGCCTGGGGGCGTGGGGGCGTGGCCGCATCTTTGAGCTGCCAGTGGGCGTGGCTTTGCCTGGGTGCCTCGTGGGGGCGTGGCCCCTGTGAGCCTCGTGCGGGTGTGGCCTCGGCAGCCTGGGGGCATGGCCAGCCTCACCTCTGATGTGCTGGGGGCGTGGCCTCACCCGTGCTCCTCCTGGGGGCGTGGCCTCACCTCTGAGCAGCGGGTGGGCGTGGCCTCCCCGGGAGCTGCCTTGGGCGCTCAGGGTGGAGTCTCTGTGAAAAGAGCAAATAGAGCAAAGAGCCGCACACGTGCCCAAGGCTGCCCCGGGAGGCCCCACCCCGCGGGTCTGTCCAGCGCCCCTCCGGTCAGTGTGTGTGGAGGGTGCCTGGTCCTCGGGGGTGGGCGGGTCGTGGCTGTGCCTGGCCCTCGGGGACCGAAGGGTCGTGGCTAGGCCAGGCGGGCGCCAGGCCCAGGGCTGGGGCAGGGTCCCCGCACACCCGCCCCCACCCGGTTCAGCACCCAGGGAGGCCCGGTCCACCTTGCCACTGCCCGGAACTGCCCCTGCCTTTCATTCTTTTAAATCGAGCTCTTTTTTTGCTTTTAATTTTTACTTTTTGCATTGGATCACAGTGAATTGTTGTTGTTGATGGTTGGATACCAGCCCCGAGATCCGAGCATGCCCCCCCCCACCCCGGTCCCCTTTGAAGCTCACACTTCTCGCCTCCAGCGTCCCCAGCTTCCCTTCCAGGGCCGGGGGTGTCCTTGTGTGCCCCAGACACGGGCCTCACCTGACTCAGTGCGAGCTTCTTCACTAGGGTCCACTGGGAGCTGTGGATGGGCTCCAGAGGATGAGGAGAGAGCGCCTGGGCTTCCAGGTAGGACTCCTGCTGGCCTCTCACTCCCCTTTGGTGTGGTGACCAGGGTGACCCTGAGACCGTCACTGCCCTGCCCTAGCCTGTGGGTCTCATGAGAGCAGCTCTGAAAGACCATGGACCGCAGAAGGGAGCACTCCTTCCCAGACTGCGTCCATTCTCAGTTAATTCACAGTTGCAATGAATCGAAGGCATTGCAGTGAGGGTCAGTGGGAAGCAACAGGCTTAGCATGTGACAGGCCAGGGACTGTAGCGTTGCAGGTTCGCTCCCTCCATCTGAGACAGTGGCTCGCGCTCACTGTCAGGTGCAGGGTGGCATGTCCTATGTCCTCATACATCGCTCTGCCTCTGCACAGTGATCGATTCAGTCATAGGAGCATCCAGGTCTGAGAGCACTGGGTGACCACCCCCCCCCCCCAAGAGGGCTCCAGGAGAAATCCACAGAGATGCAGTGTGCTGGGCATCATGCCAGTGACCACTTGCAGACATCACTCTAGCCCTTACACACACGTGTGTCCTGACCATATCCATGCAGGGGTTTTCAGCCACCATACGGGCCTATTTCCTAGGTTTTCCTGCCAGCCTCCAGAACCCCGGCATGCATGCGTGGCTTGGTGCTCATCATGTCCCACCAGAGACCCACGTGGTTGCTCCTGCCGCAACACTGTCAGCTTCCTGTTCCAGAGTGCCTGAGTGGAGGCGCTGTGCAGGTCAGTCATGGCCGATCACACACAACGCAGGTGTGTCACATGCTCATTTTCACATCACGTGGACAAGTTTTGTCCCCTTCAGCTATGGTTAATCTTTTTCCAGTTTTTACACTAGCTAAGTATGATTCAGGAATGAAGTGTCTCTTTATACAGCGAAACCTGTGTCGTGTATAGAACCTTGCTGCATGTCTTCTGTGTGTGTTCATTACATCCTACAGCTGTTTCCTGGGTTGTTCATTGACATCACTATAGACCATGATAAGGGATTAGATTTTAAGAAATCCACAATTTGCATCAATAGGGCGTAACAGTTGCTGGGCTCTAGTTTTTTTCCCCTAAAGTCCTGGTACTCTGGGATCAGACCTACACATTACGGGGTGCTGGTTGTCTCATAGGCCACCAGATCACCCAGTTTTATCCTTTATACATGTCCTCTGAATAGCACTGGGGTTCAATTCCGAGCATATGCACAGGGTCAGGCATTGACCACCTGGGGTATGGTCCAGAAATGCCTCCTAAGGCAGGAGTGTGGGACCTCTGCTTCCCTCCAGGTGCTGCAGATGGGCCCATGGTAGCCCCAGGGCACTCTTGGCCACTGGAAGCACAGAGTGGGAAGGTCAGGAACCCCCAGGCTTGCACATGACCTTGCTGTGGTTGGGACCTACGTGCCAGAGACTTTGCTCTGGATCTTGGATGTGCAAGGGCTGTGCCCCCTTTGCTGAAGTGTTTTCTTCTTTGTATTTTTACCCTTGATTTTAAATGAGTGAGAGTCCAGGCAGCACACACTGCAGCTTTTGGGAGGTTGGGACTTCATTCCTGCCACTGACTTCACAATCCCAAGCCCAGATCCGGGTGTTACCCCTGAGGGCTGGTAGGTGCATGTGTGCTTTGAGTACAAAACCATGCTAGAGTAAATGGATTTATTTTCCTTTTGATTTTGTTAACAGTTTTTCGTCTTGTCCTGTAGAACTTCCGTGTAATTCTCACATTGCTGAGTGAGTTGTAGTGCAGATTCTGTAGATCCCACTTTCTCCACCTGCCCAGGGTCTTGCATTCACTCACCTTTGATCATTGATGCTGTGCATAGCCACGTACAGCTCTTTGCCCACAGTTGAATTCTGCCCCTTGTGGAGCTCTTGAGACTCCTAGTGAAATGATAGGAGGTAGAGGACCTATCTGCACTTCCTTAAGCAGCATTGCCATAATTGCTTTGCCTGTTGCGTTTGCTTTGCATATTCTATTTCTGTATGATCTTATTTCAGGTATTCTTTGGTGGGGCACAATGAGCTTGACAGAACCAGGCACTGTTACCAATGTGTGTCATTCACTAACTTTGAAATTGTCATGATGCTCAGGTTGCTGTTGGGAAATGATGGGTATGACCTACGGTCCTTTTGTAGTATCCATTGTCTTGCTCAACTCTATTTGCATATAAAGCCATCCGAGTGGTCCAGTCTGCTGTGACGTACTATTACTGTACACTTTTAACCATTGCAGCATCCTTTTATCGTGAAGTTCACCTCATGACTTGCAGTTGTTCAGATTGTATTTCCGTTTAAAGCAGTAGCCCCACACTTTAGCTGTGTGTGTTTCTGCTATGACAGTAGTGTTTCTGCTATGTGCAGAAACCCTATGTCACTGCAAACTTTAATCCTCTGATTTTCCTCCTGCTGGTTTCAACGTTCTTAAAACCTTCTGACAACATACCTTAGTCTTGTCAAAGGACTGGAAGGTACTCCCCGTCTTTGGAAGTACTTTTGCTGATTATTACCCTGAGTAGCAAATCCCCAGAACACACTCACCTTTAGAGTTTCACTCACTCTTTCAGCAGGGATTCGCTCCTTCAGAGTCCTCACAGCTTATTGGGGTTTTCTGCTTAGAGTCTGTATCAGACAGTCCTTACTGTTGAGGGCCCTCTTCTGGTGCCAGTAGCCTGGGACCAGTCAAAGGTGAAAAGGCTTTGAAGCAGTAACACTGTGAGGATTTCAGAAAGAGACAGAAGTAAGAGAGAAAAATTATGGGGTCAGGGGCCTCATGAACAGAGGACCGGGATGTAAGCAAACACAGATGCTCTCACAAATTCAACCCTCCCATAAGATGCATTTGCAGAAATCACCATTTACCTAGCAGGCTGTTGGACACAAGAGTAAGTCATGACTCATTCTCTTTGAGAAAAAATGGCAGTATGTTCCATGCTCTGCAGCACTTACTTTGCATGTCATGGCTCTGTGTCCCTCTGGTGGCTCTTGGCTGGACGTCACATCCGACAGTCTGTATCGCATGCCTTGTTCAGAATTTGTTTTGCAATCGGTGCATTTCGATTTTGTGGCTCGCATTTAAGTTTTAATTTTAAAACTTAAAATCGCATATGTTGATGAATGAACTTAAGATTTTAAGTTTTGATTTCTGACAGACGCACATGGAGCATCACTGCTCATGTGGCATATAGTGGCGGTACTTTTCCCTCACAGCTACACAGCCCAACTCTATCACAGTGTCAGATCAGAAACGTGTCTGCATCCTTGTCTCGGGCACCATTACTTCATAATTTCTCCAGTGCTGTGTTCCTGTATGTGCACTCTTGTGGCACATGTCAGTGTGACACATGATGGATTTGCTAATGATTTACGAACCACACATGCACACACTCAAGCCTAGAGACACAGAACGTGCTTTTTTATGCCTTAGTTTCTTGCACGTGTACTTGCTTGTGTGTTTTCAAAAGGCCGACAGTGCTCTCTCTCTCTCTTGCCACCCACATTCAGTGGTCTCTGGCCGCTTCCCCCACCCCAGGGAGGCCTACAGTGATAGGTAGGTGAAGGAAGGAACGAGGGCAAGGCTGGTCGGTAACAATTGTAGTTTATTACAATCTTCACTCCCCTTCTGCTGCTCTCCCTCTCTCTCTCTCTCTCTCTCTCTCTCTCTCTCTCTCTCTCTCAAACCTGAGCCCCTCTCATCTCTGACTCTGCCCCCTGGAGACCGAGCCCCCTCTGATCTTACAGTCTTAGTTTATATAGCAATCACACAGGGTGGTGACACAAATGTGGGTTGAACTTTAACAAATCAACAGAGAGAAGTAAGGCCACTCCTCCAGGAGATTAACTCGAGGATAAAATCTCATCTAAAGAGATGACTCCGGATGACTAGGAGATCCACTCAAGGGTGGGATCCCAACTAGGGTGTGTTCTTTCCTCAGTAATGCACTTAAATAGTTGTAGTAAATCTACTTTCAATATTTCAAGCAATGTCATTCTGTAGGAGCACAGTAAGAGATATAAACTTAAGGTTTGGTTCTTCTTGAGGACATCTCATGATATATTCTGTAATATACAATATATAATATTGAATAATTAATATATAATAAATTATAACAATATATAATAATAAATTATAACAATATGTAATATTGTTATATTATATATAACGATATATAATAATAAATTATAACAAAATTATAAACATATAATTATATATAATATATAAATATAATATATATAATATATAATAATATATAATATATAAACATATAATTATATATAATATATAAATATAATATATATATAATATATAATATATAAATATATATTATATAATATATAATAAATAAAAATGACATAATATATAATATATTATTATGATATATAACAAGAACAAATATATAATAATATATTCAATATATAATAATAAATTCACTATATATTCAAAATATATATATTACAGTCCTCAGGCCAGGCTAGCCTTCCTAGCCCCAGCAGGGTCCTAGTCTTGCTGTTACTTACTTTTGGATCATGACAGCATTTGTCCATGGTCATGCCCTCAACTTATAGTTGAGTATCGTAGCGCTTTGGCCTGGCCCATTTCGATGCCAGGGTAGCTCACAGCTTGCCCTGAGTTCATTCAGTCCCTCATTGGGACCCTGCTTTTGAGGTGCCAGGAACTAAGGGTAACAAAGTCAAGAAAGCAGATGCCCAGGAGTAAATATTATTTGTAGTCAATCAACTCCCAAGTTACAAAAGAATAACATTAACTGTCTTCTCGTGTCCATACAGAGACTTAACTTACAAGTTCAGTGTTCTTAGAAGGATCTGATCTTATAAGCTAACAGAATCTGATTAGGGAGAAAAGGTGATTAGCCGATTGGGGAGGAAAGCACAGAGAAGAGTTTGCAGATAAATACTGACAAATGGGAGTGACTGTGATGGGCGTAACCAATAAACATAAGCTCCCTGTGACAATGTTATCCTACACTTGCTGGCATGTATAAGCCTGCAGAGCTCACCCCCTGGGTATGATCGCCATTGCTTTATTTCCTGTGTTTGGCCACAGGAAGTTTCAGGGATAGCATGCTGTCATCTGTGTGTAACACAGCTGTCCTTGCACTGAAAATTCATCACATTTTCCCACAAGGAGCTTCCTGGGAAGCAACATCTGTATTTTATGACAGTGAGCCCTGAAGAGCTTTTCAGGACTTAGCAGCTCCATGACAAGCATACTTTGAAAGACCACTATCAACATATGTAATAGGTCTCTCTCTCTCTCTCTCTCTCTCTATATATATATATATGCAATCTATGTATACAAAAATATATGTAATATTTCTGATGGATTTCTACTTTCACAGTGAGTCCTCGAGTTTCTTTTGGGGAGTCCAGACTAGTTGCATTCCTGTATGGATTTGCCACCCCTGCTTGTGTGGCATGCCATCCTCTGTTTCCATGTATTATCCGAGTGTGCTTTCATCCTCTACTGAGACTGTGTTAGTAGTTGCAGCAGTGTCAGTTGGATTGTCTGCCACTGCATTCGTCCTGAAGGATGATTCGTCTATGGACTGGTTCTCTCAATATGTGGCTTTGCGAGTTTTCTCCCTTTTTTACTGCCTTAGAAGTGTCCAGAGAGGAAGTCCCAGTGAGGGAGGGGAAGTGAACTGGGGAGGCCCGTGTTTTCAGGGCATCCATCGATCCTGGAGAAGGCGCATTCATGACACCATTCTAGGTACATAATCAATTTGTGTCAGAGCATTCACTGTGAGTATGAACACTTGGGAGGCCTTTATTTCTTTTCTCAGTTTACTCTGTGCCTTTTGTCAACTTTCAGTGAAACCAGACACTTTGGGTAGACTCCTGCAAGTTATGTGTGTATGGTCAAGTCTGTGGTCTGTGCATGGACATTTCTGTTGCTCTACTTGGCATTCCGGTAGTAACTGAGGATCACCGCTGGTGAGTGAATGGAGGGGTGTTAGCTGGGTTCCTATTCTTATTCAGGACTGCCTCGTGGACAGTTGCACGTCTGTTATGATGTTGGCCATTTACTTGTATTCTGGACTTCCCGGAGGAGCTGGATTTTGTGTGGTTGGGGTGCTGTTGCAGTGTGTGTTTTATCACCACCAGATGGCAGTCAGGTGTTTTACGTTTCCGTTACAGTTTGGCTGTGGTCTCTCACCTGAGCGGGGACCACCCACCCATGATCACTGGGTGTGTTTCGAGGAGACTAACAAAAGACTACAAAACCTGTGCCTGGATCTTTTCATTTATTAACTTGTGTAATTAACTTTTGTAATGTTTGTTTGTGCTATTGCCCCTGTTCTGCTCCCATATATTTATGCACTGTGTTTGTGTGTGCTTCACGGTGCTGCTGCTTTTGCTGTTACGTTTTACTTCATGGCTGAGATGATCCTGACTTAGTGTTTCTGAACATTGGTGTGGGTACATTAGGTTAATGTCACAGTGCTTACATGAGGATGTCAAGATTGTGGTTACTGATGCTTAAAACACTCACTGAAACTGGGATCACACAATACAGGTGAAACAGATGGTCTCGATAATTCATTGGTTACCTAAGATGCATTTGCAGAAATCACCTTGTTTCCAACCAGCTGCTGAAAACAAGATTCAAATTATTACTCATTCTCACATGTGTTGTGGTTTTCATGCTTTGGCTTTGACTTAAGTAAGCCATTGCTTAACATGTAGTGCTGACCATTTTCTTGAATTCTCTGTGCGCCCTGTTTCTTGTTTTACCTGTGTGTTTCATATTTCTTGTGATGCCTGTATGTTCCATATTTCTCGTGTACCTGTATTTTCCGTATTTCTGTTCCATAATTCTGTGTCACAGACATGATTTACTAATCATAAGTTTTCTTTGCTCTATTTCCTGATCCCGATCCTTACAGCAGACACGGGCATGCGTGTTCATGTCTGTGGACTCCCATCCATGTTAGCACATTCACTGAAAGTTCCCTTTAATCAGTCATGTTCTATGGAAGTAACTGGCAGATGCAAAATTCATGGGCAAATGTCTGCCTACTCTCTCTTGCATGTGCACTCCCCCCCACACACACCCCTAGATGCACACACACGCTCAGACCATGGCAATTTATTCTTTGCTTAGGAAACAGGAATTCTTGGCTAATCTTCTCAGACCTGAGCACACTAACACACACCTGCTTGTGTTACCTTGGTACTCGCTTGGGTGTGCAAATTATTAGCTTTATCTTTCAGTTTTTTATATGCTTAAATAGGGTTCTGAGTACTGTGTTAGTTTTTTGTGTGCAGTCAGCTCAAGCAGTCACAAGCAGCTGTTGCTTAAGTGCACAGTGTACTGTTTTCAGGATACTCTGGCTTACGACACTTGCACTGCTAATCAGGGTGATGCTGCTGTGGCTTCTGGTGGCTCATACTTATGTGTGACATTTGATAGACTTACAGGAATCAATTTTCCATTGTCCAACATCCCTATTTTGAGGTTGGCATCTTCATAATTTCATGGCACAAATACCACAGTTAAAATATTTTATTCCATGATCACACATGTCCAGTGTTAGTACTAGTCAGCCACAGTTGAAGCGTGCACATCTCAGCTAGTGTTCTCACATTCATTCTAAAATCAGGGTCATATGTTTTGGTTGGTGCAGTCCAGTGTATGGGCCCTTCTTTGGGAATCCTTTCCCTGAGCACTGCTGTGCGCCCTTGTGTGCATTCCTGTGGCATTTGTGTGAGCACAGTTACTTCCTCATTGCAGAAAACATGGAGTTTCTTCCTTTCTTTATGTAGTCACACGCGAGCATTTGTTCTGTTGTGCCACCCCAGCATGTTTGCTAAGAAGACACCTGCTTGTGTTATTACTCCTCATTTGGACATGCAAATTTGATTGACCTTCCATTTTGTCACATGCTTGGATTTGATGCTCAGGACAGCGTTTGATTTGTGGGGTGTGTTGATGGCTTAAGCTTTCACAGGCAGGTCTTGCTTCAGTGCACATTTCACTGGTTTACCTGTAGTCCGGCTCACAGCACTTTACATTGCTGTCTTCACTGCAGTCAGCAATAACAAGCACTGCACCTTCCCTCAGGGTTAACACCCAAACACAGGGGAAAATATATTACTCTTCTTGACTTCACACGGTAGGTTTCCTAAACGACATTAGTGACTAGACTTGGAAAAGGGTGTCCCTCAGCCTGTTCTTTCATTAATTAAACATTTTATACACACCTATTATTCTTTTCCTGATACCTAACCTATGCTCTCTATCTCTGTCTTACCCTATAATACCGAGGCTCTAATCATCTCCCCCTCATACAAATGATGGTATACATAGTATGGCAGTATCAATAACTGTTCATTTATGTTCCTTACTTTGTGGCTTGAAGTGATACTACAGCATGTAGAGGAGTTCCTTGCAATTGGCCAGCTGGGTTTCAACCCACGTCCTTCCATATGGACTCATCACTATCGGGAGTTATGACTTAACACAGAGCCATGAGTCAACCCTGACACTGTATGGTCCAGTAACATTAAGGAAAGGCACCTTTTTGTTGCCTGGTTGTGAGTGGCTATTCTGAGTACCCTCATTCTTGTGATCACAGTGATACCTGCGGCAAATTATCATTTCTGTTCATGGTATACACTTAATGCAGTCCTTAAATTTCGTGTGTGGTTTCACTGTAGAGTTGTGTCATGTGCTTTTGGTGCCATGCCATGCCAGGTAGTCGGCCTCATTAACATCGCATAGGAGCTCTTTGTTTGCAGGTGCAACACTTGTCCCAGAGTGACTGAACGGTAAGTCTCAGGTAGGTGACTGGGTGGTTGGGGGTTTAGGTAGAAGGATATGTAGGGGTGTGGAAGTAGGGGGTAGAGAAACAGGGTTATTGTGTAAGGTGTGGAGATGAAGCTTGAATATATGTGGAGTAAATGTAGGACAAGAGCTAGTTGAATTGGGATTGGAAAGGTTAGGGCATAGGTGACACTGGGATAGGATTAGAGACATAGAGATGGAAAAAGGATTAAAGATTATGTAGCAGGATAGGTTAAAAGATAAATGGAGAAGAAAGGGTAGGGATAGGGCTGGATTAGAGAAGAGTAGGGTTAAATAATGGTAAAGTTAAAGTCAAGGTTATTGTTAGGGTGGGAGATGGGAATGGGGTTGGGTTTAGGGTTTAGGGATAGGGTTATGGGTTTAAGGGTTAGGAGATTGGAGGGTTATGGAGTTAGGGGTTTAGGGTTAGAGTTGGGGTTGGAGTTGGGGTTGGGGTTAGGGTAGGTTTAGGGTTAGGAATAAGGAAGGGTTGGGGTTAGAGTTAGGGTTAGGGTTAGGGTTAGGGTTGGGGTTGGGGTTGGGGTTGGGGTTAGGGGTAGGGTTTAGGGTTAGGGTTAGGGTTAGGGCTAGGGCTAGGGCTAGGGTTAGAGTTAGGGTTACGGTTGGGTTACGGTTGGTTAGGTTAGGGTTAGGGGTTAGGGGTTAGGGTTATGGTCAGGGTTAGGGGGTTAAGGGTTTGGGGTTAGGGTTATGGGGTTAGGGTTTAGGGTTTTGGGTTAGGGTTAGGGGTAGGATTAGGGTTGGGGTTAGGGGTTGGGATTAGGGTTAGGTTAGGGGTTAGGGTGAGGGTTAGGGTTGTTAGGGTTAGGGTTGGGGTTAGGGTTGGGGATGGGGTTAGGGTTAGGGTTAGGGTTGGGTTAGGTTAGGGTTACGGTTACGGTTAGAGTAAGGGTTGGTGTTGGGGTTGGGGTTGGTAAAGGATGGGGTTGGGGGTGGGGTTAGGGTTAGGGTTAGGGTTAGGGATAGGGTTAGGGTTAGGTTTAGGGTTAGGTATTAAGGTTTAGGGTTAGGGTTAGGGTTAGGGTTTAGGGTTACGGTTAGGGTTAGGGTTAGGGTCAGGGTTAGGGGGTTAAGGGTTTGGGGTTAGGTTTATGGGGTTAGGGTTAGGGATTTGGGTTTAGGGTTAGGGTTAGGGGTAGGATTAGGGTTGTGGTTAGGGGTTGGGATTAGGGTTAGGGTTAGGGGTTAGGGTGAGGGTTAGGGTTGTTAGGGTTAGGGTTGGGGTTAGGGTTGGGGATGGGGTTAGGGTTAGGGTTAGGGTTAGGGTTAGGGGTTAGGGTTAGGGTTAGGGTTAGGGTACGCGTTAGGGTTAGGGTTAGGGTTAGGGTTAGGGTTAGGGTTAGGGGTTAGGGTTAGGGTTAGGGTAGGGTTAGGGTTAGGGTTAGGGTTAGGGTTAGGGTTAGGGTTAGGGTAAGGTTAGGGTTAGGGTAGGGTTAGGGTTAGGGTTAGGGTTAGGGTTAGGGTTAGCAGAGGACTGAGGCTGACGCCGCGTGCCCAGGCCTCCCCGCGCCCTAACTAGCCCTCAGACCCGCTCCAGGCCACTGCCGACCCCGGGGCTTAGCTCCGCGGTACCCGTCGGCGGAGGGCCGGGCCACGCGCCCGGGCCGCCCCGCGCCCGACCCAGCTCTCGGCCTCGCTCCGGGCCGCTGCCGACCCCGGAGCTTAGCCCTACGGCACCCGCTGGCCGAGTGCCGGGCCACGTGCCCTGGCCGCCCCGCTCCCGTCGCAACCCTTGGCCTCGCTCCGGGCCGCTTCCGACCCCGGGGTTTAGCTCCGCAGCACCCGCCGGCGGAGGATCGGGCCGCGCACCATGGCCGCCCCGCACCCGTCATGGCCCTCGTCCCTACTCCGGGCCGGCTGCTGACCCCAGGGCTTAGCTCCATGGCACGTGCTGAAGGCTGGGCTGCGTGCCCGGGCCGCCCCATGCCCGTACCGACACTCGGCCGCTCTCCAGACCATTGCCAACCTTGGGACTTAGCTCCACGCACACTCCGGAGGAGGACCTGGCCCTGCTCCAGGCCGCTGCCGAACCCGGGATTTAGCTCCGCCGCAACAGCCAGTGGAAGGCAGGTCCGCGCGTCCAGGCCGGCCGCGCACGGCACAGCCTTCGGCCCAGCTCCGGGCAGCTGCCGACCGCGGGGCTCAGCTCCACGGCACCCGCGGGCCGAGGGCCGAGCCGTGCGCCCGGGCCGCACGCGCCCGGCTCGGCCCTTGGACCTGCTCCGGGCCGCTACCGACTCCGGGGCTTAGCTCTGTGGCACGAGCCGGCGGAGGGCTGGGCCGCGCGCCCGGGCCGCCCCGCACCCGCCCTGGCCCACGGCCCGCTCTGGGCCGCTGCCGAACCCGGGTCTTAGCTCCACGGCACCCGCGGGCCTAGGGCGGGGCCGCGCGCCCAGGACGCACCGCGCCTGTACCGACACTCGGCCGCTCTCCAGATCGCTGCCGACCCCAGGGCTTAGCTCCGTGGCACCCGCCGGCCGAGGGCCAGGCCACGCGTCCGAGCCGCCCCGTGCCTGTACCGACACTCGGCCGCTCTCCAGACCGCTGCCGACCCCGGGGCTTACCTCCGCGGCACCCGCCGGCCGAGGGCCAGGCCGCGCGTCCGGGCCGCCCCGCGCCGGTACCGACACTCGGCTGCTCTCCAGATGGCTGCCGACCCCAGGGCTTAGCTCCGCGGCACCCGCCGGCGCAGGTCGGTGCCGCACGCCCGGTCTGCCCCGCGCCCTGCCCGGACCTCGTCCCCGCTCCGGGCCGCTGCCGACCCAGGGGCTAAACTCCTCGGCACACTCTGGCGGAGGACCGGGCCACGTGCCCGGGCCAAGCCGCTCCCGTAGGTACCCTCGGCCGCGCTCCAGGCCGCTTCCATCCCCGGGTCTTAGCTCCGCGGCGCCAGCCGGCGGAGGGCAGGTCCACGCGCCCGGGCCGGCCGTGCCCGGCACGCCCTTCGGCCCAGCTCCGGGCAGCTGCTGACCACGGGGCTTAGCTCCGCGGCACCCGTGGGCCAAGGGCCGGGCTGCACGCCCGGGCCGCCCCGCGTCCGGCACGGCCCATGGACCCGCTCCGGGCCGCTACCGACCCCGGAGCTTAGCTCCACGGTACACGCGAGCCTAGGGCCGAGCCGCGCCCCGGGGCCGCCCCTCGCCCGGCCCGGCCCTGGCCCCGCTCCAGGCCGCTGTCGAACCCTTGGCTTAGCTCCGCGGCGCCAGCCGGCGGAGGGCAGTTCCGCGCGCCCGGGCCGCCCCGCGCCCGGCACAGCCCTCGGCCCGGCTCCGGGTTCGCTGCCGACCCCGGGGCTTAGCTCCGTGGCAACTCACGGCCGAGCGTCGGTCCGCACGCCCGAGCCTCCCCGCTCCCGTCCCAATCCTCGGCCTCGTTCCGGGCTGATTCCGACCCCGGCGCTTAGCTCTGCGGCACCAGCCGCAGAGGGCCGGGCCATGCATCTGGGCTGCCCCGCGCCCGGCCTGGCCCTCGGCCCCTTTCCGGGCCGCTGCCGACCCCGAGGAATAGCTCCGTGGTCCCATAGGACCGAGGGTCGGGGCGCGCGCCCGGGCCGCCCAACTCCCGGCCCGGTCCTCGGCCCCGGTCTGGGCTGCTGACGACCCCGGGGCTTAGCTGCGCGACACCAGCGGGCTGAGGGTTGGGCCGCGCGCCTGTGCCAACCCGCGCCCGGCTAGGCCCTCGGCCCCGCTCTGGGCCGCTGCTGACCCCGGGGTTTAGCTCTGCGGCAGCCGCGCGCTGAGGGCGGTATGCGCTCCAGGGCCGCACCGCGCCCGGCCCGACCCTCGGACCACCTCCAGGCCGCTGCCGACCCCGGGGGTTAACCCCGCAGCACTCGCTGGTGGAGGGCCGGGACTCGCGCCCGGAACACCCCCAGGCCCGTCCCCGCCCTCGGTCCTGCCCCGGACCTCTGCTGACCCCGGGGCTTAGCTCCGCGGAACCCGCCTGCCGAGGCCGGGCCGCGTGCCCGGGCCACCCCGCGCTCGTACCGATACTTGGCCGCTCTCCAGACCGATGCCGACCCCGGGGCTTAGCTCCGCGGCACCCGCCGGCGCATGATGGTGCCGCGTGCCCGGTCTGCCCCGCGCCCTGCCTGGCCCTCGTCCCTGCTCCGGGCCGCTGCCGACCCCGGGGCTTAGCTCTGCTGCACCTGCCGGCAGAGCACCGGGCCACGTGTCCTGGCCGCCCTGCTCCCGTCGGGACCCTCCGCTGCGCTCCGGGCCTCTGCTGATCCTGGGGCTTAGCTCCGCGGCACCCGCCGGCGGAGGACCGGGTCGTGCACCCGAGCCGCCCCGCTCCCCTCCTGACCCTCGGTCGCGTTCTGGGCCGCTGCCGACCCCGGGGCTTAGCTCTGCGGCACCCATCGGCGGAGGGCCAGGCCTCGCGACCGGGCCACCCCACGCCCGGCCCGGGCCTTGGCCCCGCTCCGGGCCACTGCCGACCCCGGGGTTTAGCTCCTCGGCACAGAACAGTGGAGGGCAGGGCCGAGTGCCAGGGCCGACCTGTGCCCGGCTCAGCCCTCGGCCCTGCTCTGGGCCGCTGCTGACCCCGGGGCTTAGCTCCGCGGCACCCACCGGCGCAGGACCGTGCCGCATGCCCGGTCTGCCTCGCGCCCTGCCCTGCCCTCGTCCCTGCTCTGGGCCGCTGCCAATCCTGGGGCTTAGCTCCGCGGCACCTGCCGGCGGAGGACCGGGCCACGTGTCCCGGCTGCCCCGCTTCCGTCGGAGCACTCGGCCGCGATCCGGACCGCTGCCAACTCTGGGGCTTAGCTCCGTGGCACCCGCGGACCGAGGGCGGGGCCGCGCACCTGGGCCGCCCTGCGTCCTGCCCGGCCCATGGCCCGCTCTGGGCAGCTGAAGACCCCGGGGCTTAGCTCCGCGGCACCCACAGGCACAGGACGGTGCCGCGCGCCCGGTCTGCCCCGCGCCCTGCCCGGCCCTCGTCCCAGCTCCGGGCCGCTGCCGACCCCGGGGCTTAGCTCCGCGACACCCGCCTCAGGAGGACCGGGCCGCGCGCCAGAGCCGCCCCGCTCCCGTCCCGACCGTCGGCCGCGTTCTGGGCCGCTGCTGACCCCGCGGCTTAGCTCTGCGGCATTTGTCGGCGGAGGGCCAGGCCTCATGACCGGGCCACACCGTGCCAGGCCCGGCCCTTGGCCCCGCTCCGGGCTGCTGCTGACCCCGGGGCTTAGCTCCGCGGCACCCTCCAGCGCAGGGCCTGGCCACGCACCCGGGCCGCCCAGAGCCCTGCCAGGCCCTCGGCCCCGCTCCGGGCCGCTGCCGACCCCAGGGCTTAGCTCTGCGGGACACGCCGCGGAGGGCCGGGCCGCATGTCCGGGCCGCCCCGCGCCCGGCCCGGTCCTTGGCCCTGGTCGTGGCCGCTGACGACCCCGGGACTTAGCTCCGTGACACCAGCGGGCCAAGGGCCGGGCCGCGCGCCTGGGCTGCCCCGCGCCCCTGCCCGGCCCTTGGCCATGCTCCGGGACGCTGCCAAACCTGGGGCTTAGCTCCTCAGCACACAACGGCGGAGGGCCGGGCCGAGCGCCAGGGCCGATCCGTGCCCGGCTCGGCCCTCGGTCCCGCTCTGGGCCGCTGCTGACCCCGGGGCTTAGCTCTGCGGCAGCCGCAGGCCGAGGTCAAGGCCGCGCTCCTGGGCCGCACCGCGCCCGGCCTGGCTCTGGGCCCACCTCCGGACCGCAGCCGACCCCGGGGCTTAGCCATGCGGCATCCGCCGGCCGAGGGCTGGGCCTCGTGACCGGGCCACCTCGCGCCCTGCCCGGCCCTCGGTCCCGCTCCGGTCTGCTGCCAAACCCGGGTCTTTGCTTCACGACACATGCGAGCCGAGGGCCGAGCCGCGCGCCGGGGACATTTACCGCACCCGGCCCGGCCCTGGCCCTGCTCCAGGCCGCTGCTGACCCCGGGTCTTAGCTCCGCGGAACCCGCGGGCCTAGGGCGGGGTCGCAGAGCCCGGACCGCACCGCGCACGGCCAGGCCCTTGGCCCCGCTCCGGGCCGCTGCCGACCCCTTGGCTTAGCTCCGCCGGCACCTGCCGGCGGAGTACCAGGCCACGTGTCCATGCTGCCCCACTCCCGTCGGGACCCTCGGCCACGCTCCGTGCTGCTGCCAACCCTGGGTCTTAGCTCCTTGGCACCCGCGGACCGAGGGCGGGGCCACGCGCCCAAGCCGCACCGGGCCCGGCCCTGCCCTCGGCCCCACTCCAGGCCGCTGCCGACCCCGGGACTTTGTTCCTCAGCACCCGCGGCCCGAAAGCCGGGCCTAGTGCCCGGGCCGCCCCTTACCCGTACCAACACTCGGCCGCTCTCTAGACTGCTGCTGACCCCGGGGCTTAGCTCCGCGGCACCCACCGGCCGAGGGCCAGGCCGCGCGTCCGGGCTGCCCCGCACCCGTAACGACACTCGGGCACTCTCCAGACCGCTGCCGACCCCGGAGCTTAGCACCGCGGCACCCGCGGGACGAAGGCAGGGCCGCGTGTCTGGGCCAACCAGTGCCCGGCCCGGCCCTCGGCCCCGCTCCGGGTCGCTGCCGACCCCGGGGCTTAGCTCTGTGGCACCAGAGTGCCGAAGGCCATGACGCATGCCCGGGCCGCCCCGCGCCCGTACCGACACTCGGCCGCACTCCAGACCGCTGCGAACCCCAGGGCTTAGCTCCACGGCACACTCAGGCGGAGGACCGGGCCACGTGCCCTGGCCACCCCGCTCCCCTCGGTACCCTCGGCCGCGCTCCGGGCTGCTTTCTACCCCGGGTCTTAGCTCTACGGCGCCAGCTCTGGGCAGCTGCTGACCGCAGGGCTTAGCCACGCGGCACCTGCCGGCGGAGGGCCAGGCCACGCTCCCGGGCCGCCCCGTGCCGGCCCATCCTTCGGACCCGCACCGGGCCGCTGCTAACCCCGGGGATTAGTTCCGCGGCACCTGCCGGTTGAGGGCAGGGAGGCGCCTGGGCCACACCGCGCCCGGCCCAGCCCTCGGCCCCGCCCCAGGCCGCTGCCGACTCCGGGTCTTAGCTCCGTGGCACCCGTGGGACGAAGGCCGGGCTGCGTGCCTGGGCTAACCCGCGCCCGGCCCGGCCCTCGGCCCCGCTCCAGGCCACTGCCGACCCCGGGGCTTAGCTCCGTGGCACCAGCGTGCCGAAGGCCGGGCCGTGTGCCCGGGCCGCCCCGCGCCCGGCCCAGGCCCTCGGCCCCGCTGCGGGCCGCTGCCGACACCGGGGCTTAGCTCCGCGGAACCGGCACGTCCCTCGGCCCCGCTTTGGGCCACATCTGACCCCGGGGTTTAACTCCTTGACACCCCCCGGCCGAGCGTTGGGCCGCACGCCCGAGCCGCCCCGCTCCCGTCCCGACCCTCGGCCTCGTTCCGGGCCGCTGCAGACCCCGGGGCTTAGCTCTGCGGGACACGCCACGGAGGGCCGGGCTGAGCGTCCGGGCTACCCCACGCCTGGCCCGGTCCTTGGCCCTGGTCCGGGCCGCTGACGACCCCGGGACTTAGCTCCGTGACACCAGCGGGCCAAGGGCCGGGCAGCGCGCCTGGGCCGCCCCGCGCCCCCGCCCGGCCCTCGGCCACGCTCCGGGCCGCTGCCGACCCTGGGGCTTAGCTCCTCGGCACACAACGGCGGAGGGCTGGGCCGAGCGCCAGGGCCGACCCGTGCCCGGCTTGGACCTCGGCCCCGCTCTGGGCCGCTGCCGACTCCGGGGTTTAGCTCCGCAGCACCCGCCGTCGGAGGGCCGGTCCGCGCACCCTGTCCGGTCGCACACGGCCCGGCCCTCGGCCACGCTCCGGGCCGCTGCCAACCCCGGGGCTTAGCTCTGCGGCACCCGCGGGCCGAGGGCAGGGTCGCGCGCATGGGCCACCCCGCGCCCGTACCGACATTCGGCCGTGCTAAGGGCCGATGCAGACCACGGGGATTAGCTCCGCTGAACCCGCCGGCGGAGGACCAGGCCGCGCGACCGGGATGTCCTGCGCCCGGCTCGGCACTCGGGCCCGCTCCGGGACGCTGCCGACCCTGGGGCTTAGCTCAGCGGCACCTGAGGCCCGAGGGCCGGGCCACGTACCCGGGCCGCCCCGCTTCTGTCGCGACCCTCAGCCGAGCTCCGGGCCGCTGCTGATCCCAGGAGATAGCTCCGCAGCAACCGTCGGCGGAGGGCCTGGCCGCCCACCTGGGCCACCCCGCGCCCGGCACGGCACTCGGCCTCGCTCCTGGCTGCTGCCGACCCCGGGGCTTAGCTCCGTGGCACCTGCCGGCCGAGGGCGGGGCCGCGTGCCCGGGCCACCCCACGCCTGGCTTGGCCCTCGGCCCCACTCCGGGCCGCTGCCAACCCCGGGGCTTAGCTCCGCGGCACCCGCCGGTGGAGGGCCGGGCTGTGCGCCCGAGCCGCCCCGCTCCCATCCCGACCCTCGGCCGCATTTTGGGTGGCTGCCAACCCCGGGACTTAGCTCTGCGGCACCCGCCAGCAGAGGGCCGGGCCGCTCACCTGGCTGCCCCACGCCCGACCCGGACCTCGGACCCGCTCCGGGCCCCTGCCGACGCCGGGGCTTATCTCCGCAGCACACGCCAGCGGAGGGCCTGGCCACACGCCCGGGCCGCCCAGCGCCTGGCGCGGCCCTCGGCCCCGCTCCTGGTGGCTGCCGACGCTGGGGCTTAGCTCCGCGGCACCCGTGGGCCGAGGGCGGGGCCGCGCCCGTGCCGCTCCGCGCCCAGCCCGGCCCTCGGCCCCACTTCAGGTTGCTGCCGACTCCGGGGCTTAACTCCGTGGCACACACCGGCGGAGATCTGTGCCACGTGCCCGGGCTGCCCCGCAGCCGGCCCAACCCTCTTCCCCGCTACTGGCCGCTGCTGACCCCGGTGCTTAGTTCCGCGGCACCCACAGGCAGAGGGCCTGTCCACGCGTTCGGGCCGTCCAGCGCCCAGCCCGGCCCTTGGCCTCGCTCCGGGCCACTGCCAACCCCAGGGCTTAGCCCTGCGGCACACGCGGGCCGAGGGCTGTGCCGCGCGCCAGGGCCGCCCCTTGCCCGGCCCTTCCCTGGCCCCGCTCCGGGCCACTGCCGACCCGAGGGCTTAGCCCCGCGGCACCCGTCAGTGGAGGGCCGGGACGCACGCCCGGGCCCGCCGCGCCCACCATATCCCTCGGCCCCGCTCCGGGCAGCTGTCGACCGCAGGGCTTAGCTCCACGGAAACTGTGGGCTGAGCGCCGGGCCGCGAGGCATGGCCAACCCTCCCCCTCCACGGACCTCGGCCCCGCTGCGGGCCGCTGTCGACTGCAGGGCTTAGCTCCACGGAAACTGCGGGCTGAGTGCCGGGCCGCGAGGCATGGCCGACCCTCCCCCTCCACGGACCTCCGCCCCGCTCCGGGTCGCTGCCTACCCCGGGCTTAGCTACGCGGCACCCGCCGGCGGAGGGCCGGGCCGCGTGCCTGGGATGCCCCGCGCCCATCTCGGCCCTCCTCCCCGCTCTGCGCCACTGCCGACCCCGGGACTTAGCTTTGCGGCACCCGCCGGTGGAGGACCGGGCCGAGCGCCCGGGCTGCCCCGCGCCCGTCACAGCCCTCGGCCCCGCTCCAGGCCACTGCCAACCTCGGGGCTTAGCTCCGGGGCACCCGCGGGCCAAAGGTTGGGCCGCGCGCACAGGCCGCCCCACTCCCGTCCCGACACTCGGCCGCGCTTCGGGCCGCTGCCGACCCCGGGGCTTAGCTCCATGGCACCCACCGGCGGAAGGCCGGGCCGCACGCCCGAGCCGCCCCGCTCATGTCCCAACCCTCGGCCGCGTTCTGGGCCACTTCCGACCCCGGGGCTTAGCTCCGCGACACACGCCGGCGGAGGACCGTGCCGCATATCGGGGCCGCCCCTCGCCCGTCCCAGCACTGGCCCCGCTCCGGGCCGCTGCCGACCCCGGGGCTTAACTCCGCGGCACCCGCCGGCGGAGGGCCTGTCCACTCGCCCGGGCCGCCCAGCACCCGGCCCGGCCCTCAGCCCCGCTCCTGGCCGCTACTGGCCCCAGGACTTAGCTCCGCGGCACCCGCCGGCCGATGGCCGGGTCGTGCACCTGGGATGCCCCGCGGCCCCACTCCGCCCCACTGCCCAAACCGGGGCTTAGCTCTGCGGCACCCGCCGGCGGAGGGCCGGGCCGTGCGCCGGGCCGCCCCGCACCCGTGCCGACCCTCGGGCCCGCTCCGGGCCGCTGACGACCCCAGGGCTTGGCTCCACGGACCCCGCCGGCGGAGAACCGGGCCGTGCGACCAGGCCACCCAGCCCCCAACCCGGTCCTCGGCCCCGCTCCTGGCCGCTGCAGACCGTGGGACTTAGCTCCGCGGCACCCGCGGTCCGAGGGCTGGGCCACGCGCCCAGTCCACCCCGCGCCCGGCATGGCCCTGGTCCCGCTACGGGCCGCTGCCAACCCAGGGGCTTAGCTCCGCGGCACCCACCGGCAGAGGCCCGTGCCGCACGCCAGGGCTGCCCCGCGCCTGACCCGGCCTCGTCCCCCCTCCGGGCCGCTGCCGACCCCGGGGCTTAGCTCGACGGCACCCGCCGGCGGAGGACCGGTACACTTGCCCAACTGCCCCAATCCCGTCCCGACCATCGGCCGCTCTCCGGGCCGCTGCCGAACCCGGGGCTTAGCTCCGCTGCACCCACGTGCCGAGGGCCAGGCTGCGTGCCCGGGACGCATCGCACCCGGCATGGCCCTTGGACCCGCTCCGGGCCGCTGCCGACCCAGGGGCTTAGCTCTGCGGCACCCGCCAGTGGAGGGCCGGGCCGAGAGCCTGGGCTGCCCCACGCCCGGCCTGGCCCACCTCCCCGCTCCTGGCCGTTGCCGACCCCGGGGATTAGCTCCGTGGCACACGCTAGCGGAGGGCCTGGCCACGCGCATGGGTCAACCAGCGCCCGGCCTGGCCCTCGGCCTCGCTCCGGGCCGCTGCCGACCTCCAGGCTTAGCTCCGCGGCACCCACAGGCCTTGGGCAGGGCCACGTGCCAGGGCCGCTGCGTGCCCCGCCCGGCTCTGGCCCCGCTCCATGCCGCTGCCGACCCCGGGGCTTAGCTCCGCGGCACCCCCAGGCGGAGGGCTAGGCCACGCGCCCTGGACTCCCCGCGACTGGCCCGGCCCTAGGACCTGCTCTGGGCCGGTGCCTACCCTGAGGCGTAGCTCCGCGGCACACGCCAGCAGAGGGCCTGGCCACGCACCTGGGCCGCCCAGCGCCCAGCCCGGCCCGTGGCCTCGCTCCGGGCCGCTGCCGACCCCGGGGCTTAGCTCCGCGGCCCATGCGGGCTGAGGGACAGGCCGCGCGCTGGGGCGGTCCCGCGCCCGGCCCGGCCCTGGCCCCGCTCCGGGCCGCAGCCGACCCCAGGGCTTAGCTCCGTGGCACCCGCCGGGGGTGGGGCCGGGCCGCCCGCCTGGGCCGGCCGCGCCCGCTACGGCTCTCGGCCCCGCTCCGGGCCGCTGCTGACCCCTGGACTTAAGCTCCGCGGCACCCGCAGGACAAGGGCCGGCTGCGCGCACCGGCCGCTCTGCTCACGTCCCGACACTCGGCCACGCACCGGGCCGCTGCCGACCCCGGGGCTTACCTCCGCGGCCCACGCGGGCTGAGGGACGAGCCGCGCGCCGGGGCGCTGCCAACTCCAGGGCTTAGCTCCACGGCACACGCGGTCCGAAGGCTGTGCCGCGGGCCAGCGCCGCCCCGCACCCGGCCCTGCCCTGGCCCTGCTCTGGGACGCTGCCTAACCTGGGGCTTAGCTCTGCGGCACCCGCTTGCCGAGGGCCAGGCCGCGTGCCCGGGCCGCACCGCGCCCGGCCTGGCCTTCGGCCCCGCTCTGGGCTTCTGCCGACCCCAGGGCTTAGCTCCGCAGCACCCGCGGTCCGAGGGTTGGGCCGCGCGCCCTAGCCACCCCGCTACCTTCCTGCCCCTCAGCCGCATTCTGGGCCGCTGGCGAACCAGGGGCTTAGCTCTGCGGCACCCGCCGGCTGAGGGCTGGGCCACACGCCCGGGCAGCCCCGCGCCCGGCCCAGCCTTCGGCCCTGCTCTGGGCCGCTGCCGAACCCTGGGCTTAGCTCTGCGGCACCCGCGTGCCGAGGGCAAGGCTGTGTGCCTGGGCCGCACCGCGCCCGGCCCGGCCTTCGGCCCCGCTCCGGGCCGCTGCCAAACCCGAGGCTTAGCTCCGCGGCACATGCGGGCAACGGGCCGTGCCAGACGCCGTGTCCGCCTTACGCTCCACCCGGCCCTGGCCCCGCTCCGGGCCGCTTCCGACCCGGGGCTTAGCTTCGCGGCACTCACCGGCGGAGGGCCAGTACTCGCGCCCGGGACAGCCGCGCCCGTCACGGCCTTCGGCCACGCTCCGGGCTGCTGCCGACCCTGGGGCTGAGCTCCGCGGCACCCGCGGGCTGAGGGTCGGGCCACGCGCCTGCGCCGCCCCGCGCCCGACCTGGCCCTCGCCCCAGCTCCGGGCCACTGCCGACCCCGGGGCTTAGCTCCGAGGCACCCGCCATGGCCCTCGGCCCCGCTCCGGGCCGCTGCTGACCCCTGGGCTTAAGCTCCACGGCACCCGCGGGACAAGGGCCGGCCTCGCGCCGGGGTGTTGCCAACTCCAGGGCTTAGCTCCGTGGCACACGCGGGTCGAGGGCTGTGCTGCGGGCCAGCGCCGCCCCGCACCCGGCCCTGCCCTGGCCCTGCTCCAGGCCGCTGCCGACCCTGGGGCTTATCTCCGCGGCACCCGCGGGCAAAGGGCGGTGCCGCGGACAGGGCCTGGCCCCGCTCTGGGCCACTTCCGACCCGGGGCTTAGCTCCGTGGAACCACCCGGCGGACCGCTCGGCAGCGTGCCCGTGGCGCCCCGCGCCTGGCCCGGCCTTCGGCTGCTGCTGTCCCCGGGGCTTAGCTCTGCGGCACCCGCGGTCCAAGGATCGGTGGAGGGCCGGGCCGAGAGCCTGGGCGCCCCGCACCTGGCCCGGCCCACGTCCCCGCTCCGGGCCGCTGCCGACCCCGGGGCTTAGCTCCGCGGTACCCGCCGGCCGAGGGACGGGCCGCGCGATTGTGCCGCCATTCACCCATCTGGCCCTAGGCCCCGCTCCGGGGTGCTGCCGACCCCGGGGCTTAGCTCCGCTGCACCCTCGGGCCGAGAGGGGCGCCCCGTGCATTGTCCGGTCCTCAGACCCGGTCATGGCCGCTCCGGGCCCCGGGGCTTACCTCCGCGGCAACGCCGTCGGAGGACACGGCCGCGCACCTGGGCCGTACTGCGCCCGGCCCGTCCTTCGGCCCCGCTCCGGGCCGCTGCCGACTCCGGGGCTTAGCTCTGCGGCACCTGCCGGCGGAGGGCCTGGCCATGCGTCTGGGCCGAACAGCACCCGGCCCGCCCCTCGGACTCGCTCCGGGCCGCTGCCAACCCCGGGGCTTAGCTCTGCGGCCCACTCGGGCCGAGGGACGGGCCGTGCGCCGGGGCCGCCCCATGCCTGATCCGGCACTCGGCCCCGCTCCGGGACGCTGCCGACCCCAGGGCTTAGCTCTGCTGCATATGCCAGCGGAGGGCCTGGCTACGCGCCTGGGCCGCCCTGCACCCAGCCCGGCCCTCGGCCTCGCTATGGGCCCCTGCCGACCCTGGGTCTTAGCTCCGTGGCACCCGCCGGCCGAGGGCAGGGCCGCACACCTGGGTTGCCCAGCGCCTAGCCCGGCCCTCAGTCTCACTGTCGACCCCGGGGCTTAGCTCCGCGGCCCCCGCGCCCGAGGACAGGCACCACGCTGGGGCCGCCCCGCGCCCGACCCGGCCCTCGGCCCTGCTGCGGGCCGCTGCCAATCCCAGGGCTTAGCTCCGCGGCACCCACCAGCGGAGGACCGGGCCGCGCGCCCGGGCCAACCCGCCCCCGGCACGGTCCTCGGCCCCGCTCCGGGCTGATGCAGACTGTAGGATTTATCTCCGCAGCACCCGTGTTCCAAGGGCCGGGCCGCGTCCAGGACGCTCCGCGCCCGGCACGGCCCTGGCCCCACTACGGGCCGCTGGCGACCCTGGGGCTTAGCTCCGAGGCACCCGCTGGCGGAGGACCGTGCCGCACGCCTGGGCTGCCCCGCGCCTGACCCGGCCCTCGTCTCCCCTCCGGGTCGCTGCTGACCCCGGGGCATAGCTCCGTGGCACCCGCCGGCAGAGGACCTGGCCACGTGCCTGACTGCCCCGATCCCGTCCCAACCATCGGCCATGCTCCGGGCCGCTGCCGAGCACGGGGCTTAGCTCCGCGGCACCCGCCGGCCGATGGCCGGGTCGTGCACCCAGGACGCCCCGCGGTCCCACTCCGCGCCGCTGCCCAATCCGGGGCTTAGCTCTGCGGCACCCGCCAGCGGAGGGCCGGGCCACGCGCTGGGCCGCCCCGCACCCGCCCCGGCCCTCGGGCCCGCTCCGGGCCGCTGCCGACCCTGGGGCTTGGCTCCGCGGCAACCACCGGTGGAGGACCGGCCGAGCGACCGGGCCACCCAGCCCCCGGCCAGGTCCTCGGCTCCGCTCCGGGCCGCTGCCGACCCCGGGACTTAGCTCCGTGGCACCCGCGGGACAATGGCCGGGCCGCGCACATATGCCTCTCCGCTCCGTTCCCGACACTCGGCCGCGCTCTGGGCCGCTGTCGACCCCGAGGTGTAGCTCCGCGGCACACGCCAGCAGAGGGCCTGGCCAGGCGCCTGGGCCGCCCAGCGCCCAGCCCGTCCCTTGGCCTCGCTCCGGGGTACTGCCGACCCCAGGGCTTAGCTCCGCGGCCCAGGGGGGCTGAGGGACAGGCCGCACGCCGGGGCCGCCCCGCGCACGGCCCGGCCCTGGCCCCACTCCGGGCCGCAGCTGACCCTGGGGCTTAGCTCCGTGGCACCCGCGTGACAAGTGTCAGGCCGCTCGCCTGGACTGCACCTTGCCAGGCCTGGCCTTCGGCCCGCTTCGGGCCGCTGCCGAGCCCGGGGCTTAGCTCCGCGGCACCCGCCGGCCGATGGCCAGGTCGTGCACCCAGGACGCCCCGCGTTCCCACTCCGCGCCGCTGCCCAAACCGGGGCTTAGCTCTGCGGCACCCGCCAGCGGAGGGCCGGGCCACGCGCTGGGCCGCCCCGCACCCGCCCCGGCCCTCGGGCCCGCTCCGGGCCGCTGCCGACCCTGGGGCTTGGCTCCGCGGCAACCACCGGTGGAGGACCGGCCGAGCGACCGGGCCACCCAGCCCCCGGCCAGGTCCTCGGCTCCGCTCCGGGCCGCTACCGACCCCGGGACTTAGCTCCGTGGCACCTGCGGGACAATGGCCGGGCCGCGCACATATGCCTCTCCGCTCCGGTCTCGACACTCGGCCGCGCTCTGGGCCGCTGTCGACCCCGAGGTGTAGCTCCGCGGCACACGCCAGCAGAGGGCCTGGCCAGGCGCCTGGGCCGCCCAGCGCCCAGCCCGGCCCTTGGCCTCGCTCCGGGGTGCTGCCGACCCCGGGGCTTAGCTCCGCGGCCCAGGCGGGCTGAGGGACAGGCCGCACGCCGGGGCTGCCCCGCGCCCGGCCCAGCCCTGGCCCCGCTCCGGGCCGCAGCTGACCCTGGGGCTTAGCTCCGTGGCACCCGCGTGACAAGTGTCAGGCCGCTCGCCTGGACTGCACCTTGCCAGGCCTGGCCTTCGGCCCGCTTCGGGCCGCTAGCGAACCCGGGGCTTAGCTCCGCGGCACACGCGGGCAAAGGGCCGTGCTGCGCGCCGGGTCCGCCGCACGCCCCGCTCCGGGCCTTTGCAGACCGCGGGACTTAGCTCCGCGGCACCCGTGGTCCGAGGTCCGGGCCGCGCGCCCAGGACGCCCCGCGCACGGCACGGCCCTCGGCCCCGCTACGAGCCTAAGCCGACCCCGGGGCTTAGCTCTGCGGCACCCACCGGCGGTGGGGCCTGGCCGCCTGCCTGGGCAGATCGCGCCCGCGATGGCCCTCGGCCCCGCTCTGGGCCGATACTGACCCCAGGGCTTAGCTCCGCGGCACACGCCAGTGGAGGGCCTGGCCACGCGACTGGGAAGCCCAGCGCCCGGTCCGGCCCTCGGCCTCGCTCTGGGCCGCTGCCAACCCTGGGGCTTATCTCCGCGGAACCCACCGGAGTAGGGGTGGGCCGTGCGCCCGGGCCGCCCTCAACCGGGCCCGGCTCTCGGCCCCGCTCCGGGCAGCTGCCGAACCTGGGGCTTAGCTCCGCGGCACCTGCCGGCCGTGGGCAGGGCCGCACGCCTGGGTCGCCCAGCACCCAACCCAGCACTCGGCCCTGCTCCGGGCCGCTGCCGACCCTGGGGCTTAGCTCCACGGCACCCGCGGGCAAAGGGCGGTGCCGCGCGCAGGGCCTGGCCCCGCTCTGGGCCGCTTCCGACCCGGGGCTTAGCTCCGTGGAACCACCCGGCGGACGGCTCGGCAGCGTGCCCGTGGCGCCCTGCGCCCGGCCCGGCCTTCGGCCGCTGCTGTCCCCGGGGATTAGCTCTGCGGCACCCGCGGTCCAAGGATCGGTGGAGGGCCGGGCCGAGAGCCTGGGCACCCCGCACCCGGCCCGGCCCACGTCCCCGCTCCGGGCCGCTGCCGACCCCGGGGCTTAGCTCCGTGGTACCCGCCGGCCGAGGGACGGGCCGCGCGATTGTGCCGCCATTCACCCATCCGGCCCTAGGCCCCGCTCCGGGGCGCTGCCGACCCCGGGGCTTAGCTCCGCTGCACCCTCGGGCCGAGAGTTAGGGGCGCCCCGTGCATTGTCCGGTCCTCAGACCCGGTCATGGCCGCTCCGGACCCCGGGGCTTACCTCCGCGGCAACCGCCGTCGGGGGACGCGGCCGCGCACCTGGGCCGTACTGCGCCCGGCCCGTCCTTCGGCCCCGCTCCGGGCCGCTGCCGACTCCGGGGCTTAGCTCTGCGGCACCTGCCGGCGGAGGGCCTGGCCACGCGTCTGGGCCGAACAGCGCCCGGCCCGCCCCTCGGGCTCGCTCCGGGCCGCTGCCAACCCCGGGGCTTAGCTCTGCGGCCCACTGGGGCCGAGGGACGGGCCGTGCGCCAGGGCCGCCCCATGCCTGATCCGGCACTCGGCCCCGCTCCGGGCCGCTGCCGACCCCAGGGCTTAGCTTCGCGGCACATGCTAGCGGAGGGCCTGGCTACGCGCCTGGGCCGCCCCGCGCCCAGCCCGGCCCTCGGCCTCGCTCTGGGCCCCTGCCGACCCTGGGTCTTAGCTCCGCGGTACCCGCCGGCCGAGGGCAGGGCCGCACACCTGGGTCGCCCAGCGCCCAGCCCGGCCCTCAGTCTCACTGTCGACCCCGGGGCTTAGCTCCGCGGCCCCCACGCCTGAGGACAGGCACCACGCTGGGGCCGCCCCGCGCCCGACCCGGCCCTCGCCCCTGCTGCGGGCCGCTGCCAATCCCAGGGCTTAGCTCCGCGGCACCCACCAGCGGAGGACCGGGCCGCGCGCCCGGGCCACCCCGCCCTGGCACGGTCCTCGGTCCCGCTCCGGGCCAATGCAGACTGTAGTATTTATCTCCGCAGCACCCGTGTTCCAAGGGCCGGGCCGCGTCCAGGACGCTCCACGCCCGGCATGGCCCTGGCCCCACTACGGGCCGCTGGCGACCCTGGGGCTTAGCTCCGAGGCACCCGCTGGCAGAGGACCGTGCCGCACGCCTGGGCTGCCCCGCGCCTGACCCGGCCCTCGTCTCCCCTCCGGGTCGCTGCTGACCCCGGGGCATAGCTCCGCGGCACCCGCCGGCAGAGGACCTGGCCACGTGCCTGACTGCCCCGATCCCGTCCCAACCATCGGCCGCGCTCCGGGCCGCTGCCGAGCCCGGGGCTTAGCTCCGCGGCACCCGCCGGCCGATGGCCGGGTAGTGCACCCAGGACGCCCCGCGGTCCCACTCCGCGCCGCTGCCCAAACCGGGGCTTAGCTCTGCGGCACCCGCCGGTGGAGGGCCTGGCCGCGCGCTGGGCCGCCCTGCACCCGTCCCGGCCCTCGGGCCCGCTCCGGGCCGCTGCCGACCCTGGGGCTTGGCTCCGCGGCAACTACCGGTGGAGGACCGGCCGAGCGACCGGGCCACCCAGCCCCCGGCCAGGTCCTCGGCTCCGCTCTGGGCCGCTGCCGACCCCGGGACTTAGCTCCGTGGCACCCGCGGGACAATGGCCGGGCCGCGCACATATGCCGCTCCGCTCCGGTCCCGACACTCGGCCGCGCTCTGGGCCGCTGTCGACCCCGAGGTGTAGCTCCACGGCACACGCCAGCAGAGGGCCTGGCCAGGCGCCTGGGCCGCCCAGCGCCCAACCCGGCCCTTGGCCTCGCTCCGGGGTGCTGCCGACCCCAGGGCTTAGCTCCGCGGCCCAGGCGGGCTGAGGGACAGTCTGCACGCCGGGGCCGCCCCGCGCCCGGCCAGGCCCTGGCCCCGCTCCGGGCCGCAGCTGACCCTGGGGCTTAGCTCCGTGGCACCCGCGTGACAAGTGTCAGGCCGCTCGCCTGGACCGCACCTTGCCAGGACCGGCCTTCGGCCCGCTTCGGGCCGCTAGCGAACCCGGGGCTTAGCACCGCGGCACACGCGGGCAAAGGGCCGTACCACGCGCCGGGTCCGCCGCACGCCCCGCCAGGCCCTGGCCCCGCTCCGGACCACTGCCGACCTGGAGCTTAGTTCCGCGTCACGCGCGGGCAAAGGGCCGTGCCGCGCGCTGGGTCCACCGCACGCCCCGCTCCGGGCCATTGCAGACCGCGGGACTTAGCTCCGCGGCACCCGTGGTCCGAGGTCCGGGCCGCGCGCCCAGGATGCCCCGCGCACGGCACGGCCCTTGGCCCCGCTACGGGCCGCAGCCGACCCCGGGGCTTAGCTCCGCGGCACCCACCGGCGGTGGGGCCTGGCCGCCCGCCTTGGCAGACCGCGCCCGCGATGGCCCTCGGCCCCGCTCTGGGCCGATACTGACCCCAGGGCTTAGCTCCGCGGCACACGCCAGTGGAGGGCCTGGCCACGCGACTGGGAAGCCCAGCGCCCGGTCCGGCCCTCGGCCTCGCTCTGGGCCGCTGCCAACCCTGGGGCTTATCTCCGCGGAACCCGCCGGAGTAGGGGTGGGCCGCGCACCCGGGCCACCCTCAACCGGGCCCGGCTCTCGGCCCCGCTCCGGGCAGCTGCCGAACCTGGGGCTTAGCTCCGCGGCACCTGCCGGCTGTGGGCAGGGCCGCGCGCCTGGGTCGCCCAGCGCCCAACCCAGCACTCGGCCCTGCTCCGGGCCGCTGCCGACCCCGGGGCTTAAGTCCGCGGCACCCCCCGGCTGAGGGCTGGGCCACACGCCCAGGCCGCCCTGCACCCGGCCCGGCCCTCAGACATGCTCCGGGCTGCTGCCGACCCCGGGCCTTAGCTCCATGACACCCGCGGGACAAGGGCAGGACCGCGCGCATGGGCCGGCCAGCTCCTGTCCCTACACTCGGCCGCGTTCCGGGCCGCTGCCGAACCTGGGGCTTAGCTTCGCGGCACCCGCCGGCAGAGGACCGGGCCGCGCGCCCGAGCCGTCCCGCTCCCGTCCCGACCCTTTTCCGCGTTCCTGGCCACTGCCGACCCCGGGGCTTAGCTCCGCGGCACCCGCCGGTGGAGGGCCTGGCCACGTGCCCGGGCTGTCCCGCGCCCGGCCCGGTCCTCGGCCCCGCTCCGGGCCGCTGCCGACCCCAGGGCTTAGCTCTGCGG
This sequence comes from Sorex fumeus, assembly GCF_029834395.1. Classification (NCBI taxonomy): domain Eukaryota; kingdom Metazoa; phylum Chordata; class Mammalia; order Eulipotyphla; family Soricidae; genus Sorex; species Sorex fumeus. The sequence goes on along the minus strand of NW_026606196.1, from coordinate 2,644,382 downwards.
CACCCATGGGCCGAGGGCCTGGCCGCGCTACTGGGCCACCCTGCGCGCGGCCCGGTCCTCAGCCCCGCTCTGAGCCGCTGCCGACCCCGGGGCAAAGCTCCGCTGCACCTGCCGCCGGAGAGCCAGGCCTCGCGCCCTGACCGCCCAGCGCCCGGCCCCGCACTCGGCCCCGCTCCTGGCCGCTGCCAACCCCGGGTCTTAGCTCCGCGGCACCCGGGAGACGAAGGCCGGCCACGCGTACGGGCCGCCTCCCTCCCCTCCCGACCCTCTGCCGTGCTCCAGGCCGCTGCCGAACCCGGGCCATAGCTCCGCGGAACCCGCCGGAGTAGGGGTGGGCCGCGCGCCCAGGACACCCCGCACCCTGACCGGCCCTGGACCCGCTCCAGGCCACTGCCGACCCCGGGGCTTAGCTCCATGGCATCCACCATCGGAGGGCCAGGCCACGCGCCCGGGCCGCCCCGCGTCCGGCCCGGCCCTCGGCCCCACTCTGGGCCGCTTCGGACGCCCTGACTTAGCTCAGCTGCACCCGCCGGCGGAGGGCCGTGCCGCGTGCCTAGGACGCCCCACGCCAGGCCCGGCCCTCGGCCCCGCTCCAGACCGGTGCCGACCCCGGGGCTTAGTTCCGCGGCACCCGCCGGCGGAGGGCCGTGCCGCGTGCCTGGGACGCCTCACGTCCGGCCCGCCTCTTGGCCCCGCTCCGGGCCGCAGCCGACCCCGGAGCTTAGCGTCGCGGCACATGCGGGCCGAGGGCCGGGCCGCGTGCCCCGGCTGCTCCGCGCCTGTCCAGGCCCTTGGCCGCGCTCAGGGAAGCTGCCGACGCCGGGGCGTAGCTCCGTGGCACTCATTGGCGGAGGGCCGGACCACGCGCCCGGGCCGGCCCTCGGCCCCGATCCGGGCCGGTGCTGACCCCGGGGCTTAGCTCCGCGGCACCCACGGGCCGAGGGCTGGGCACGCACCGGGGCGCCCCGCGCCGGTCCCGAAACTCGGCCGCGCTCCTGGCCGCTGCCGACCCTGGGGCTTAGCTCCGCGGCACCCGCCGTCGGAGTGCCGGGCCGGCGCCCGGGCCGCCCCACACCCAGCCCGGCCCTTGGCACAGCTCCGGGCCGCAGCTGACCCCGGGCCTTAGCTCCGCGGCACCCGCAGGCCGAGGGCCGGGCCATGCGCCTGGCCACCCCGCGCCGGTCCCGACCCTCGGCCGTGCTCCGGGCCGCCGCCGTCCCCGGGGCTTAGCTGCACGGCACAAGCCGGCGGAGGGCCGGGCTGACCCGCACCGGTTCGGTCCTCGGCCCCTCCTCGGGACGCTGCCAACCCCGGGGCATAGCTCCGCTGCAGCCTCCGGCGGAGAGCCGGGCCTTGCTCCCTGGCCGCCCAGCACCCTGCCCCGCCCTCGAACCCGCTCCTGGCCGCTGCCAATCCCAGGGCTTAGCTCTGCGGCACCCGCAGGCCGAGGGCCGGGCCACGCACCCGGGCGACCCCGTGCCTGGCCCTGCCTTCAGCCCCGTTCCAGGCCACTGCCGACCCCGGGGCTTAGCTCCGCAGCACCCGCCGGTGGAGGGACGGGTCGCGCGCCCGGACCTCCCCGCGCCCGGCCCGCCCCTCGGCCCCGCTGCGGGCCGCTGCCGACCCCGGGGCATAGCTCCGAGGCACCCGCGGGCCGAGCGCCGTGCCACGCGCCCGGCCGCACCACGCCGGTCCCCACCCTTGGCCGCACTCCGGGCCGCTGCCGACCCCGGGGCTTAGCTCCGCGGCACCCACGGGCCGAGGGCCCGGCCGCGCTCCCGGGCCGCCATGCGCGCGGTCCGGCGCTCAGCCCCTCTCTGGTCCGCTGCCGAACCCGGGGCATAACTCTCGCTGCACCCGCCGGCGGAGAGCCGGGCCTCGCGCCCTGGCCGCCCAGCGCCCGGCCCCGCCCTCGGCCCTGCTCCGGGCCGCTGCCGATCCCGGGGCTTAGCTCCGCGGCACCCGCCGGCCGAGAGCCTGGCCGCAGTCCTGGGCCGCCCCACGCCCTGACCGGCCCTCGGCCCCACTCCGGCCAGCTGCCGACCCTGGGGCTTAGCTCCGCGGCAACTGCCGGCTGGGGCCCGGGCCGCTCGCCCGAGCCGCCACACGCCTTGCCCGGCCCTCGGCCCGCTCCGGGCCGCTGCGGACCCCCTGGCTTAGCTCCGCAGCACCCGCCGACGTAGGGCAGTGCCGCGTGCCCGGGCCGCCCTGCGCCCGGCGCGGCCCTTGTCCCAGCTCTGGGCTGCTGCCAACCCCGGGACTTAGCTCCGTAGCTCCCGCCGGTAGAGGGCCGGGCCGTGTGCCCGGGCTGCCCAATGCCCGGCCCGGCCCTTGGCCCCGCTCCAGGCCGCTGCCGACCCGGGGCTTAGCTCCGCGGCACCCGCGGGCCGAGGGCCGGGCCGCAAGCCCGGGACGCCCCACGCCTGGCACGGCCCTCGGCCACGCTCCGGACAGCTGCTGACCCCGGGGCTTAGCTCTGCGGCACCCGCCGGTGGAGGGCCGGGCCGCGTGCCCGGGAGGCCCCGCGCCCGGCCCGCCTCTCGGCCCCGCTCCCGGCTGCAGCTGACCCCGGGGCTTAGCTTCGCTGCACATGCGTGCCGAGGGCCGAGCCACGCGCCCCGGCCGCTCTGCAAACGGCCAGGCCCTCGGCCGCTCTCCGGGCCGCTACCGAACACGGGGCTTAGCTCCGCGGCACCAGCCGGCCGAGGGCTGGGCCACGCGCCTGGGCCGCTCCGCGGCCCCGCTCCGTACCGCTGCCGATCCCGAGGCTTAGCTCCGCGGTGTCCGCCGGCCGAGGCCCGGGCCGCGCGCCTGCGCCGCCCCTCGCCCTGCTCGGCCCTCGGCCCCGCTACGGGCCGCTGACGACCCCGGGGCTTATCTCCGGGGCACCCACCGCTGGAGGGCTGGGCCGTACGCCCCGGCCGCCCCGCGCCTGGCCCGGCATTCGGCCCCGCTCCGGGCTGCTGCTGACCCCGGGGCTTAGCTCCATGGCACAGGCCGGTGGAGGGCCGGGCCGGCCCGCGCCCGGCCCAGTCCTCGGCCCCGCTCTGGGCCGCTGCCGACCCCGGGGCTTAGCTCCACGGCACCCATGGGCCGAGGACCCAGCCGCGCTCCCGGGCTGCCCTGCGCGCGGCCCGGCCCTCAGCCCCTCTCTGGGCCGCTGCCGACACCGGGGCAAAGCTCCGCTGCACCTGCCGGCGGAGAGCCGGGCCTCGCGCCCTGGCTGCCCAGCGCAAGGCCCCACACTCGGCCCCGCTCCAGGCCACTGCCGACCCCGGGGCTTAGCTCCGCGGCACCCGGGAGTCGAGGGCCGGCCACGCGCACCGGCTGCGTCGCTCCCCTCCTGACCCTCTGCCGCGCTCCGGGCTGCTGCCGAACCCGGGCCTTAGCTCCGCAGAACCTTCCGGCGTAGGGGTGGGCCACGCGCCCGGGCCACCATCAACCGTGCCCGGCTCTCGGCCCCGCTCCGGGCAGCTGCCGACCCTGGGGCTTAGCTCCGCGGCACCTGCCGGCAGAGGGTCGGGCCGCGGGCCCAAGCCGCCCCGTGCCCTGACCGGCCCGGGCCCCGCTCCAGGCCGCTGCCGACCCAGGATGGCACCCGCCATCGGATTGCCGGGCCACGCGCCCGGGCCGCCCCGCTCCCCCACTCTGGGCCGCTGCCGACCCCGGGTTTAGCTCCGCGGAACATGCCAGCCGAAGGCCAGGCCGCACGCATGGGTGACCCAGTGTCCGGCCAGGCCCTCGGGCACGCTCGGGGAAGCAGCCGATGCCGGGGCGTAGCTCCGCGGCACCCGCCGGCGGAGGGCCGGGCCACGCGCCCGGGCCGCCCCGCACCCGTCCCAGCTTTCGGCCCCTCTCCGGGCCACTGCCGACCCCGGGGCTTAGCTCCTCGGCACCCGCCGGCCGATGGCCAGGCCGCATGCCTGGGTGACCCAGTGCCCAGCCCGGCCCTTGGCCCCACTCCTGGCTGCTGCCGATCACTGGGCTTAGCTCCGCGGCGAACGCCGGCGGAGGGCCAGGCCACGCGCCCGGGCCACCCCGCGGCCTGCCCGCCAATCGGCCCCGATCCGGGCCGCAGCCGCCCCTGGGGCTTAGCTCTGCAGCACATGCGGGCTGAGTCCCGGGCCGCGCGCCCGGGCCGCCCCGCGCCCGACCCCGTGCTCGGCCAGGCTCCGGGCCGCTGCCGACCCAGGGGCTTAGCTCCGTGGCACCCGCAGCTGGAGGGCCGGGCCGCGCGCCCGGGTCGCCCCTTCTCCGGCCCGGCCCTGGGCCCCACTCCTGGCCGGTACCGACCCCGGGACTTAGCTCCGCGTCAGCCGCGGCCGAGGGCTGGGTGCGCACCGGGTCGCCCCGCGCTGGTCCCGAAACTCGGCTGCGCTCCGGGCCGCTGCCGACCTTGGGGCTTAGCACCGCGGCACCCGCCGTCGGAGTGCCGGGTCGCGAGCCCGGGCCGCCCCACACCCGGCCCGGCCCTTGGCACCGCTCCGGGCCGCAGCTGACCCCGGGCCTTAGCTCCGCGGCACCCGCAGGCCGAGGGCCGGGCCACACGCCTGGCCGCCCCGAGCCGGTCCCGACCCTCGGCCATGCTCCGGGCTGCTGCCGTCCCCGGGGCTTAGCTCCACGGCACAAGCCGGCGGAGGGCCGGTCCGCCCCGCACCCGGCCCGGACCTCAGCCCCACCTCGGGCCGCTGCCGACCCCGGGGCATAGCTCCGCTGCACCCTCCGGCGGAGAGCCGGGCCTCGCGTCCTGTCCGCCCAGCGCCCGGCCCCGCCCTCGGCCCCGCTCCTGGCCGCTGCCAATCCCGGGGCTTAGCTCCGCAGCACCCGCCGGCGAAGGGACGGGTCGCGCGCCCGTGACTCCCCACGCCCGGCCCACCCCTCGGCCCCACTCCGGGCCGCAGGCGACCCCGGGGCTTAGCTCCGCGCACATGCGGGCCGAGGGCCGGGCCGCACGCCCTGGCCGCTCCGCGCCTGGCCAGGCCCTCGGCCATGCTCAGGGCCGCTGCCGACCCCGGGGCTTAGCTCCGCGGCAACCCAGGCGGAGGGCTAGGCCACGCGCCCGGGACTCCCCGCGACCGGCCCGGCCCTAGCACCCTCTCCGGGCCGCTGCCGACCCCGGGGCTTAGGTCCGTGGCACCCGCGGGACAATGGCCGGGCCGCGGGCATGTGCCGCTCCGCTCCCGTCCCGACACTTGGCCGCGCTCTGGGCCGCTGCCTACCCCGAGGCGTAGCTCCACGGCACACGCCAGCAGAGGGCCTGGCCACGCACCTGGGCTGCCCAGCGCCCAGCCCGGCCCTTGGCCTCGCTCCGGGCCGCTGCCGACCCCGGGGCTTAGCTCTGCGGCCCATGTGGGCTGAGGGACAGGCCGCGCGCTGGAGCCGCCCTGCGCCCGGCCCGGCCCTGGCCCCGCTCCGGGCCGCAGCCGACCCCGGGTCTTAGCTCCGTGGCACCCGCATGCCGATGACGACCCCTGGGCTTAAGCTCCGCGGCACCCGCCGGCGGTGGGGCCGGGCCGCCCGCCTGGGCCGGCCGCGCCCGCCACGGCTCTCGGCCCCGCTCCGGGCCGCTGCCGACCCCTGGGCTTAAGCTCCGCGGCACCCGCGGGACAAGGGCCGGCTGCGCGCACCGGCCGCTCTGCTCCCGTCCCGACACTCGGCCGCGCTCCGGGCCACTGCCGACCCCGGGGCTTACCTCCGTGGCCCACGCGGGCCGAGGGACGAGCCGCGCGCCGGGGCGCTGCCAACTCCAGGGCTTAGCTCCACGGCACACGCGGTCCGAAGGCTGTGCCGCGGGCCAGCGCCGCCCCACACCCGGCCCTGCCCTGGCCCTGCTCAGGGACGCTGCCTACCCTGGGGCTTAGCTCTGCGGCACCCGCGTGCCGAGGGCCAGGCCTTCGGCCCCGCTCCGGGCTTCTGCCGACCCCAGGGCTTAGCTCCGCGGCACCCGCGGTCCGAGGGTCGGGCCGCGCGCCCTAGCCACCCCGCTACCGTCCTGACCCTCAGCCGCATTCTGGGCTGCTGGCGAACCAGGGGCTTAGCTCTGCGGCACCCGCCGGCGGAGGGCTGGGCCACACGCCTGGGCAGCCCCGCGCCCGGCCCAGCCTTCGGCCCTGCTCCGGGCCGCTGCCGAACCCGGGGCTTAGCTCCACGGCACCCGCGTGCCGAGGGCCAGGCAGTGTGCCCGGGCCGCACCACGCCCGGCCCGGCCTTCGGCCCCACTCCGGGCCACTGCCAAACCCAAGGATTAGCTCCGCAGCACATGCGGACAAAGGGCCGTGCCAGACGCCGTGTCCGCCTTACACCCCACAATGCCCTGGCCCTGCTCCGGGCCGCTGCCGACCCGGGGCTTAGCTATGCGGCACCCCCAGGCGGAGGGCTAGGCCACGTGCCCGGGACTCCCCGCGACCGGCCCGGCCCTAGGACCCGCTCCGGGCCGCTGCCGACCCCGGGGCTTAGGTCCATGGCACCCGTGGGACAATGGCCGGGGCCGCGGGCATGTGCCGCTCCGCTCCCGTCCCGACACTTGGCCGTGCTCTGGGCCGCTGCCTACCCCGAGGCATAGCTCCACAGCACACGCCAGCAGAGGGCCTGGCCATGCACCTGGGCCGCCCAGCGCCCAGCCCGGCCCTTGGCCTCGCTCCGGGCCGCTGCCGACCCCGGGGCTTAGCTCCGCAGCCCATGGGGCTGAGGGACAGGCCGCGCGCTGGGACCGCCCCCGCGGCCGGCCCGGCCCTGGCCCCGCTCCGGGCTGCAGGCTACCACGGGGCTTAGCTCCGTGGCACCCGCTTGCCAAATACCAGGCTGCGCGCCCAAGCCACCCCGCGCCGGTCCCGGACGCGCGCCGGGGCCGCCCCACGCCTGGCCAGGCCCAGGCCCCGCTCCGGGCCACTGCCGACCCCAGGGCTTAGCTCCGCCGCAAGCGCCGGCGGAGGGCAGGGCCGCGCGCCCGGGCCGCCCCGTGCCTGGCATGGCCCTCGACCCCACTCCGGGCCACTGCCGACACCTGGGCTTAGCTCCGCAGCACACACGGGCCGAGGGCCGTGCCGTGCCAGGGCACTTCTCTGCCCCGCGTTGGGCCGTAGTCAACCCGGGGCTTAGGTCCGCGGCACCCACAGTGCGAGGGCCGGGCCGCGAGCCCTGGCCACCCCTGCCTGTCCCGACCCTCGGCCACGTTCCGGGCCACGGCCGATCCCGGGCCTTAGCTCCGCGTCACCCACTGGCGGAGGGCCTGGCCGCGTGCCCGGACCTCCCCGCGCCCTGCCCGGCCCTCGGCCCCGCTCCGGGCTGCTGCCGAACCCTGGGCTGACCTCAGCGGCACGTGCCGGCAGAGGGCCGGGCCGCGCACCAAGGCCGCCCAGCACCCGGCCCGGCCCTCAACCCCGCTCCGGGTCGCTGCTGACCCCGGGGCTTAGCTCCGCGGCAGCCGTCGGCCAAGGTCCGGGCCGCGCACCCGGGCCGCCCCGTACTCGGCCCGGCCCTCGGCCCCGCTCCTGGCCGCTGCCGACCCCGGTGCTTAGCTCCGCGGTGCCCGTGGGCCTAGGGCCGGGCCGCGCGCCCGGGCGGCCCTGCGCCTGTCCCGGCCGTGTGCCTTGGCCGACCCGTGCCCGGCCAGGCCCTGGGCCCACACCGGGCCGCTGCCGACCCGGGGCTTAGCTCCGTGGCACCCGCTGGCGGAGGGCCGTGCCGCACGCCCGTGCCGGCCGCGCCCGGCCCGGCCCTTGGCCCCACTCCGGGCCACTGTCAACCCTGGGTCTCAGCTCAGCGGCATCCGCGGTGCGAGGGCTGGGCCATGCACCCGGGCCGCCCCGCACCCTGCCCGGCCCTTGGCCCCGCTCTGGAACGCTGCCCACCCAGGGGCTTAGCTCGGCGCCACCCGCCGGCGGAGGGCCGAGCCACGCGCCGGGGCCGACACGCGCCCGGCCCTACACTCCGCCCCGCTCCGGACCGCTGTCGACACCGGGGCTTAGCTCTGTGGCACCCGCGGACCAAGGGCTGTGCCGCGCGCCTGGGCTGCCCTGCGCCCTGCCCGGCCCTCGGCCCCACTCCAGGCTGCTGCCGACCCCGGGGCTTAGTTCGGCGGCACCCGAAGGTGGAGGGGCGGGCCACGCCCCCGTTCCGCCCCGTGCACTTCTCGGCCCTCAGTCCCACTCCAGGACGCTGCCGACCCCGGGATTAGCTCCGCGGCACCCGCCGGCGGAGGGCCGGGCCACGCGCCCGGGCAGCCCAACGCCCGGCCCGGCCCTCGGCCCCGCCCTGGGCCGTTGCTGACCCTGGGGCTTAGCTCTGCGGCACCCGCGGTCCGAGTGTTGGGCCGAGCGCCCGAGCCGCACCGCTACCGTCCCGACCCTCTGTCCGTGTTCTGGGCTGCTGCCGACCCCGGGGCTTAGCTCTGCGGCACCCGCGGCCGAGGGCGGGGTCGCATGCCCGTGCCGCACCGCGCCTGGGCATGCCCTCCGCCCCACTCCGGGCCGCTGCCGACCCCAGAGGTTAGCTCCGCGGCATCCGCCAGCGGAGAACCGTGTCGCGCGCTAGGGCTGCCCCGCGCCCAGCCCGGCCCTCGTCCCTGCTCTGTGCCGCTGCTGACCCCGGGGCTTAGCTCTGCGGCACCCGCCGGCGGAGGACCGGGCCACGTGCCCGGGCTGCCCCGCTCCCGTCGGGACCCTCGGCCGCACTCCGGGCCGCTGCTGACCCTTGGGCTTAGCTCCACGGCACCTGTCGACGGAGGGCCGGGCCGCGGGTCGGGGGGGCCCCACGCCCGTCCCGACCTTGGCCCCGCTCCGGGCCGCTGCTGAACCCGGGGCTTAGCTCTGCGGTACCCGTCATCGGAGGGTCAGTCCGCGTGCCAGGGCCGGCAGCGACCGGCCCAGCCCCCGGCCCCGCTCCGGGGCGCTGCCGACACCATGGCTTCGCTCCACGGCACCCGCGGGCCGAGAATGGGGCCGCGCGCCTGGGCCGCCCCACGCATTACCCAGCCCTCGGCCCCGGTGCCGGGCGCTCCCACCCCGGGGCTTACCTCCGCGGCACCTGCCAGTGGAGGATGGGGCAGAGCGCCCGAGCCGTCCCGCGCACGCCCCGGCCCTCGGCCCCGCTCCGGGCCGCTGCCCACCCGGGTCTTAGATCCGCGTCACTAGAGGGCCGATGGCACCCGCGGGCCGAGAGATGGGGCCGCGCGCCCTGGCCGCGCTGCGACTTGTCCGGCCCTCAGCCCCGTTCCCAGCCGCTCCCGACCCTGGGGCTTACCTCCGCGGAACCCGCCGGCGGAGGATGGGGTCGTGCGCCTGGGCCATCCCGCGCACGGCCCGGCCCTCGGCCCCGCTCCGGGCCACTGCTGACCCCGGGGCTTAGCTCCGCGGCACCAGCAGGCCGAGGGCAGGGATGCGCGCCTGAGCCAACTCGCGCCGGGCCCAGCCCTCGGCCACGCTCCTGGCCGCTGCCAACCTCGGGGTTTAGCTCCGCGGCACACAACGGTGGAGGAACGTGCCGCGCGCCCGGGCCGACCCGCGCCCGGCCCAGCCCTCGGACCCGCTCCGGGCCGCGGCCGACCCCGGGGCTTAGCTCCGCGGCACACGCAGGCAAAGGGCCGTGCCGCGTGCCGGGGCCGCCGCACGCCCCGCCGGGCCCTGGCCCTGCTCTGGGCCGCTTCTGACCCCGGGCTTAGCTCCGCTACACCCCCCGGCAGCCAGATGGGCAGCGGGCCCGGGCCGCCCAACACCCGGCCAGGCCCTCGGAACCGCTCCGGGCCACTGCCAACCCTGGGGCTTAGCTCTGCGGCACCACCCGGTGGAGGACCCGGCGAGAGCCCGGGCTGCCCCGCGCCCAGCACGGCCCACGTCTCCGCTCCGGGCCGCTGCCGACCCCGGGGATTAGCTTCGCGGTACATGCCAGCGGAGGGCCTGGCCACGTGCATGGGCTGCCCCGCGCCCGGCCCGGTCCTCGGCCCTGCTCCGGGCCGCTGCCAACCTCGGGGCTTAGCTCCGTGGCACACAACGGCGGAGGACCGTGCCGCGCCCCCGGGCAGCCCCGCGCCCGGCCCGGCACTCATCCCCCCTCCGGGCCGAGGCCGACCCCGGGAATTAGCTTCGCGGCAACCGCTGGCTGAATGCTGGGCCACACGACCTGGCCACCCCACGCCCAGCCCGGTCCTCGGCCCCGCTCCGGGCCGCTGCCGACCCCGGGGCTTAGCTCCGCGGCACCCACCGGCGGAGGACCGGGCCACGTGCTCGAATGCCCCGATCCCGTCCTGTCCATCGGCCGCGCTCCGGGCCATTGCCGACCCCGGGGCTTAGCTCCGCGGCACCCGTTGGCGGAGGGCCAGGCCGCGCGCACGTGCCGCTCCGCCGGCTGAACGCCGGGCCACACGACCTGGCCACCCCACGCCCGGCCCGGTCCTCGGCCCCGCTCCGGGCCACTGCCGACCCCGGGGCTTAGCTCTGCGGCACCACCCGGTGGAGGGCCCGGCCGAGAGCCCGGCCTGCCCCGTGCCCAGCACGGCCCACGTCCCCGCTCCGGGCCGCTGCCGACCCCGGGGATTAGCTCCGCGGCACCCACCGGCGTAGAGCCGGTCCTCGCGCCTGGGCCGCCCCGCGCGCGAAACGGCCCTCAAACCTGCTCTGGGCCGCTGCCTACGCTGAGTCTTAGCTCCGTGGCAGCCGCAGGACAAGGGCCGGGCCGCGCGCAAGTGCCGCTCCGCTCCCGTCCCGACACTTGGCAGCGCTCCGGGCCGCTGCCAACGCCGGGGCTTAGCTCTGTGGCACACGCCATTGGAGGGCCTGGCCACGCGCCTGGTCTGCCCTGCGCCTAGCCCGGCCCTCGTCCCCCCTCTGGGCCGCTGCCAACCGCGGGGTTAGCTCCGTGGCACCCGCCGGCGGAGTACCGTGCCTCGCCCGGGCTGCCCCGCACCTGGACCGGCCCTCTTCCCTCCTCCGGGCCGCTACCGACCTTGGGGCTTAGCTCCTCGGCACCCGCCGGCGGAGGACCGGGCCAGGTGCCTGACTGCCCCGATCACCTCCCGACCCTCGTCCCCGCTCCGGGCCGCTGCCGATGCCGGGTCTTAGCACTGTGTCACTCGCCGGTGGAGGGCCGGGCCGAGCGCCCGGGCCACCCCGACCCGGCCCGGCCCTCGGCCCTGCTCTGAGCCACTGAAGACCCCGGGGCTTAGCTCCGCGGACCACGCGGTCCGAGGGACGGGCCGCGTGCCGGGGCCGCCCCGCGCCCGGCTCGGCCCCAGCCCCGCTCCAGGATGCTGCTGACCCCGGGGCTTAGCTCCGCGGCAACCAACGGCGGAGGGCCGGTCCTTGCGCCTGGGTCGGCCGTGCCCGCCACGGCCATCGGCCTCGCTCCGGGCTGCTGCCTACCCCGGGGCTTAGCTCCGCAGCACCCGTTGGTGGAGGACCGGGACACGCTTGGGTCGACTGCGTCCGCCACGGCCCTCCTCCCCGCTCTGGGACACTGCCGACCCAGGGGCTTAGGTCTGCGGCACTCGCCGGTAGAGGGCCGGGCCGAGAGCCCGGGCTGCCCCACGCACGGCCCGGCCCACGGCCCCGCTCCGGGCCGCTGCCGACCCCGGAGCTTAGGTTCGCGGCTCCCGCGGTCCGAGGGCCGGGTCGCGCGCCCAGGCTGCACCGCACCCAGCCTGGCCCTTGGCCCTGCTCCGGGCCGCTGCCGACTCCGGGGCTTAGATATGCGGCACCCATGGGCCGAGGACCAGGCAGCGAGCCCTGGCCGCACCTCTCCCAGCCCGGCCCTCGGCCCCGTTAAGGGTCGCTGCCGACCCGGGGCTTATCTCCACGGCACCCACCGGCGTAGAGCCGGTCCTCGCGCCTGGGCCGCCCCGCGCGCGTACCGGCCCTCAAACCTGCTCCGGGCCGCTGCCTACCCTGAGGCATAGCTCCGTGGCAGCCGCAGGACAAGGGCCGGGCCGCGCGCACGTGCCGCTCCGCTCCCGTCCCGACACTTGGCCGCGCTCCGGGCCGCTGCCAACGCCGGGGCTTAGCTCCGTGGCACACGCCATTGGAGGGCCTGGCCACGCGCCTTGTCTGCCCTGCGCGGGGCCCGGCCCTCGTCCCCCCTCCGGGCCGCTGCCGACCGCGGGGCATAGCTCCGTGGCACACGCCATCGGAGGGCCTGGGCACGCGCCTGGTCTGCCCTGCGCCTGGCCCGGCCCTCGTCCCCCCTCCGGGCCGCTGCCGACGGCGGGGCTTAGCTCCGCGGCACCCGCCGGCGGAGTACCGTGCCTTGCCCGGGATGCCCCGCACCTGGACCGGCCCTCGTCCCTCCTCTGGGCCGCTACCGACCTTGGGGCTTAGCTCCTCAGCACCCGCCGGCGGAGGACCGGGACACGTGCCTGACTGCCCCGATCTCCTCCCGACCATCGGCCGCGCTCCGGGCCGCTGCCGACCCCGGGGCTTAATACCGCCGCACCCGTGGTCCGAGGATCGGGCCGCGCGCCTGAGCCGCCCCGCTCCCGTCCCGACCCTTGGCCACATTCTGGGCCGCTGGCGAACCCAGGGCTTAGCTCCGCGGCACCTAACGGCGGAGGGCCATTCCTCGCGCCCGGGCCGGCCGCGCCCGTCGCCGCCCTCGGCCCCACTCCGGGCCGCTGCCGACCCCGGGGCTTAGCTCCGCGGCACCCTCGTTCCGAGGTTCGGGCCGCGCTCCTGCGCCGCCCCGCGCCCGACACGTTCCTCGGCCACGCTCCGGGCCGCTGCTGACCCCAGGGCTTAACTCCGCGGCACCCGCGGTCCAAGGGTCGGGCCGATCGCCCGAGCCGCCCCGCTACCGTCCCGACCCTCGGTCCCGTTCCGGGCCGCTTCCGACCCCGGGGCTTAGCTTCGCGGCACCCGCCGGCTGAATGCCGGGCCACCCCACGCCCAGCCCGGTCCTCGGCCCCGCTCCGGGCCACTGCCGACCCCGGGGCTTAGCTCCGCGGCACCCGCCGGCGGAGGACCGAGCCGCGCCCGGGGCAGCCCCGCGTACGGCCCGGCCCTCATCCCCCCTCCGGGCCGCTGCAGACCCCGGGGCTTAGCTCCGCAGCAACCACCGGCGGAGGACCGGGCCACGTGCTCGAATGCCCCGATCCCGTCCTGCCCATCGGCCGCGCTCCGGGCCGCTGCCGACCCCGGGGCTTAATACCGCCGCACCCGTGGTCCGAGGATCGGGCCGCGCGCCTGAGCCGCCCCGCTCCCGTCCCGACCCTTGGCCACATTCTGGGCCGCTGGCGAACCCAGGGCTTAGCTCCGCGGCACCTAACGGCGGAGGGCCATTCCTCGCGCCCGGGCCGGCCGCGCCCGTCGCCGCCCTCGGCCCCACTCCGGGCCGCTGCCGACCCCGGGGTTTAGCTCCGCGGCACCCTCGTTCCGAGGTTCGGGCCGCGCTCCTGCGCCGCCCCGCGCCCGACACGTTCCTCGGCCACGCTCCGGGCCGCTGCTGACCCCAGGGCTTAGCTCCGCGGCACCCGCGGTCCAAGGGTCGGGCCGATCGCCCGAGCCGCCCCGCTACCGTCCCGACCCTCGGTCCCGTTCCGGGCCGCTTCCGACCCCGGGGCTTAGCTTCGCGGCACCCGCCGGCTGAATGCCGGGCCACCCCACGCCCAGCCCGGTCCTCGGCCCCGCTCCGGGCCACTGCCGACCCCGGGGCTTAGCTCCGCGGCACCCGCCGGCGGAGGACCGAGCCGCGCCCGGGGCAGCCCCGCGTACGGCCCGGCCCTCATCCCGCCTCCGGGCCGCTGCAGACCCCGGGGCTTAGCTCCGCAGCAACCACCGGCGGAGGACCGGGCCACGTGCTCGAATGCCCCGATCCCGTCCTGCCCATCGGCCGCGCTCCGGGCCGCTGCCGACCCCGGGGCTTAGCTCCGTGGCACCCGCCGGCGGAGGTCCAGGCCGCACGCCCGGGCAGCCCCGCGCCCGGCCCGGCACTCATCCCCCCTCCGGGCCGCTGCCGACCCCTGGAATTAGCTTCGCGGCACCCGCTGACTGAATGCTGGGCCACACGACCTGGCCACCCCACGCCCGGCCCGGTCCTCGGCCCCGCTCCGGGCCTCTGCTGACCCGGGGGCTTAGCTCCGCGGCACCCGCTGGCGGAGGACTGAGCCGCGCCCCCGGGCAGCCCCGCGTCTGGCACGGCCCTCCTCACCCCTCCGGGCCGCTGCCGACCCCGGGGCTTAGCTCCGCGGCACCCACCGGCGGAGGACGGGGCCACGTGCTCGAATGCCCCGATCCCGTCCTGTCCATCGGCCGCGCTCTGGGCCACTGCGGACCCCGGGGCTTAGCTCTGCGGCACCCGTCGGCGGAGGGCCAGGCCGCGCGCACGTGCCGCTCCGCCGGCTGAATGCCGGGCCACACGACCTGGCCACCCCACGCCCGGCCCGGTCCTCGGCCCCGCTCCGGGCCACTGCCGACCCCGGGGCTTAGCTCCGCGGCACCCACCGGCGGAGGTCCAGGCCACGTGCTCGAATGCCCCGATCCCGTCCTGTCCATCGGCCGCGCTCCGGGCCGCTGCCGACCCCTGGGCTTAGCTCCGCGGCACCCGCCGGCGGAGGGCCAAGCCGCGCGCCACGGCCGCCCCGTGCACGGCCTGGCCCTCGGCCCATATCCGGGCCACTGCCGACCCCAGGGCTTAGCCCTGCGGCACCCGCCGGCGGAGGGCCAGGCCGCGCGCCTGGGCAGCCCCACGCGCGGACCGGCACTCGGCCCCGCCCCGGGCCGCTGCTGAACCCGGGGCTTAGCTCCGTGGCACCCACGGTCCGAGTGTTGGGCCGAGTGCCCGAGCTGCACCGCTACTGTCCCGACCCTCTGTCCGCGTTCTGGGCCGCTGCTGACCCCGGGGCCCAGCTCCGCGGCACACGCGGGCCCAGAGCTGGGCCACGCGCGGCCGGCCGCACCCGCAACGGCCCTCGGCCCCGTTCCAGGCAGCTTCCGACCACAGGGTTTAGTTCCGGCACCCGCGGGCCGAGGGTCGGGCCGCGCGCCCGGGCCGCCCCATGCCTGGCACTTCCCTCGGCCCCGCTCTGCGCCGCTGCTGACCAGGGGGCTTAGCTCCGTGGCACCCGCGGTCGAGGGCGGGGACGCGTGCCCGTGCCGCACCGCGCCCGTCCATCTCCTCCGCCCCGCTCTGGGCCGCTGCCGACCCCGGGGGTTTGCTCCGCGGCACCCACCAGGGGAGGACCGTGCCGCGCGCTAGGGCTGCCCCGTGCCCGCGCCGGCCCTCGTCCCCGCTCCGTGCTGCTGCTGACCCCGGGGCTTAGCTCCGCGGCACCCGTCGGCGGAGGACCGGGCCACGTGCCCGGGCTGCCCCGCTCCCCTCGGGACCCTCGGCCGCGCTCCGGGCCGCTGCCGACCTTTGGGCTTAGCTCCGCGGCACCCGTCGACGGAGGGCCAGGCCGTGCGTCGGGGGGGCCCCACGCCCGTCCCGACCATGGCCCTGCTCCGGGCCGCTGCCGAACCCGGGGCTTAGCTCTGTGGTACCCGCCGTCGTAGGGTCAGTCCGCATGCCAGGGCTGGCGGCGACCGGCCAGGCCCCCTGCCCCGCTCCGGGGTGCTGGCGACCCCGCGGCTTAGCTCCACAGCACCCGCGGGCCGAGAATGGGGCCGCGGGCCCGGGCCACCCCACGCTTTGCCGGACCCTCGGCCCCGCTCCAGGCCGCTGCCGACCCCGGGGCTTAGCTCTGCGGCACCCCCGGCGGAGGGCCGGGACAATCGCCCGGGCTGCCCCGAGCCCGGCCCGGCCCTCGATCCCCATCTGGGCCGCTGCCGACCCTGGGGCTTAGCTCCGCGGCACTAGCGGGCTGAGGACCGGGCCACGCGCCAGCGCCACCCCGCGCCCGGCTCGGCTCTCGGCCCCGCTCCGTGATGCTGCCAAGTCCGGGGCTTCGCTCCGCGGCACACGTGGGCCGAGGGCTGTGCCACGCGCCAGCGCCGCCCCGTAACCGGCCCGGCCCTGGCCCCCCTCTGGGCCGCTGCCAACCCCGGGGCTTAGCTCCGCAGCACCCGCGTGCCGAGGGCCAGGCCACGTGCCAAGGCCGCACCACGCCCGGCCCGGCTTTCGGCCCCGCTCCGGGCCGCTTCTGAACCCGGGGCTTAGCTCCGCGGTACATGCGGGCAAAGGACTGTGCCGCGTGCCGGGGCCGCCGCACGCCCCGCCCGGCCCTGGCCCCGCACCAGGCCGCTTCCGACCCGGGGCTTAGCTCCACTGAACCCCCGGTGGACGGCTGGGCAGCGTGCCCGGGCCGCCCCGCACCCGGCCCAGCTCTCGGACCCGCTCCGGGCCACTGCCGACCCCGGGTCTTAGCTCTGTTGCACCCGCCGGTGGAGGGCCGGGCTGAGAGCCCGGGCTGCCCCCGCGCTCTGCATGGCCCACGTCCCCGCTCCGGGCCGCTGCCAACCCCGGGGATTAGCTCCGCGGCACATGCCAGCGGAGGGCCTGGCCACGCGCCTGGGCTGCCCAGCGCCCGGCACGGGCCTCGGCCTCGCTCCGGGCCGCTGCCGACACCGGGGCTTAGCTCCGTGGCACACGCGGGCTGATGCACGGGCTGCGCGCCGGGGCCCCCCCCGTGCCCGGCCCGGCCCAGGCCCCGCTCCGGGCCTCTGCCGACCCTGGGTCTTAGCACCGCGCTACACGTGGGCAAAGGGCCGTGCAGCACGCCGGGGTCGCCGTGCGCCACACCCGGCACGGGCCCCGCTCCGGACCACTGCCGACCCGGGGCTTAGCTCCGCGACACCCACGGGCGGAGGATCGGGCCACGCGTCCGGGCTTCCCCGCGTACTGCCCGGCCCTCGGCCCTGCTCCAGGCCGCTGCCGACCCTGGGACTTAGCTCCACGGCACCCGCTGGCGGAGGACCGGGCTGCGTGCCCCATCCGCCCCGCTCCCGTCGGGACCCTCGGCTGTGCTGCGGGCCGCTGCCGACCCCAGGGTTTAGCTCCGCGGCACACGCGGGCCTAGGGTCGAGCCACGCACCTGCACCGCCCCGCGCCCGACCCGGTCGAGGGCGGGGACGCGTGCCCGTGCCGCACCGCGCCCGTCCATCTCCCCGGCCCCGCTCCGGGCCGCTGCTGACCCCGCGGCTTAGCTCCACGGCACCCGTGGGCCGAAAATGGGGCCACGCGCCCGGGCCACCCCACGCCTTGCCCGGTCCTCGGTCCCGCTCCCGGCTGCTCCCGAACCCGGGGCTTACCTCCGCGGCACCCGCCAGCGGAGGATGGGGCGGTGAGCACGGGCCGTCCCGCGCATGCCCCGGCCCTCGGCCCCGCTCCGGGCCGCTGCCGACCCAGGGCTTAGCTCCGCACACCCAGCGGCGTAGAGCCGGTCCTCGTGCCTGGGCCGCCCCGCGCCCGGCCCGGCCCTCGGACCCGCTCCGGGCCGCTGCCTACCCCGAGGCTTAGCTCCGTGGCAGCCGCGGGACAAGGGCCGGGCCGCGCGAACGTGCCGCTCCGCTCCCGACCCGACACTCGGCCACGCTCCGGGCCGCTGCCGATGCCGGGGCTTAGCTCCGCGGCACACGCCATTGGAGGGCCTGGCCTCGCGCCTGGTCTGCCCCCACGCCTGGCCTGGCCCTCGTCCCCCCTCCGGGCCGCTGCTGACCCCGGGCTTTGCTCCGCGGCACCCGCCGGCGGAGGACCGTGCCTCGCCCGGGCTGCCCCGCACCTGGCCCAGCCCTCGTCCCTCCTCCGGGCCGCTGCCGACCCCGGGGCTTAGCTCCTCGGCACCCCCCGGCGGAGGACCGGGCCGCGCGCCGGGGGGGCCCTACGCCCGTCCCCACCTTGGCCACGCTCCAGGCCACTGCCAAACCCGGGGCTTAGCTCTGCGGTACCCACCGTCGGAGGGTCAGTCCGCGTTCCAGGGCCGGTGGCGACCGGCCCGGCTCCCGGCCCCGCTCTGGGGCGCTGCTGACCCCGCAGCTTAGCTCCACAGCACCCGCGGGCCGAAAATGGGGCCGCACGCCCGGGCCACCCCTCGCCTTGCCCGGTCCTCGGTCCCACTCCCGGCCGCTCCCGACCCCGGGGCTTACCTCCACGGCATCCGCCAGCGGAGGATGACGCGGCGCGCACGGGCCGTCCCGCAGACGCCCCGGCCCTCGGCCCCGCTCCAGACCGCTGCCGACCTAGGGGCTTAGCGCTGCGGCACCCGCCGGTGGAGGGCCGGGCCGATCGCCCGGGCTGCTCCGTGACCGGCCCGGCCCTCGGTCCCGCTCCGGGCCACTTCGGTCCCGGGGCTTACATCCGCGGCACCAGCAGGCCGAGGGCAGGGCTGCGTGCCTGAGCCGACCCGCGCCGGGCCCGGCCCTCGGCCACGCTCCTGGCCGCTGCCGACCCCGGTGCTTAGCTCTGCAGCACACAACGGCGGAGGACTGTGCCGCGCGCCCTGGCAGACCCGCGCCCGGCCCAGCCCTCGGACCTGCTCCGGGCCGCTGCCGACCCTGGGGCTTAGCTCCGTGGCACCCGTGGGAGAAGGGCCGGGCCGCGTGCATGGGCCGGCCCGCTCCAGTCCCGACACTCGGCCGCGCTCCGGGCCGCTGCCGAACCCAGGGCTTAGCACCACGGCACCTGCGGGCCGAGGTCCGGGCCGCGCGCCCGGTCTCCCCCGCGCCCGGCCCAGCCCTGGGACCCGCTCCGGGCCACTGCCGACCCCGGTGCTTAGCTCTGTGGCACCCGTGGGACAAGGGCCAGGCCGCGCACCAGGGCCGCCCCGCGCACGGCCTGGCCCTCGGCCCATTTCCGGGCCGCTGCCTACCCCGGGGCTTAGCTCCGCGGCACCCATGGCCGGAGGACTGGGCCCCGCACCCGGGCCGGCCCTCGGACCCGCTCCGTGCCGCTGCCGACCCCAGAGCTTAGCTCCGTGGCACCAGCGGGACAAGGGCCGGGCCACGGGCATGGGCCGGCCCGCTCCCGTCCCGACAATCAGCCGCGCACCGGGCCGCTGTCGACCCAGGGGCAGCCCTCGGCCCCGCTCCAGGCCGCTGCCACCCGGGGCTTAGCTCCGCGGCACGCACAGGCGGAGGGCAGGTCCTCGCGACCGGGCCGGCCGTGCCCGTCACGGACCTCAGGCCCGCTCCGGGCCGCTGCCGACCCCGGGGCTTAGCTCCGCGGCACCCGCGGTCTGAGGGTCGGGCCGCGCGTGCCCCGCCGCACACCCGACCCGGCCCTCTGCCCCGCTCGGGACCGCTTCCGACCCGGGGCTTAGCTCCGCGACACCCGCGGGCGGAGGACCGGGCCACGCGTCCGTGCTGCCCCGCGCACTGCCCGGCCCTCGGCCCTGCTCCAGGCCGCTGCCGACCCTGGGACTTAGCTCCGCGGCACCCGCTGGCGGAGGACCGGGCTGCGTGCCCTGTCCGCCCCGCTCCCGTCGGGACCCTCGGCTGTGCTGCGGGCCGCTGCCGACCCTGGGGCTTAGCTCTGCGGCACACGCGGGCCTAGGTTCAGGCGGCGCACCTGCACCGCCCCGCGCCCAACCCGGCCCTCGGACCCTCTCCGGGCCGCTGCCGACCCCGCGGCTTAGCTCCGCGGCACCCGCCGGCGGAGGACCGGGCCGCACGCCTGCACTGCCCCGCGCCCTTCACGGCCCTCGGCCCTGCTCCGGGCCACTGCCGACCCCGCGGCTTAGCTCCACAGCACCTGTGGGCCGAAAATGGGGCCACGCGCCCGGGCCACCCCACGCCTTGCCCGGTCCTCGGTCCCGCTCCTGGCTGCTCCTGACCCCGGGGCTTACCTCCGCGGCACCCGCCAGTGGAGGATGGGGCGGCGAGCACGGGCCGTCCCGCTCATGCCCCGGCCCTCGGCCCCGCTCCAGGCCGCTGCCGACCCAGGGGCTTTGCTCTGTGGCAACCACCGGTGGAGGGCCGTGCCGATCGCCTGGGCTGCCCCGCGCCCAGCCCGGCCCTCCACCCCGCTCCGGGCCGCTGCCGATCCCGGGGCTTAGCTCCGCGGCACTCTCCGGCCTAGGGCCGGGCCGCGCCCTTGTGCCGCCCTGCACCGGCTGGGCCCCGCGGAACCGCTCTGGGCCTCTGCCGACCCCGGAGCTTAGCACCATGGCACCAGCGGGCCGAGGTCCGGGCTGCGAGCCGGGGGGCCCTGCTCCCATACCGGCCATGGCCCCGCTCTGGGACGCTGCCGACCACAGGCCTTAGCTCCGCGGCACCACCCGGCGGAGTGCTGGGCCGTGCGACGCCGCCGCCCCACGACCGGCCCGGCTCTCGGACCCACTCCGAGCCCCTGACGACCCCGGGGCTTAGCTCCGTGGACCACGCGGTCCGAGGGACGGGCCGCGTGCCGGGACCGCCCCGCGCCTGTCTCGGCCCTTGCCCCGCTCCTGGCCTCTGCCGACCCTGGGGCTTAGCTCCGCGGCACCCACCGGCGGAGGGTCGGTCCTCGCCCCTGGGTTGGCCACGCCCGCCACGGCCATCGGCCCCGCTCCGGGCCACTGCCTACCCCGGGGCTTAGCTCCGCAGCACCCTTCGGTGGAGGGCCGGGATTCGCAACTGGGTCGGCCGTGCCCGTCACGGCCCTCCTCCCCGCTCTGGGCCGCTGCCGACCCCGGGTCTTAGGTCTGTGGCACCCGCCAGTGAAGCGCCGGGCCGCGCGCCCAGGCAGCACGGGCTCCGCTCCGGGCCGCTGCCTACCCCGGGACTTAGCTCCACGGCACACGCGGTCCGAGGGCTGTGCCACGTGCCGGGGCCGCCCCGTGCACGGCCCGGCCCTGGCCCCACTCCGAGCCACTGACGACCCCGGGGCTTAGCTCCACTGACCACGCGGTCCGAGGGATGGGCCGCTTGCCGGGGCCGCGCCACGCCTGGCTCAGCCCTGGCTCTTCTCCTGGACGCTGCCGACCCCGGGGCTTAGCACTGTGGCACCAGCGGGTCGAGGGCCGGGCTGCGAGCCCAGGGGGCCCTGCTCCCGTACCGGCCATGGCCCCGCTCCCGGACGCTGCCGACCACAGGCCTTAGCTCCGCGGCACCACCCGGCGGAGTGCAGGACCCCGTGCACGGCCGGGCCCTGGCCCCGCTCCGAGCCACTGACGACCCCGGGGCTTAGCTCCGCGGACCATGCTTTCTGAGGTATTGGTCGCGTGCCCGGGCCGCACCGCGCACAGCCCGGCCCTCGTCCCTGCTCCGGGCCACTGCTGATGCCGGGTCTTAGCACTGCGGCACCCGCCGGTGGAGGGCCAGGCCGAGCGCCCGGGCTGCCCCGCCCCGGCCCGGCCCTCGGCCCTGCTCTGAGCCACTGAAGACCCCGGGGCTTAGCTCCACGGACCACGCGGTCTGAGGGACGGGCCGCGTGCCGGGGCCGCCCCGCGCCCGGCTCAGTCCCAGCCCCGCTCCTGGACGCTGCCGACCCCGGGGCTTAGCTCTGTGGAAACCAACGGCGGAGGGCCGGTCCTCGCGCCTGGGTCGGCTGTGCCCGCCACGGCCATCGGCCCCGCTCCGGGCTGCTGCCTACCCCGGGGCTTAGCTCCGCAGCACCCGTCGGTGGAGGACCGGGACGCGCTTGGGTCGACTGCGCCCGCCACGGCCCTCCTCCCCGCTCTGGGACACTGCCAACCCCGGGGCTTAGGTCTGCGGCACTCGCCGGTAGAGGGCCGGGCCGAGAGCCCGGGCTGCCCCACGCACGGCCCGGCCCACGGCCCCGCTCCGGGCCGCTGCCGACCCCAGGGCTTAGGTTCGCGGCTCCCGCGGTCCAAGGGCCGGGTCGCGCACCCGGGTTTCACCGCGCCCAGCCTGGCCCTTGGCCCTGCTCCGGGCCGCTGCCGACTCCGGGGCTTAGATCCGCAGCACACGCGGGCCGAGGACCGGGCTGCGAGCCCGGGCCACACCTCTCCCAGCCCGGCCCTCGGCCCCGCTAAGGGCCGCTGCCGACCCCGGGGCTTAGCTCCGCGGCACATGCGGGCAAAGGGCCGTGTCGCGCGCTGGGGCCGCCGCGCGCCCCGCCTGGCCCTGGCCCCGCTCTGGGCCGCTGCCGACCCCGGGGATTAGCTCCGCGGCACCTGCGGACCAAGGGTCGGGCCACGCGCCTGCGCCGCCCCGCGCCCTACCCGGCCCTCGGCCCCGCTCCCGGCCGCTGCCGACCCCGGGGCTTAGGCATCCCACAGCGGAGGGACGGGCCGCGCGCCCGAGCCGCCCCTGCTCCTGTCCCGACACTCGGCCGCGCTACGGGCCGCTGCCTAACCCGGGGCTTAGCTCCGCAGCACCCGTCGGTGGAGGGCCGTGTAGCACTTGGGTCGGCCGCGCCCAACACGGCCCTCCTTTCCGCTCTGGGCCGCTGCTGACCCCCGGGCTTAGCTCTGTGGCACTAGCAGGCCGATGCCTGGGACGCGCGCCTGGGCCACTCCACGCCCAGCCCGGCCCTCGGCCAGGCTCCTGGCGGCTGCCGACCCCGGGGCATAGCTACGCGGCACCCGCGGGCCGAGAGATGGGGCCGTGTGCTCGGGCCGCCCCGTGCCTTGCCCGCCCATCGACCCTGCTCCGGTCCTCTGCCGACCCCGGTGCTTAGCTTCGCGGCACTCGCTGGCGGAGGACCAGGACGTGCACCCGGGCTGCCCTGAGCACTGCCCGGCCCTCGGCCCTGCTCCAGGCCGCAGCCAACCCCGGGGCTTAGCAACGCATC
Organism: Sorex fumeus; assembly: GCF_029834395.1. Taxonomy (NCBI): domain Eukaryota; kingdom Metazoa; phylum Chordata; class Mammalia; order Eulipotyphla; family Soricidae; genus Sorex; species Sorex fumeus. The sequence goes on along the minus strand of NW_026606196.1, from coordinate 2,621,792 downwards.
ACCCGCCGACGGAGGACCGGGCCACGTGCCCGGGCTGCCCCGCTCCCGTCGGGACCCTTGGCCGCTCTGCGGGCCGCTGCCGACTCCCGGGCTTAGCTCCGCGCACCCGCGAGCCGAGGGCTGGGCCGCGAGCCGGGGGTCCCGCTCCCGTCCCGGCCATGGCCCCGCTCCGGGCCGCTGCCGAACTCAGGGCTTAGCTCTGCGGTACCCGCTGACTTAGTGTCAGTCCGCGTGCCAGGACCGGGGGCGACCGGCCGGGCCTTCGGACCCGCTCTGGGGAGCTGCCGACCCCGTGGCTTAGCTCCACAGGACCCGCGGGCCGAGAGTCGGGGCCGCATGCCTGGGCCGCCCTGAGCCTTGCCCGACCCTCGGCCCCGCTCTGGGCCACTGCTGACCCCGGGGCTTAGCTCTGCGGCACCCACCGGTGGAGGGCCGGGCCGAGCACCCGGGCTGCCCCGCGCCCGGCCCGGCCCACGGCCCCGCTCTGGGCCGCTGCCGGTCCCGGGGCTTAACTCCGCAGCACACGCCAGCGGAAGGCCTGGTCACGCGCCTGGGCTGCCCAACGCCCGGCCCAGCCCTCGGCCTCGCTCCGGGCCGCTGCCGACCCCGGGGCTTATCTCCGCGGCCCACGCGGGCCAAGGGACAGGCCACGCACTGGGGCCGCCCAGTGCCCGGCCCGGCCCTGGCCCTGCTCGGGGCCGCTGCCGACCCCGGGACTTAGCTCCGTGGCACCCGCGGGCCGAAGGCCAGGCCGAGCACCCGGGCCGCACCGCGCCCTCCCCGGCCCTCGGCCCCGCTCCGGGCCGCTTCAGACCCCGGGGCTTAGCCCCACGGCACACGCGGGCAAAGGGCCATGACGCGCGCCGGGGCTGCCGCGTGCCCTGCCCAGCCCTGGTCCTGCTCCGGGCTGCTGCCATCCCCGGGCTTAGCTCCGCGGCACACGCCAGCGGAGGGCCTCGTCACGCGCCTGTGCCGCCCAGCTCCAGTCCCGGCCCTCGGCCTCGCTTAAGGCCACTGCCGACCCCGGGGCTTAGCTCCGCGGCACTAGCGTGCCAATGGCCGGGCCGCGCACCTGGGACGCCCCGTGCCTTACCCGGCCCTCGGCCCCGCTCCCGACCCCTCCGGACCCCGGGGCTTAACCCCGCGGCACCCTTCGGCGGAGGAACGTGTGATGCGTCCGGACAGCCCTGCGCCCGGCCCGGTCCTCAGCCCCGCTCCAGGCCGCTGCCGACCCCGGGGCTTAGCTCCGCGGCACCCACCGTCGGAGGGCAGGTCCTCGCGTACGGGCCGGCCGCACCCGTCACGGACCTCAGGCCCGCTCCGGGCCGCTGCCAACCCCGGGGCTTAGCTCCGCGGCACCTGCGGTCTGAGTGTCGGGCCGCGCGCCTGCGCCGCCACGCGCCCGACCAGGCCCTCTGCCCCGCTCCGGGCCGCTGCCGACCCTGGGGCTTAGCTCCACGACACCCGCGGGCGGAGGACCGGGCCGCGCGTCCGGGCTGCCCCGTGCACTGCCCGGCCCTCGGCCCTGCTCCGGGCTGCTGCCGACCCCGGGGCTTAGCTCCGCGGCACCCGCTGGCGGAGGACCGGGCTGCGTGCTCGGTCCTCCCCGCTCCCGTCGGGACCCTCGTCCGCGCTGCGGGCCGCTGCCGACCCCGGGGTTTAGCTCGGCGGCACCCGCGGACCGAGAGATGGGGCCGCGTGCCCGGGTTGCCCTGCGCCTTGCCCGGCCCTAGGCCCCCCTCCCGGCCGCTCCAGACCCCGGGGCTTATCACCGCGGCACACGCCGGCGGAGGATGGGGCCGCGCGCCTGGGCCGTCCCACGCCCGGCCCGGCACTCGTCCCTGATCCGGGCCGCTGCCGACCCCGGGGCTTAGCTTCGGGTCACCTGCCGGCTGAGGACCCGGCCGTGCGCTCTGAACGCCCCGCGCCTGGCACGGCCCTCAGCCCCACTCCGGGCCACTGCCGACCCCGGGGCTTAGCTCTGCGGAACCCGCCGGTGGAGTGCCAGACCGAGCGCCCCGGCTGCCCCACGCCCGGCCCGGCCATCGGCCCCGTTCCGGGCCGCTGCCCACCCCGGGTCTTAGCTCCACGGCACACACCAGCAGAGGGCCTGGCCACGCGCCTGGGCGGCCAGCAGCCGGCCCGGCCCTCGGCCTCCTTCTGGGCCGCTGCTGACCCGGGGCTTAGCTCCGCGGCACCCACCGGCGGAGGGCCAGTCCTCGGGTCCGGGCCGGTCGCGCCCGTCATGGCCCTCGGCCCCATTCCGGGCCGCTGCCGACCCTGGGGCTTAGCTCCGCGGCACCCGCGATCCAAGGGTCGGGCCAATCGCCCGAGCCGTCCCGCTACCGTCCCGACCCTCGGTCCCATTCTGGGCCGCTGCCGACCCCGGGGCTAAGCTTCGTGGCACTCAACGGCTGAATGCCGGGCCGCGCGACCTGGCCACCCCGCGCCCGGCCAGGTCCTCGACCCCGCTCTGGGCCGCTGCCGGCCCCGGGGCTTAGCTCTGCGGCACCCGCCGGCGGAGGACCGGGCCACGTGCCCGACTGCCCCATGCCCGGCCCGACCCTCGTCCCCTCTCCGGGCCGCTGCCGACCCCGGGGCTTAGCTCCGCGGCACCCGCCAGCGGAGTACTGGGCCACGTGCCCGACTGCCCCGATCCTGTCCCGACCATCGCCTTGCTCCGGGCCGCTCCCGACCCCGGGGCTTAGTACCGCGGTACCCATCGGCGGAGGGCCAGGCCGCGCGTCAGGGCTGCGCCACGCACGGCCTGGCCCTCGGCCCCGCTCCTGGCCGTTGCCGACTCCGGGGCTTAGTCCCGCTGCACCCGATCGCGTAGGGCCGGGCCGCGTGCCCGGGATGCCCCACACCCGGCCCGGCCCTCGGCCCCGCCCTGTGCCGCTGCTGACCCCGGGGCTTAGCTCTGCGGCAACCGCTGTCCGAGTGTTGGGCCGAGCGCCCGAGCAGCCCCGCTACCGTCCCGACCCTCTGTCCGCGTTCTGGGCCGCTGCCGCTCCCCGGGCCTGGATCCGCGGCACACGCGGGCCAAGGGCTGGGCCGAGCGCGGCCGGCCGCGCCCGCAACGGCCCTCGGCCCCACTCCGGGCAGCTTCCGTCCGCAGGGCTTAGGTCCGCGGAACCCGCAGGCCGAGGGTCGGGCCGCACGCCCTGGCCGCCCCGCGCCCGGCACGTCCCTCGTCTCCGCTCCGGGCTGCTGCCTACCCAGGGGCTTAGCTCCGCAGCACCCGCCGGCGGAGGGCCGGGCCGAGGGCCCGGGCTGCCCCGCACGCGGCACGGCCCACGGCCCTGCTCTAGGCCGCTGCCGACCCTGGGGCTTAGCTCCGCGCCGCACGTCAGCGGAGGGCCTGGCCACGCGCCTGGGCAACCGAGCGCCCGGCCCGGCCCTCGGCCTCGCTCTGGGCCACTGCCGACCCCGGGGATTAGCTCCACGGCACCCGCAGGCCGAGGGTCGGGCCAGGCGCCTGCGCCGCCCCGCACCCTACCCGGCCCTCGGCCCCACTCCGGGCTGCTGCCGACCCCGGGGCTTAGCTCCGCGGCATCCCACAGCGGAGGGCTGGGCCGCGCGCCCGAGCCGTCCCGCTCCCGTACTGACACTCGGCCGCGCTACGGGCCGCTGCCTGACCCTTGGCTTAGCTCCGCAGCACCCATCGGTGGAGGGCCGGGTCGCGCTTCGGTCAGCCACACCCGCCACGGCCTTCCATTCTGCTCTTGGCCGCTGCCGACCCCGGGGCTTAGGTCTGCGGCACCCACCGGCGGAGAGCTGCTCTGCGGCACCCACGGGACAAGGGCCGGCCGTGCACACCGCTGCTCCGCTTCTGTCCCGACACTCGGCCGCGCTCTGGGCCGCTGCCTACCCCGGGGCTTAGCTCCGCGGCACACGCCAGCGGAGGGCCTGGCCACGCGCCTGGGCCGCCCAAGGCCCGGCCCTGTCCTCAGCCTCACTCCGGGCCGCTACCAACCCCGGGGCTTAGCTCCGCGGCCCAAGCGGGCCAAGGGACGGGCCGCGCGCCAGGGCGCTGCCAACTCCGGGGCTTAGCTACACGGCACAGGCGGGCTGAGGGATGGGTCGCGCGCCCGGGCCGCACCGCGCCCAGCCCGGCCCTCGGGCCCTCCCGGGCCGCTGCCGACCCCGGGGCTTAGATCCGCGGCACATGCGGGCAAAGGACCGTGTCGCGCGCTGGAGCCGCCGTGCGCCCCGCCCGGCCCTGGCCCCGCTCTGGGCCGCTGCCGACCCCGGGGATTAGCTCCACGGCACCCGCGGGCCGAGGGTCGGGCCGCGCGCCTGCGCCGCCCCACGACTAGCCGGCCCTCGGCCCCGCTCCGGGCCGCTGCCGACCCCGGGACTTAGCTCCGCGGCATCCCACAGCGGAGGGCTCGGCCGCGCGCCTAGCCGCCCAGCTCCCATACCGGCACTCGCCTCACTATGGGCCGCTGCCGCCCCCAGGGCTTAATTCCGCGGCACCTGCTGGCGGTGGGTCCGAGCCGACCGCCTGGGCTGGACGCGCCCGCCACGGCCCTCGGCCCCGCTCCGGGCCGCTGCCGACCCCTGGGCTTAAGCTCCGCGGCACCCACGGGACAAGGGCCGGCCGCGCGAACCAGCCGCTCCGCTTCCGTCCCGACATTCGGCCGCGCTCTGTGCCGCTGCCGACCCCGGGGCTTAGCTCCGCGGCACACGCCAGCGGAGGGCCTGGCCATGCGCCTGGGCCGTCCAAGGCACGGCCCTGTCCTCAGCCTAGCTCCGGGCCGCTCCTGACCCTGGGGCTTAGCTCCGTGGCCCACTCGGGGCGAGGGACGGGCTGTGCGCCGGGGCTCTGCCAACTCCGGGGCTTAGCTACGCGGCACACGCGGACTAAGGGCTGTGCCGCAGGCTGGCTCCGCCCCGCACCCGGCCCGGCCCTGGCCCCGCTCCGGGCCACTGCCGACCCTGGGGCTTAGCTCTGCGGCACCCACGGTCTGACGATCGGTGGAGGGTCGGGCCGAGCGCCGGGGCTGCCCCGCGCCCGACCCGGCCCACATCCCCGCTCCGGGCCGCTGCCGACCCTGGGGCTTAGCTCCGCAGCACCCGCGTTCCGAGGATCGGGCAACGCGCCCGAGCCGCTCCACTACCAGCCCGACACTCGGCCGCGTTCTGAGCCGCTGGCGAATCCGGGGTTTAGCTTCGCGGTACCCGCCGGCTGAGGGACGGGCCGCGCGACTGTGCCGCCATGCACCCGTCCGGCCCTCGGCCCCGCTCGGGGGCGCTGCCGACCCCGGTGCTTAGCTCCGTGGCACAAGCCAGAGGAGGGCCTGGCCACGCGTCTGGGCCGCCCAGCGCCCGGCCCGGCCCTCGGCCTCGCTCCGGGCCGCTGCTGACCCCGGGGCTTAGCTCCGCGGCCCACTCGGGCCGAGGGACGGGCCACGCACTGGGGCCGCCCCACGCCCCGTGCATTGTCCGGTCCTCGGCCCCGCTCACGGCCACTCTGGATCCTGGGGCTTACCTCTGCGGCACCCGCCGGCGGAGGACGGGGCCGCGCGCCTGGGCCGTCCCGCACCCGGCCCGGCCTTCGGCCCCGCTCTGGGCCGCTGCGGACCCCGAGGCTTAGCTCTGCGGCACCTGCCGGTGGAGGGATGGGCCGAGCGCCCGGGCTGCCCCGCGTCCGGCCCGGCCCTCGGCCCCACTCCGGGCCGCTGCCGACCCCGGGGCTTAGCTCCGTGGCACAAGTCAGAGGAGGGCCTGGCCACACGCCTGGGCCGCCCAGCGCCCAGCCCGGCCCTGGTCTCGCTCCGGGCCGCTGCCGACCCCGGGGCTTATCTCCGCGGCACACGCCAGCAGAGAGCCTGGCCACGTGCTTGGGCCGCCCAGCGCCCGGCCAGGCCCTCGGCCTCGCTCCGGGCCGCTGCCGACCCCGGGGCTTAGCTCCGCGGCCCACTCAGGCCAAGGGCCGGGCCGCGCACTGGGGCCGCCCCACGCCTTGAACGGCCCTCGGCCCCGCTCCCGGCCACTCCCGACCCCGGGGCTGACCTCCACGGCACCTGCCGGCGGAGGATGTGGCCACGCACCTGGGCCGTCCCGCGCACGGCCCAGCCCTCGGCCCCTCTCCGGGCCGCTGCCGACCCCGGGGCTTAGCTCTGCGGCACTAGCGGGCCGATGGCACCCGCGGGCCGAGAGATGGGGCCGTGCGCCCGGGCCGCCACGCACCTTGCCTGGTCCTCGGCCCTGCTCCCGGCCGCTCCCGAAACCGGGGCTTACCTTCGCGGCACCCTCGGGCCTAGGGCCCGGCCGCGCACCCGGGCTACACCGCGTCCGGCCCGGCCCTCGGCCCCGCCCCGGGCCACTGCTGACCCCGGGCCTTAGCTCCTCAGCCCAAACGGGCTGAGGTTCGGGCCGTGCGCTGGGGCCGCCCGCACCCAGCCTGGCCCTGCCCCGCTCCGGGCCGCTGCCGAGCACGGGGTAGCTCCGCGGCACCCGCATGCCGAGGGCCAGGCTGCGTGCCCGGGCCGCCTCACGCCCCACCCGGCCCTAGCCCCGCTCTGGGCCACTGCCGACCCAGGGCTTAGCTCCGCAGCACCCACCGGCGGACGGCTGAGCAGCGCGCCCGGGCCACCCCGCGCCCGGCCCGGCCCTTGGACCTGCTCCGGGCCGCTGCCGACCCCGGGGTTTAGCTCTGCGGCACCCGCCAGTGGAGGGCCAAGCCAAGATCCCGCGCTGCCCCACGCCCGGTCCGTCCCATGGCCCCACTCCTGGCCGCTGCTGACCCCGGGGCTTAGCTCCGCGGCACCTGTGGGCCAAGGGCCGGGCCGCGCGCCCGGGCCGCCCCGCGCCCGGCCCGTCCCTTGGCCCCGCTCCGGGCCGCTGCCGACTCCAGAGCTGAGCTCCGCAGCACCCGCCGGGGGAGGGCCTGGCCACGCGCCAGTACTGCCCAGTGCCCGGCTTGGCCCTTGGCCACACTCCGGGCCGCTGCCGACCCCGGGGCTTAGCTCCGTGGCACACAATGGCGGAGGGCCGGGCCGCACGCCTGTGCCGCCCAGCACCCGGCCGGGCCCTGTGGCACCGCTCCAGGCCGATGCTGACCCCGGGGCTGAGCTCCGCGGCACCCACCGGCGGGGGGCCTGGCCATGCGCCCGGACCGCCCAGCGCCTGGCTCAGCCCTCAGCCCCACTCCGGGCCGCTGCCGACCTCGGGGCTTAGTTCCACTGCACACGCCGGCCGAGGGTCGGGCCGCGCGCCTATGCCGCCCCGCACCCCACTGGGCCCCACGGCACCGCTCCGGGCCGCTGCCGACCCTGGGGCTTAGCTCTGTGGCACCCGCGGGCCGAGGGCTGGGCTGCGAGCCGGTGGGGCCCCGCTCCCGTCCCGGCCATGGCCCCGCTCCGGGCTGCTGCCGAACCCGGGGCTTAGCTCTGAGGTACCCGCCGATGGAGGGTCAGTCCGCGTGCTAGGGCCTGCGGTGACCTGCCCAGCCCTCAGCCCCGCTCCCGGCCGCTCCCGACACCGGGACTTACCTCTGCGGCACCCGCCGGCGGAAGATGGGGCCACGCGCCCGGGCAGTCCCGCGCACGGCACGACCCTCGGCCCCGCTCCAGTCTGCTGCCGTCCCCGGGGCTTAGCTCTGCGGCACCCGCCGGTGGAGGGCTGGGCCGAGTGCTCAGGCAGCCCCGCACCCGGCCCGGCCCTTGGCCCCACTTCGGCCGCTGCCGACGCCAGGGCTTAGCTCCCCGGCACTAGCGGGCCGATGGAACCCGCGGGCCGAGAAATGGGTCCGCGTGCCCGGGCTGCCCCGCGCCTTGCCCGTCCCTCGGTCCCGCTCTCGGCACTGCCGAACCCGGGGCTTAGCATGGCGGCACCCTCCGGCAGAGGACCGGGCCGCGCGCCCGAGCAGTCCCGCTCCCTTCCCGAACCTCATCCGCGTTCCTTGCCACTGAGGACCCCGGGGCTTAGCTCCGTGGCACCTGCCGGCGGAGGGCCTGGCCACGTGACCGGGCTTCCCCGCGCCAGGCCCGGCCCTTGGCCCCGCTCCAGGCCGCTTCCGACCCCGGGGCTTTGCTCCGCAGCACCTGCGGGCCGAGGGCCGGGCCGCTCGCACGGGCAAGCCCGCTCCCGTCGGGACCCTCGGCTGCGCTCGGGGCCGCTGCAGACCCCAGGACTTAGCTCCGCGGCACCCGTCGGTGGACGTCCGGGCCACGCGCCCGGGCCGCCCCTCGCCCGCCCCACCATCAGTCCCGCTCCAGGCCGCTGCCTACCCCGGGGCTTAGCTCCGTGGTACCGACCGGCCGATGGCCGGGCTGTGCGACCGGGCCACCCTGCGCCCGGCCTGGTCCTCGGCCCCGATCCGGGCCGCTGCCCACCCCGGTGCTTAGCTCCGCGGCACCACCTGGCGGAGGGCTGGGCCGCGCGCCCGGGCCGCGTTGCGCCCGGCCGGCCCTCGGCCCCGCTCCGGGCCGCTGCCTACACAGAGGCTTAGCTCCGCGGCACCCGCCGGCGGAGGGCCGGTCCTCGCGTCCGGGACGGCCGCACCCGTCACGGCCCCCGGACACGCTCTGGGCGTCTGCCGACCCCGGGGCTTAGCTTCGAGGAAACCGCGTGCCGAGGGTCGGGCCGCGCGCCAGCACCTCCCCGCGCCCAGCCCGGCCATCGGCCCCGCTCCGGGCCGCGGTCGACCCCGTGGCTTAGCTCCACGGCACCCGCCGGCAGTGGACCGGGCCAAGCTCACGGGCTGTCCCTCGCCCGACCCGGCCCTCGGCCCCGTTCTGTGCCGCTGCCGACCCCGGGGATTAGCTCTGCGGCACCCGCCGGTGGAGGACCAGTCTGCGCGCCCGTGCTGCCCCACGCCCTGCCCGGCCCTCGGCCCCTCTCCGGGCCGCTGCTGACCCCGGGGCTTAGATCCGCGGCACCCGCGGACCGAGTGCCGGGCCGCGAGCCCGGGCCGCCCCGCGACTGGCCGCCCTCTGCTCCGCTCCGGGCCGCTGCTGAGCCCGGGGCTTAGCTCTGCGGCACCCACCGGCGGAGGGCCGGGCCATGCATCCGGGCGGCCCCCTCACCCGGCCCGGCCCTCGGCCCCGCTCTGGGCCGCTGCCGACCCCGGCGCTTAACTCCGCGGCAACCCCCGGCCGAGGGCTGGGCCGCGCGCCCTTCTAGGCCCGCAGTCGACCCGGTGCTCGGCCCCGTTCTGGGCCGCTGCCGACCCCGGGGCTTAGCTCCGCGGAACCCGCGTGCGAAGGCCGGGCCGCAGGCCCGATCTGCCCCGGGACCGGCCAGGCCCTCAGCCCCGCTCCAGGCCGCTGCCGACCCCGGGGCTTAGCTCTGCGGCACCCGCCGGCGTTGGGCTGTGCCGCGTGCCCGGGCTGCCCGCGCACGGCCCGGCCCTCTGCCCCGCTCCGGGCTGCTGCCGACCCTGGGGCTTACCTCCGCGGCACCCACGGGCGGAGGGCCGGGCCGAGCGCCCGGCCAACCCGTGCCCGGCTCGGCTCTCGGCCCCGCAACAGGCCGCTGCCGACCCCGGGACTTAGCACCGTGGCACCCACTAGCGGAGGGCCGGGCCACGCGCCACGGCTGCCCTGTGCCCAGCATGGCCCTCGGCCCGCCCTGGGCCGCTGCTGACCCCGGGGCTTAGCTCTGCGCAGCCGCGGGCCGAGGGCCGGGCCGTGCACACGGGCTGCCCCACGCCCAGCACGGACCTCGGCCCCGCAACAAGCCGCTGCCGACCCCGGGGCTTAGCACCGCGGCACCCGCCGGTGGAGGACCAGGCCACGCGTCCGAGCCGCCCCACTCCAGTCCCGACCTTCGGCCGCGTTCTGGGCCGCTGCCGACCCCGGGACTTAGCTCTGCCGCACCCGCCGGCGGAGGGCCGGGCCGGGCACACGGGCTGCCCCACGCCCGGCACGGAACTCGGCCCCGCTCCGGGCTGCTGCCGACCCCGGGGCTTATCTCCACGGCACACGACAGCGGAGAGCCAGGCCACGCGCCGGTCTGCCCAGCGCCCGGTGCGGCCCTCGGCCCCGCTCCTGGCCGCTGCCGACCCCGAGGATTAGCTCCGTGGCCTACGCGGGCCAAGGGCCGGGCCACGCGCCGGGGACGCCCCGCGCCTGGCCCAGCCCTGGACCCGCTCCGAGCCGCTGCCGACCCCCAGGCTTAGCTCCTCAGCACCCGCGGGCTGAGGCCCGGCTGCGAGCCCGGGCCACACCGCTCCTGGCCCGGCCTTCGGCCCCGCTCCGGGCTGCTGCCGACCCCGGGGCTTAGCTCCGCGGCACCCGCGGGCCGAGGGCGGGGCCGCGCTAAGGCCGCAGCACGCCCAGCACTGCCCTCGGCCCCGCTCAGGGCCGCTGCCGACCCCGGGGCTTAGTTCCGCGGCACCCACGTGCTGAGGGCTGGGCCGCGCCCCCGGGCCGCCCCACGCCCGGCCAGTCCCTCGGCCTCGCTCCGGGACACTGCTGACCCCGGGGCTTAGCTCCGCAGCAGTAATGGGCCGAGGGCCGGGCCACATGCCCGGGCCGCCCCGTGCCCGTACCGACACTTGGCTGTGCTCCAGACCGCTGCCGACCCTGGGGCTTAGCTCCACGGCACTGCGGGCCGAGGGCCGGACCGCGTGCCCGGGCCGCCCCGCGCTTGAACCGACACTCGGCCGCGCTCCAGTCCGCTGCCGACCCAGGAGATTAGCTCCGCGGCACCGCCAGCGGAGGGCCTGACAGCGCACCAGGCCGCCCCACGCCCGGCCCGGCCCTCGGCCCCGCCCAGGGCCGCTGCTGCCCCCGGGCCTTAGCTCCGCGGCACCCACGTGCCGAGGCCCGGGCTGCGCCCCCGGGACACACGGTGCCTGGTCCAGTCCTCGGCCCCGCCCCGGGCCGCTGCCGACCCCAGGGCTAAGCTCCGCGGCACCCGCCGGCGGAGTACCGGGACACGCACCCGAGACGCTCCGCTCTGGTCCCCACCATCGGCCGCGTTCTGGGCCACTGCCGACCCCGGGAATTAGCCCTGCGGCACCAGCCGGCGGAGGGAAGAGCCGTGCGCTCGGGCTGCCCCGCGCCTGGCCCGGCCCTCGGCCCCGCTCCGGGCCGCTGCCGACCCCGGGGCTTAACTCCGCGGCCCACATGGGCCGAGGGCCGGGCCGCGCGCCCGTGCCGCCCCACGCCCGTAACGACACTCGGCCGCGCTCCAGACTGCTGCCGACCCCGGGGCTTAGCTCCATGGCACCCGCCGGCCGAGGAAAGCGCCGCGCGCCCGGGCCGCCCCGTGCCAGGCCTGGTCCTCAGCCCCGCTCTAGGCCGCTGCCAACCCCGGGGCTTGGGTCCGCGACACCAGCGGGCCGAGGGCCGTGCGGCGCGCCTGGAACGCCCTGCGTCCGGCCCGACCCTCGGCCACACTCTGGGCCGTAGCAAACTCAGGGGATTTGACCCGCGGCACCCGCTGGCGTGGGCCTGGCCGCGCGTCCGGGCAGAGCTGCGCCCGGCACGGGCCCTAGGCCCCGCCCCGGGCCGCTGCTGACCCCGGGGCTTAGCTCCGCGGCACCCATGTGCAGAGGGCCAGTCCTGGCGCCCGGGCCGCACCGCGCCCAGTGCGGCCCTTGGCCCCGCCCTGGGCCGCTGCTGACCCCGGGGCGTAGCTCCACGCCACCCGCCGGCGGAGGGCCGGGCCGCGCGCCCGGGCCGCAACTAGCCCGGCCCGGCCATCGGCCCCGCTCCGGGCCGCTGCCGACCCCGGGGCTTAGCTCCGCGGCACCCGCGGGCAGAGGACTGGGCCACGCACCCAGGCCTCGCAGCGCCCGGCCTGGCCCTCGGCCCCGCTCCGGGCCGCTGCCAACCCCGGGGCTTTGCTCCGCGGCACCCGTCGGCGGAGGGTCGGTCCGCGCTCCCGGACCGGCTGCTCCAGCCACGGCCCTGGGCCCCGGTCCGGGCAGCTGCCGACCGCGAGGCTTAGCTATGCGGCACTGGCGGGCCAAGTGCCGGGCCGCGCGCCCGTGCAGCCCCGCTCCCGTCGGGACCCTTGGCCGTGGTCCAGTTCGCTGCCGACCCTGGGGCTTAGCTCCACGGCACTGCAGGCCGAGGGCCGGGCCGCATGCCCGGGCCACCCTGCGCCAGAACCGACACTCGGCCGTGCTCCGGGCCGCTGTCGACCCCCGAGCTTACCTCCACAGCAACCGTCGGCGGAGGTCCGGGCCGCGCGCCCGTCCGCCCCGCGCCCGTCCCCAACCTCGGTCCCGCTCCAGGCCGCTGCCGACCATGGGGCTTTGCTCCGCGGTATCCGCCGGCCGTGGGCCGGGCCGCGCGACTGGGATGCCCCGCGCCCTGCTCGGCCCTCGGCCATGCTCCGGACCGCCACCAACCCAGGGGCTTTGACCCACGGCACCAAAAGGCGGAGGGCCTGGCCTCGCGCCCTGGCCAACCGGCGCCCGGCCCAGCCCTCGGCCCCGCCCCGGGCCGCGGCCGACCCCGTGGCTTAGCTCCATGGCAGCCGCCGGCGGAGGACCGGGCCAAGCTCCCAGGCTGTCCCTCGCCCGAACCGGCCCTCGGCCCTGCTCCGGGCCGCGGCCGACCCCGTGGCTTAGCTCCGCGGCACCCACGGTCCGAGGGTCGGGCCGCGCGCCCGAGCCGCCCCACTCCCCTCCCGACCCTCGGTCGCGTTCTGGGCCGCTGCCTATCCCGGGGCTTAGCTCCGCGGCACCCGCGGTCCGAGGGCCGGGCCGCGCGCCTGGGCTGCACCGTGCCCGGCTCGGTCCTCGGCCCCGCTCCGGGCCGCTGCTGACCCCTGGACTTAGCTCCTCGACACCAGCGGGCCGAGGGCGGGGCCACGTGCCTGGGCCTCCCTGCGCCCGGCCCGGCCCTCGACCACGCTCTGGGCCGGTGCCGACCCAGGGGCTTTGCCCCGTGGCACCCGCCGTAGAATGGCCTGGCTGCGCGCCCGGGCGGCCCCACGCCCGGCCCGGCCCTCGGCCCCGACACAGGCCGCTGCTGACCCCGGGGCTTAGCTCCGCGGCACCCGCGGGCCGAGGACCGCGTTGCGCGCCCGGGTCCCACAGCACGCGACACAGCCCTCGGGCCTGCCATGGGCCGCTGCTGTTCCCGGGGCTTAGCTCCGCGCCACCCGCCAGCGGAGGGCTTGGTTACGCGCCGGGGCCGTCCAGCGCCCGGTCCGGCCTTCAGCCCCGCTCCGGGCCGCTGCCGACCCCGGGGCTTAGATCCGCGGCATCCGCTGGCGGAGGACTGGGCCACGTGCCCTGGCTGCCCTGATCCCGTCGGGACCCTCTGCTGCGTTCTGGGCCGCTGCAGACCCCAGGGCTTAGCCCCGCGGCACCAGCGGACCGAGGGTCGGGCCACGCGCCAAAGGCGCCCCACTCCCGTCCCGACCCTCGGCCCCGCTTCGGGCTGCTGAGGACCCCGGGGCTTAGCTCCGTGGCACCCCCCGGCGGAGGACCGGGCCTCGTGAACGGGTTGCCCCGATCCCGTCGGGACCCTAGGCCGCACACCGGGCCGCTGCCGACCCCGGGGTTTAGCCCCGCGGTACCCGCCGGCGCAGGGCAGGGCCGCACACCCGGGCCGCCCCGTGTCCGCCTCGGCCATTGGCCCCACCCTAGGCTGCTGCTGACCCTGAGGCTTAGCTCCACAGCACCCGCGGTCAGAGGGACGGGCCGCCGGCCGGAGACGCCCCGCTCCCCTCACGACCCTCGGCCGTGTTCTGGGCCGCTGCAGACTCCAGGGCTTAGCCCCACGGCACCAGCGGACCGAGGGTCGGGGCGCGCGCCCAATCCGCCCCGCTCCCGTCCCGACCCTCGGCCCCGCTTCAGGCTGCTGAGGACCCTGGGGCTTAGCTCCGCGGCACCACCCAGCGGAGGGCGTGGCTGCGCACCCGGGGCGCCCCGCGCCCGTCTCGGCCCTCGGCCCCTCTCCGGGCCACTTCCAACCCTGGGGATTAGCTCCGCGGCACCCGCCGGCGATGGGCCGGGCCACGCGCCCAGGTCTCCCCACGCCCGGCACATCCCTCGGCCTCACTCCGTGCAGCTGCCGACCCCGGGGCTTAGCTTCTTGGCACCACCCGGCGGAGGGCCGGGCCGCATGCCCGGGCCGCACCGTGCCCGGCCCTGCCCTCGGCCCCGCTCCGGGCCGCTGCCCACCCTGGGGCTTAGTTCCACGGTACCCTTGGGCCGAGGGCTGGGCCACGCGCCAGGGCCGCCCCGCACCCGTAGCGACACTTGTCCGCGCTCCAGACTGCTGCTGACCCCAGGGCTTAGCTCCGTGGCACCCGTGGGCCGAGGGCCGGGCCGCGTGCCCGGGCCGCCCCGCGCCAGTACGGACACTCGGCCGCGCTCTAGACCACTGCCGACCCCGGCGCTTAGATCCGCGGCACCCGCCGGCCGAGCGCCGGGCCCCTCGCCCTGGCCACCCCTTCCCCGGCCCAGCCCTCGGCCCCACTCCGGGCCACTGCCGACCCCGGGGCTTAGCCCGCGGCATCCGCCGGCGGAGGGCCGAGCCGCGTACCCGAGCCGCCCCGCTGCCTTCCTGACCCTCGGCTGCGTTCCGGGCCACTGCCGACCCCGGGGCTTAGCTCCGCGGCACCCGCGGGCCGAGGGCCGGGCCGTATGCCCAGGCTGCCCCGCGCCGATACGGACACTTGACCGCGCTACACACCGCTGCCGACCCCGGGGCTTAGCTCCGCGGAACCCACCAGCCGAGGGCCGGGCCGCTCGCCCGGGCCACCCCACAACCGGCCCAGTCCTCAGCCCAACTCCGGGCCGCTGCCAACCCCGGGGCTTAGCTCCGCGGCACCCGCCGGCCGAGGGCCAGGCCGCTCGCCCGGGCCACCCCACGCCCGGCCCAGTCCTCAGCCCCACTCCAGGCCCCTGCCGACCCCAGGGCTTAGCCCGCGGCATCCGCCGGCGGAGGGCCGAGCCGCGCACCCGAGCCGCCCCGCTCCCTTCCTGACCCTCGGCCGAGTTCCGGGCCGCTGCGGACCCCGGGGCTTAGCTCCGCGGCACCCGCGGGCCGAGGTCCGGGCCGTGTGCCCAGGCTGCCCCGCGCCGGTACGGACACTCGACCGCGCTACACACTGCTGCCGACCCCGGAGCTTAGCTCCGCGGCACCCGCCGGCCGAGGGCCGGGCCGCTCGCCCGGGACACCCCACGCCTGGCCCATCCCTCGGCCCCACTCCAGGCCACTGACGACCCCGGGGCTTAGCCCCGCGGCATCCGCCGGCGGAGGGACAGGCTGCGCGCCCGAGCTGCCCCGCTCCCTTCCTGACCCTCGGCCACGTTCCGGGCCGCTGCCGATTCTGGGGCTTAGCTTTGTGGCACCTGACGGCGGAGGGACGGGCCGCGCGCCCTGGCTATCCTGCGCCCGGCTATCAGCCCCGCTCCGGGCCTCTGCCGACCCCAGTGCTTAGCTCCGCGGCACCCGCGGGCTGAGGGCTGGGCCGCGCGCCAGGGCCACCCCTCGCCCGTACCGACACTCGGCCGCACTCCAGACCTCTGCTGACCCCGGGTCTTAGCCTCGCGGCATCGGCCGGCGGAGGTCCGAGCCGCGCGCCCGAGCCGCCCCACTCCCTTAATGACCCTCAGCCACGTACCAGGCCGCTGCCGACCCCGGGGCTTAGCTCCGCGGCACCCACCGGCCGAGGGCTGGGCCGCTCGCCTGGGCCACCCCACGCCCGGCCCAGTCCTCAGCCCCACTCCGGGCTGCTGCCGACCCCGGGGCTTAGCCCCGCGTCATCCGTCGGCGGAGGGCCGAGCCATGCGCCCGAGCCGCCCCACTCCCTTGCTGACCCTCGGCCGCGTTCCGGGCCGCTGCCGATTCCGGGGCTTAGCTCCGCGGCACCCGCAGGCCAAGGGTCGGGCCGCGTGCCTGGGCCACACCATGACTGGCCCGGTCCTCGGCCCCGCTCCGGGCCGCTGCCGACCCCGGTGCTTCGCTCTGCGACACCAGTGGGCCGAGGTACGGGCCGCGCACCTGGTCCTCCCCGTGCCCGGCCCGGCCCTCGGCCACGCTCCGGGCCGCTACTGACCCAGGGGTTTTTGCCCGCTGCACCCACGGCGGATGTCCTGGACGCGCTCCCGGACCGCCCCGCACCTGGCCTGGCCCTCGGCCCCGCCCCGGGCCGCTGCTGACCCTGGGTCTTAGTTCTGCCGCACCCGCGGGCTGAGGGCCGGGCTGCGCGGCTGGGCAACACCGCCCCCGGTCCGGCCCTTGGCCCCGCCCCAGGCTGCTTCCGACCCCGGGGCTTAGCTCCGTGTCACCACTGGCGGAGGGTCTGGCCACGCGCCCGGGCCGCCCCGCGCCCAGGCCGGCCCTCGGCCCTGCTCCGGGCCGCTGCCGACCCCGGGGCTTAGCTCCACGGCACCCACCATCGGAGGACCGGGACGTGCACCCGAGCCGCCCCGCTCCCGTCCCGACCATCGGACGCATTCCGGGCCGCTGACGACCCCGGGGCTTAGCTCCACGGCACCCGCCGGCGTAGGGCCGGGATGCGGCCCGGTCTGCCCCGCGCCTGGCCCGGCCCTCGGCCTTGCTCCGGGCCGCTGCCGACACCGGGGCGTAGCTCCGCGGCCCCCACCAGCGGAGGGCCTGGCCACACGCCCGGGCCTTCCAGTGCCCGGCCCGGCCCTCGGCCCAGCTCCGGGCTGCTGCCGACCCCGGGGCTTAGCTCCGTGGCACCCGCGGGACAAGGGCACCGCTGCGCGCATGGGCCGCCCTGCTCCCATCACAACACTCGGCCGCGCTCCGGTCCGCTGCCTACCCTGGGGCTAAGCTCCGCGGCACCAGCGGGCCAAGGGCCGGGCCGTGTGCCTGGGCCACCCCGCGGCTGGCCCGGGCCTCGGCCACGCTCCGGGCCGCTGCCAACCCCGGAACTTAGCTCTGCGGCACCTACCGGTGGAGGACCAGGCCGCGCGCCCTGGCTGCTCCGCGCCCGGCCCGGCCATCGGCCCCACTCCGGGCCGATGCCGACCCCGTTGCTTAGCTCCGCAGCACCCGCCGGCGGAGGTCCGGGCCACGTGCCCGGGCTGCCCCGATCCCGTCGGGACCCTAGGCCGCGCTCCAGGCTGCTGCCGACCCCGGGGCTTAGCCCCGCGGTACCCGCTGGCATAGGTCCGGGCCGCGCGCCTGGGCCTGCCCGCGTCCACCTCGAACCTTGGCACCACCCCGGGCCGTTGCTGACCCCGAGGCTTAGCTCTGTGGCACCCGCTGTCCGAGGGTCGGGCCGCGCGCCCGAACCGCCCGCTCCCCTCCCATCCCTCGGCCGCGTTCTGGGCTGCTGCCGACCCCGGGGCTTAGACCTGCGGCACTCGCCGGCGGAGGGCTGGGCCATGCGCCCGTGCCGCCCCACGCCCGGCTCGGCCCTCGGCCCCGCTCCGGGCCTCTGCCGACCCCGGGACTTAGCTCCGCGGCACCCACGATCTGAGGGTCGGGCCGCGCGCCAGGGCCGCCCCAAGCCCGTACCGACACTCGACTGCGCTCCAGACCGCTGCTGACCCCGGGGCTTAACTCAGCAGCACCGGTGGGCCGAGGGCCGGGCCGCGCGCCTGGGCCACCCCATGCCCGGCTCAGCCCTCGGCCCCAGTCTGGGCCGCTGCCACCCCGGGTCATAGCCTCGCGGCATCCGCTGGCCGAGGGCCGGGCCGCTCGCCCGGGCCACCCCATGCCCGGCCCGGGCTTCGGCCATGCTCCGGGCCACTGCTGACCCCGGGGCTTTGTTACGCGGCACCCGCCGGCGGAGGACCGTGCCACGTGAACGGGCTGCCCCGATCCCGTCGAGACCCTAGGCCGCGCTCCGGGCCGCTGCCGAACCTGGGGTTTAGCCCGTCGGTACCCTCCGTCGCAGGGCAGGGTCGTGCACCAGGGCCACCCCGCGTCCGCCTCGGCCCTCGGCTCCGCCCCGGACCGCTGCTGACCCCGAGGCTTAGCTCCACAGCACCCGCTGTCCGAGGGACGGGCTGCCGGCCCGAGCAGCCCCGCTCCCCTCCCGACCGTCGGCCGCGTTCTGGGCCGCTGCATATCCCGGGGCTTAGCTCCGCGGCACCCGCAGTCCGGGGGCCGGGCCGCGAGCCCGGGCCGCACCAAGACCGGCTCGGTCCTCAGCCCCACTCCGGGCCGCTGCTAACCCCTGGGCTTAGCTCCGGGACAGCAGCGGACCGAGGGCGGGGCCGCATGACTGGGTCTCACTGCGCTCGGCCAGGCCCTCGGCCACGCTCTGGGCTGCTGCCGACCCAGGGGCTTTGCCCCGCGGCACCCGCCGTAGAATGGCCTGGCTGCGTGCCCGGGCTGCCCCGCGCCCGGCCCGGCCCTCGGCCCCGCCCCAGGCCGCTGCTGACCCCGGGGCTTAGCTCCGCGGCACACGCGGGCCGAGGGCCGGGTCGCGCGCCCGGGTTCCACAGAGCCCGACAGGGCCCTCGGGCCTGCTGCGGGCCGCTGCCGTCCCCGGGGCTTATCTCCGCGCCACCCGCCAGCGGAGGGCCTGGCTACGCGCCGGGGCCGTCCAGCGCCCAGTCCGACCTTCGGCCCCGCTCTGGGCCGCTGCCGAACCCGGGGCTTAGCTCCGCGGCATCCGCTGGCGGAGGACCGGGCCACGTGCCCTGGCTGCCCCGATCCCGTTGGGACCCTCGGCCGCGTTCTGGGCCACTGCGAACCCCAGGGATTAGCCCCGCGTCACCAGCGGACCGAGGCTCGGGCCGCGCGCCCAAGCCGGCCCGCTCCCGTGCCTACCCTCGGCCCCGCTTCTGGCTCCTGAGGACTCCGGGGCTTAGCTCCGCGGCACCCCCTGGCGGAGGGCTGGGCCGCGCGCCCGGGCCGCCCTGCGCCCGGCTCGGCCCTCGGCCCCTCTCCGGGCTGCTGCCGATCCCAGGGCTTAGCTCCGTGGCACACGCGGGCCGAGGGCTGGGCCCCGCACCAGGGCCGCCCCGCGCCCGTACTGACACTCGGCCGCGATCCAGACCGCTGCTGACTCCGGGGCTTATATCCGCGGCACCCGCCGGCCGAGGGCCGGGCCACGCGCCGTGGCCACCCCGCGCCAGTACCGACACTCGGTCGCGCTCCAGACTGCTGCCGACCCCGGGGCTTAGATCCGCGGCACCCACCGGCCGAGGGCCGGGCCGCTCGCCCGGGCCACCCCATGCCCGGCCCAGCCCTCGGCCCCACTGCGGGCCGCTGCCGACCCCGGGTTTTAGCCCCGCAGCATCCGCCGGCGGAGGGCCGAGCCGCGCACCTGAGCTGCCCCACTCCCTTCCTGACCCTCGGCCGCGTTCCGGGCCGCTGCCGACCCCGGGGCTATGCTCCGCGGCACCCGCGTGCCGGGGGCCGGGCCGTGTGCCCGGACCGCCCCGCACCGGTACGGACACTCGACCGCGCTCCAGACCGCTGCTGACACCGTGGCTTAGCTCCGTGGCACGCGCCGGCCGAGGGCCGGGCCGCTCGCCCGGGCCACCCCACGCCAGGCCCAGCCCTCGGTCCCACTCCAGGCCGCTGCCGACCCCAGTGCTTAGCTCCGCGACACCAGTGGGCCGAGGGCCGGGCCGCGCACCTGGGCCTCCCCGCGCCCTCCCCGGCCCTTGGCCACGCTCCGGGCCACTACCGACCCAGGGGTTGTTGCCGCGGCACCTGCCGGCAGATGTCCTGGCCGCGCGCCCGGGCCGCCCCGCACCTTGCCCGGCCCCCGGCCCCAGCACGGGCCGCTGCTGACCTTGGGGCTTAGCTCCGCCGCACCCGTGGGCCAAGGGCCGGGCTGCACGCCCAGGCCGCCCCGAGCCCAGCCCGCCCTCGGCGCTGCTCCAGGCCGCTGCGACCCTGGGGCTTAGCTATGCGGCACCCACCGGCGGAGGACCGGGACGTGCACCCGAGCCGCCCGACCATCGGCCGCGTTCCGGGCCGCTGCCAACCCCAGGGCTTAGCTCCACGGCACCCGCCGGCGTAGTCCCAGGCCGCGCCCCTGGCCGCCCTGTGCCCGGCCCGGCCCTCGGCCCCGCTCAGGGTCGCTGCCGACCCTGGGGCTTAGCTCCGTGGCACCCACTGGACAAGGGCCCGGCCACGCGTACGGGCTGCCCCGCTCCTGTCCCGACACTCGGCCGCGCTCCGGGCCCCTGCCTACCCCGGGGCTAAGCTCCGCGGCACCAGCAGGCCGAGGGCCGGGCCACGTGCCCGGGCTGACCTGCACCCGGCCCAGCCATCGGCCCCGCTCCTGGCCGATGCCGACCCCGTGGATTAGCTCCGCGGCATCCGCCGGCGGAGGACCAGGCCACGTGCCTGCGCTGCCCCGATCCCGTCGGGACCCTAGGCCGCGCTCTGGGCCGCTGCCGACCCCGGGGTTTAGCCCCGCGGTACCCGCCGGCGCAGGGCAGGGCCGCGCGCCCTGGCCAGCCCGCATCCGACTCGGCCCTCGCCCCGCCCCGGGCCGCTGCTGACCCCGAGGCTTAGCTCCGCAGCACCCGCGGTCCGAGGGTCGGGCCGTGCGCCCGAGCTGCCCCGCTCCCCTCCCGACCCTCGGCCGCGTTCTGGGCCGCTGCCGACCCCGGGGCTTAGCTCTGCGGCACACGCCGGCGGAGGGCTGGGCCGCGCGCCTGTGCTGCCCCACGCCCGGCTCTGCCCTCGTCCCCGCTCCGGGCCGCTGCCCACCCCGGGGCTTAGCTCCGCGACACCCACGGGCCGAGGGTCGGGCCGCGCGCCCCGGCCGCCCTGTGCCCGGCCCGGCCCTCTGCCCTGCTCCGGGTCACTGCTGACCTCGGAGCTTAGGTCTGCGGCACCCGCGGGCTGAGGGCAGGGACGTGCGCCCAGGCAGCACCACGTCCGCCTTGGCCCTCGGCCCCATCCCGGGCCGCTGCCTATCCCGGGGCTCAGCTCCGCGGCACCCGTGGTCCGAGGGCCGGGCTGCGCGCCAATGCCGCACCATGCCTGGCTCGGTCCTCGGCCCCGCTCTGGGCCGCTGCTGAAACCTGGGCTTAGCTCCACGGCACCAGCGGGCCGAGGGCGGGGCCGCGTGCCTGGGCCTCCCTGTGCCCGGCCCGGCCCTCGGCCACGCTCTGGGCTGCTGCCGACCCAGGAGCATAGCCCCGCGGCACCCGTTGTCGGATGGCCTGGCTGCGCGCTCAGGCGGCCCCGCGCCCGGCCCGGCCCTCGGCCCCACCCCAGGCCGCTGCTGACCCCCGGGCTTAGCTCCGCGGCACCCGCGGGCCGAGGGCCCGGTCGCGCGCCTGGGTCCCACAGAGCCCGGCCGGGCCCTCGGGCCTGCCGCGGGCCGCTGCCGACCCCGGGGCTTAGTTCCGCGCCAGCCGCTAGCGGAGGGCCTGGCCACGCGCCCGGACCGTCCATTGCATGGTCCGGCCTTCGGCCCATCTCCGGGCCGCTGCCGACCCCGGGGCTTACCTCTGCGGCATCCACCGGTGGAGGACCGGGCTACGTGCCCTGGCTGCCCCGATCCCGTCGGGACCCTCGGCCGTGTTCTGGGCTGCTGCTGACCCCAGGGCTTAGCCCCGCAGCACCAGCGGACCGAGGGTCGGGCCGCGCGCCCAAGCCGCCCTGCTCCCGTCCCGACCCTCGGCCCCGCTTCGGGCTGCCGAGGACCCCGGGGCTTAGCTCCGCGGCACCCACGGGCGGAGGGCTGGGCCGCGCGCCCGGGCCGCCCCACGCCCGGCTCGGCCGTCGGCCCCTCTCCGGACCGCTGCCGACCCCGGGGCTTAGCTCCGCGGCACACGCGGGCCGAGGGCTGGGCCGCCACGGGGCCGCCCCGCGGCCGGTCCGTCCCTGGCCCCGCTTCGGGCCACTTCCAACCCTGGGGCTTAGCTCCGTGGCACCCGTCGGCGAAGGGCTGGGCCACGTGCCCGGGCCTCCCCAAGCCCGGCACATCCCTCGGCCTCACTCCGTGCAGCTGCCGACCCCTGGTCTTAGCTCCGCGGCACCCCCCAACGGAGGGCCTGGCTCCGCGCCCGGGCCGCCCAGCGTCCAGCCCGTCCCTCGGCCCCGCTCCGGGCCGCTGCTGACCCCGGGGCTTAGCTCCGTGGCACACGCGGGCCAAGGGCCGGGCCGCGCCGGGGCCGCCCCACGCCCGGACCGGCCCTGGCCCCACTCCAGCAGGTGCCGACCCCGGGGCTTAGCACCCCGGCACCCACGAGCTGAGGGCTGGGATGCGCGGCCAGGCTGTCCCGTGCCCGGCACATACCTCGGCCCTGCTCCAGGCCGCTGCCGACCCTTGGGCTTAGCTCCGCGGCACCCCCCGCCGGAGGGCCGGGCCGCGCGCCCGGGCCGCACCGGGCCCCGCCCGGCCCTCAGCCCCGCTCCAGGCCGCTGCCGATGCCGGGCCTTAGCTCCACGGCACCCACCGGCGGAGGGCCTGTCCACGCGCCCGGGCTGCCCAGCGCCCAACATGGCCCTCAGCCCCGCTCCGGGCCGCTGCCGAACCCGAAGCTTAGCTCCATGGCACCAGAGGGCTGCGGGCCGGGCCGCGTGCCCGGGCCGCCCCGCGCCCGTCACGTCCCTCGGCCCTGCTCCGGGCCGCTGCCGACCCCGGGGCTTAGCTCCACGGCATCCCCTGGTAGAGGGCCTGGTCGTGCCCGGGCCGCACCGCAACCAGCCCGGCCCTCGGCCCTGCTCCGGGCCGCTGCTGACCCCGGGGCTTTGCTCCGTGACACCAGCGGGCCGAGGGCGGGGCTGCGCTCTAGGGCCTCCCCGCGCCCGGCCCAGCCCTCGGCCACACTCCTGGCCGCTGCTGAACCCGGGGCTTAGCTCCGCGGCACCCGCAGGCCGAGGTCCGGGCCGCTTGCCCGGGCCGCACCGCGCCTGTCCCGGCCCTCGGCCCCTCCCCAGGCTGCTGCCGACCCCGTGGCTTAGCTACACGGCACCTGCCAGCGGAGGACCGGGACGCGCACCCGAGCCACCCCGCTCCCGTCCCGACCATCGGCCGCGTTCCGGGCCGCTGCTGACCCCAGTACTTAGCTCTGCAGCACCCACCGGCGGAGGGCCGGGCCGCGTTCCCAGGCTGCCCCACGCCCGGTCCGGTCCTCGGCCCCGCTCCGGGCCGCTGCCGACACCAGGGCTTAGCTCCGCGCCACCCGCCAGCGGAGGGCCTGGCCACGCGCCGGGGATGTCCAGCGCCCGTTCCGGCCTCCAGCCCCGCTCTGGGCTGCTGCCGATCCTGGGGCTTAACTCCGCGACCCAGGCGGGCCGAGGGCTGGGCCGCTCGCCGGGGCCGCCCCATGCCCGGCACTGCCCTGGCCCCGCTCCTGGCCACTGACGACCCCGGGGCTTAGCTTCACGACACCCGCCGGCGGACGACCAGGCCGCGTTCTGGGCCTCTGCGAACCCCAGGGCTTACCCCGCGGCACCCGTGGTCCGAGGGTCGGACCGTGCGCCTGAACCGCCCCGCTCCCATTCTGACCCTCGAACCCGCTTTGGGCCGCAGACGACCCCGGGGCTTAGCTCCATGGCACCCCCCGGCGGAGGGCTCGGCCGTGTGCCTGGGCCGCCCTGCGCCTGGCCCGGCCCTTCGCCCCGCTCCGGGCTGCTGCCGACCCCGAGGCTTAGCTCCGCGGAACACGCGGGCAGAGGGCCGGGCCGCGCCGGGGCTGTCCTGCGCCCGGCCCGGCCCTGGCCCCGCTCCAGACCACTGCCGACCTCGGGGCTTAGCTCCGTGGCACCCGCCGGCGAAGGGCCGGTTCGTGTGCCCGGGCCAGCCACGCCCAGCACGGCCCTCAGTCCCGCTCCGGGCAGCTGCCGCCCCCAGGACTTAGCTCCGCGGGACCCGCTAGCCAAGGGCCGGGCCACGTGCCCGGGCCGCCCCGCGCCCGACACATCCCTCGGCCCCGCTCCGGGCCGCTACTGACCCCGGGGCTTAGCTCCGTGGCACACGAGGGCCGATGGCCGGGCCGCGCGCCGCGGCTGCCCCTCTCACATCCCGGCCCTGGCCACGCTCCAGGCCGCTGCTGACCCCATGGCTTAACTCCGCGGCACCTGGTGGCAGAGGGCCGTTCCGCGCGCCCTGGCCGCACCGCGGCCGGCTCTGCCCTCGTCCACGCTCTGGGCCGCTGCCAACCCCGGGACTTAGCTCTGCGGCACCCGCAGGCCGAGGGCCGGGCCGCGCGCCCTGGCCGCACCGCGGCCGGCTCTGCCCTCAGCCCAGATCCGGGCCGCTGCCGACAAAAGGGCTTAGCTCCGCGGCACCCGTTGGCGGAGGACCGTTCTAAGCGTCCGGGCTGCCCCGCGCCCGGCATGGCCCTCGGCCGCGTTCCGGGCCACTGTGAACCCCGGGACATAGCTCCGTGGCACCCGCCAGCAGAGTACCGGGCCACGCGCCCGGCCTGCCCCGCGCCCGGCCCAGCCATCAGCCCCGCTCCGGGCCGATGCCGACCCCGGGGCTTAGCTCCGCGGCACCCGCCGGCGGAGGACCAGGCCACGTGCCCGGGCTGCCCTGATACCGTAGGGACCCTAGGCTGCGCTCCGGGTCGCTGCCGACCCCGGGGCTTAGCCCCGCGGTACCCGCCAGCGGAGGGCCGGGCCACATGCCCTGGCAGCCCCGCGTCCGCCCCGGCCTTCGGCCCCGCCCGGGCCCGGTGCTTAACCTGGGGCTTAGCTCTGTGGCACTCGCGGTCCGAGGGTCGGGCCGCGCGCCCGAGCCGCCCCGCTCCCGTCCCGACCCTTGGCCGCGTTCTGGGCCGCTGCCAACCCCTGGGGTTAGCTCTGCAGCACAGGCCGGCGGAGGGCTTGGCCACACACCCGGGCTGCCCCGCGCCCAGCCCAGCCCTCGGCCCTTCTTCGGGCCGCTGCCGACCCCCGGGCTTAGCTCCGTGGCACACAACAGCGGAGGGACGGGTCGCGTGCCCGGTCTGACCCGCACCCGGCCCAGCCCTCAGCCCCGCTCCGGGCCGCTGCCGACCCCTGGTCTTAGATCCGCAGCACACGCCGGCCAAGGGCCAGGCCACGCGCCTGAGCCGCCCCGCACCCGGCCAGGCCTGCGGCACCGGTCCGGGCCATTGCTGAACCCGGTGCTTAGCTCCGCGGCACCCACAGGCCAAGGGCCGGGCGGCGAGCCGGGGGGTCTCCGCTACCGTTCCAGCCATGGCCCAGCTCCGGACCTCTGCCAAACCCGGGGCTTAGCACTGCGGTACCCGCCGACAGAGGGTCAGTCCGCGTGCCAGGGACGGCCGCGACCAGCCCGGCCCTCAGCCCCGCCCTGGG
Organism: Sorex fumeus; assembly: GCF_029834395.1. Taxonomy (NCBI): domain Eukaryota; kingdom Metazoa; phylum Chordata; class Mammalia; order Eulipotyphla; family Soricidae; genus Sorex; species Sorex fumeus. Next base: position 2,596,662 of record NW_026606196.1, on the reverse strand, counting down.
GCGCTGCCGACCCCACGGCTTAGCTCCACGGCACCCGTGGGCCGAGAGACGAGGCCTGGCGCCCGGGCCACCCCGTGCCTTACCCGGCCCTCGGCCCCGATCCCGGCCGCTGCTGACCCTTGGGTTTAGCTTCGCGGCAACAGCCGGCGGAGGACTGGGCCGCTCGCACGAGCCGTCCCGCTCCCGTCCCGACCCTCGGCCGCAATCTGGGCTGTTGCCCACCCCGGGGCTTATCTCTGCGGCACCCGCCGTCGGAGGGCCGGTCCACGCACCCGGGCCGGCCGCGCCCAGCACGGCCCTTAGTCCCGCTCCGGCCAGCTGCCGACCCCGGGGCTTAGCTCTGTGGCACCCCTCGACGGAGGGCCGGGCCGCGCACCCGGGCCGCACCACGCGCGTCCCTGCCTCGGTCCCGCTCCGGGTCGCTGCCGACCCTGGGGCTTAGCTTTGCAGCACCAACAGGCCGAGGGTCGGGCCGTGCGCCCGGGACACCCTGCGCCCCTACCGACACTCGGCCGCGCTCCAGACCGCTGCCGACCCTGGGGTTTATCTCCGCGGCACCCGCCGGCGAAGGACGGGGCCGCACACCCGAGCAGCCCCGCTCCCGTCCCGAACCTCTGCCGCGTTCTGAGCAGCAGCAGACCCCGGGACTTAGCTCTCCGGCACCCGCCGGCGGAGAGCCGGGCCGCACGCCCGGGCCGCTCCGAGCCCGGCTAGGCCCTCGGCCCCGCCCCGGGCTGCTGCTGAACTTTCGGCGTAGCTCCGCCGCAACCGCGGGCCGAGAGCCGGGCTGCGCGCCCGGGCCGCACCGCGCCTGTCTCGGCCCTCAGCCCTGCCCCAGGCTGCTGCCGACCCCGGGCTTAGTTCGGCGGCACCGCTGGCAGAGGGACTGGCCGTGCACCCACACCGCCCCGCACCCAGCCCGGCCCTCGTCCCTGCTTCGGACCGCTGCCGAAGCGGTCTTATCTCCGTGGCACCCACCGTCTAGGACCGGGACGTGCACCCGAGCCGCCCCGCTCCCGTCCCGACCATCGGCTGCTTTCCGGGCCGCTGCCGAACCCGGGGCTTAGATCCGCGGCACATGCTGGACAAGGGCCGGGCCGCGCGCCTGTACCACCCCGCACCCGGCCAGGCCCGCGGCACCACTCCGGGCCGTTGCCGAACCCGTCGCTTAGTTCTGTGGTACCCGCTGACCTAGGGTCAGTCCGCGTGCCAGGGCCGGCCGCGACCGGCCCGGCCGTCGGCCCCGGTCCGGGGCGCTGCCGACCCCACATCTTAGCTCCACGGCACCCGCGGGCCGAGAGACGGGGCCGCGCGCCCGGGCCGCCCCGCGCCTTACCCGGCCCTCGGCCCCGCTCCCGGCTGCTGCCGACTCCGGGGCTTAGCTCCGCGGTACCCGCCGGCTGAGGACCGGGACGCGCGCCCGAGCATCCCCGCTCCCGTCCGGACCCTCGACCGCAATCTGGGCTGCTGCCGACCCCGGGGTTTAGCTCTGCAGCACCCACCGGCAGAGGGCAGGGACGCGCGCCTGGGCTGCCCTGCGCTGGCCCGGCCCTCGGCCCCGCTCCAGGCCACTGACGACGCCGGGGCTTAGCTCCGCGGCACCCCCCGGCGGAGGGCCGGGTTGCGCGCCCCTGCAGCACTGCGCCCGGCCCGGCCCTCGGCCCCAATTCGGCCCGCTTCCGACCCCGGGGCTTAGCTCCGCGGCGCTCGCCGGCAGAGGGCCTGTTCACGCGCCCGGGCTGCCCAGCACCCAACCCGGCCCTCGGGCCCGCTCCGTGCCGCTACCGACCCCGGGGCTTAGCTCCCGCCCCTGGTCACGCTCTGGGCCGAAGCCGAACCAAGGGCTTAGCTCCGCAGCACCCGCTGGCTGAGGGCCGGTCCGCGTGCCCGGGCCGGCCGCGCCCGGCACGGCCCTCGGTCCCGCTCCAGACCGCTGCCATCTCCCGGGGCTTAGTTCCGCGGCACCAGTTGGCTGCAGATCGGGCCGCGCGCCCGGGCCACCCCGCGCCCAGCACATACCTCCGCACCGCTCCGGGCCGCTGCCGACCCCGGGGCTTAGCTCCGCGGCACCTCCCAGCGGAGGGCCGGGCCACGCGCCCGGGCCACACCGCGCCCATCCCGGCCTTCGGCCCCCCTTCGGGCAGCTGCCGACTGCTAGCTCCCGGCCCTGGTCACGCTCTGGGCCGCAGTGGCACCCGCTGTCTGAGGGCCGGTCCACGCACCCTGGTCGGCCGCACCTGGCACGGCCCTCGGGCCCGCTCCAAACCGCTGATGTCCCCCGGGGCTTAGTTCTGCGGCACCAGCGGTCCGCGGGCTGGGCCGCGCGCCCGGGATGTCCTGGGGCCGTCACGTCCCTCGGCCCCGGTCTGGGCCGCTGCTGACCCCGGGGCTTAGCTCTCGGCCCTGGTCACGCTCCGGGCTGCAGCCGAACCCAGGGCTTAGCTCCGCGGCACCCACTGGCTGAGGGCCAGTCCACGCGCCCGGGTCAGCCGCACCTGGCACGGCCCTCGGTCCCGCTCCAGACCACTGATGACCCCCGGGGCTTAGTTCCGCGGCACCAGTGGGCCGTGGGCCGGGCCGCGCGCCCGGGACGTCCTAGGGCCGTCATGTCCCTCGGCCCCGGTCTGCGCCGCTGCTGACCCCGGGGCTTAGCTCCGCGGCAACCGCCGGCGGAGGGCCGGGGCCGCGCACCGACACCGGGGCTTAGCTTCGCGGCACCAACAGGCCGGGCCGCACCGCCCCGCACCAGTACCGACACTCGGCCACGTCCCAGACCTCTGCCGACCCAGGGTCTTAGCCCGCGGTACCCGCGGGCCGAGGGCCGGGCCGTGCTCCCGGGCCGCCCCGCGCCCATACAGACACTCGGCAGCTGCCGTCCCCGGGGCTTAGCCCCGCGGCATCCGCCAGCGGAGGGCCAGGCCGCGCGCCCGAGCCGGCCCACTCCCTTCCCGACCCTCGGGCGTGTTCCCGGCAGCTGCCGACCCCGGGGCTTAATTTTGCACCCGCCGGCGGAGGCAGAGGCCCTGACTGCGCGCCCGGGCTGCTCCACGCCCGGCCCGGCCCTCGGCCCCGCTCCGGGCCACTGCCGACCACGGGGCTTAGCTCCGCGGCACCCGCCGGCGGAGGGCCTGGCCTCGCGCCCGGGCCATTGCTGACCCCGGGGCTTAGCTCCGCGTCACCAGCGGGCCGAGGGAGGGGCCGCGTGCCTGGGCCTCCCCGTGACCTGCCCGGCCCTTGCCACGCTCTGGGCCGCTGCCAACCCAGGGGCTTTGCCCCGCGCCACCCGCCGTCGTATGGGGTGGCCGCGCGCCTGGGCCCCCACGTGCCCGGCCCGGCCCTCGGCCCAGCCCCGGGCCGCTGCTGACCCCGGGGCTTAGCTCCGCGCCACCCACGGTCCGAGGGCCTGGCCGAGCTCCCGGGTCGCACCGAGCCCGGCCCGGCCCTCTGCCCTGCCCCGGGCCGCTACCGATCCTGGGGCTTAGCTCCGTGGCACACGCCGGCGGAGGGCCTGGCCACGCGCCTGGGCTGTCCAGCGCATGGCCGGGCCTTCGGCCCCGCTCCAGCCGCTACCGACGCCGGGGCTTAGCTCCGCGGCACCCGCCGCCGGAAGGCCTGGCCACACGCCCGGGCCTCCCAGCGCCCAGCCCGGCACTCGGCCCCGCTCTGGGCCGCTGCCAACCCAGGGCTTAGTTCTGCGGCTCACGCGGGCCGAGGGCTGGGGCGCACCGGGGCCGCCCCGTGCACGGCCCGGCCCTGGCCCCGCTCCGGGTGGCTGCCGACGCCGTGGCTTAGCTCCGTGGCACCCACCAGCGGAAGGCCTGGCCACGCGCAAGGGCCTCCCAGGGCCCAGCCCGGCACTCAGCCCCGCTCCGGGCCGCTGCCAACCCAGGGCTTAGCTCCGCGGCTCACGCGGGCTGAGGGCTGTGCCGCGCACCGGGGCCGCCCCGTGCCCGGCCCAGCCCTGGTCCCACTCCGGGCGGCTGCCGAAGCCGTGGCTTAATCCGCGGCACCCGCCGGCGGAGGACCGGGCCACGTGCCCGGGCTGCCCCGATCCCGTCCGGACCCTAAGCCGCGTTCTGGGCCACTGCGGACCCCAGGGCTTAACCCCGCGGCACCCGAGGTCCGAGGGTCGTTGCCGCACAATCAAGACACCCCGCTCCCATCCCGACCCTCGGACCCACTCGGGGCCGCTGCCGACCCCGGGGATTAGCTCCGTGGCACCCATGGGACAAGGGCCAGGCCGCGCACACAGGCCGCCACTCTACTGTCCCGACACTCGGCCGCGGTCCAGGACGCTGCCAATGCCAGGACTTAGTTCTGCAGCACCCGCCGGCGGAGGACTGGGCCACGTGCCCGGGCTGCCCCGATCCCATCGGAACCCTCAGCCGCGTTCTGGGCCGCTCCCGACCCTGGGGCTTAGCTCCGCGGCACCCCCCGGCGGAGTGCTGGGCCGCGCGCCTGGGCCGCCCTGCGCCCTACCTGGCCCTTGGCCCCGCTCCGGGCCGCTGCCGACACCAGGGCTTAGCTCTACGGAACCCGCCAGAGGAGGGCATGACACGCGCGCAGGCCATCCAGCACCCGGCCCGGCCTTTGGCCCCGCTCTGGGCCGCTGCCTACCCCGGCGCTTAGCTCCGAGGCACAGGCGGCCCGAGGGTCGGGCCGAGCGCCGGGGCAGCCCCACGCCCGGCATGACCCTAGCCCCGCTCTGGGCCGCTACTGACCCTGGGGCTTAGCTCCAGGGCACCCACGGGCCAAGGGCCGGGCCGCGCACCCGGGCCGCACCACACCCGGCCTGGCCCTCGGCCCCGCTCCGGGCCGCTGCCGACCCTGGGGCTTAGCTCCGTGGCACACGCCGGCGGAGGGCCTGGCCATGCGCCTAGGCCATCCAGCGCACGGCCGGGCCTTCGGCCCCTCTCCGGGCCGCCACCGATGCCGAGGCTTAGCTCCGTGGCACCCGCCGGCGGAAGGCCTGGCCAACTGCCTGGGCCTCCCAGCGCCCAGCCCGACACTCGGCCCCGCTCTGGGCCGCTGTCAACCCAGGGCTTAGCTCCTCGGCTCACGCGGGCCGAGGGCTGTGCCGCGTACTGGGGCCGCCCTGTGCCCGGCCCGGCCCTGGCCCCGCTCTGGGCGGCTGCCGACGCCGTGGCTTAGCTCCGTGGCACCCACCGGCGGAAGGCCTGGCCACGCGCCCCGGCCTCCCAGTGCCCAGCGCGGCACTCGGCCCCGCTCCGGGCCGCTGCCTACTCAGGGCTTAGCTCCGCGGCTCACGCCAAAGGAGGGCATGGCCACGCGCCCGGGCCATCCAGCACCCGGCCCGGCCATCGGCCCCGCTCTGGGCCGCTGCCTACCCCGGCGCTTAGCTCCGAGGTGCAGGCGGCCCGAGGGCCGGGCCGCGCGCCTGGGCAGCCCCGCGCCCGGCCCGAGCCTAGCCCCGCTCTGGGCTGCTACCGACCCTGGGGCTTAGCTCCACGGCTCCCGCGGGCCGAGGGCCGGGCCGCGCACCCGGGCCGCACCACACCCGGCCTGGCCATCGGCGCTGCTCCGGGCTGATGCCGACCCCGGGGCTTAGCTCCGTGGCACACGCTGGCGGAGGGCCTGGCCACGCGCCAGGGCGGTCCAGCGCACGGCCGGGCCTTCTGCCCCTCTCCGGGCCGCTGCCGACGCCGAGGCTTAGCTCCGCGGCACCCGCCGGCGGAAGGCCTGGCCACCTGCCCGGGCCTCCCAGCGCCCAGCCTGGCTCTCGGCCCCGCTCTGGGCCGCTGCCAACCCAGGGCTTAGCTCCGCGGCTCACGCGGGCCGAGGGCTGTGCCGTGCACTGGGGCCGCCCCGTGCCCGGCGCGGCCCTGGTCCCGCTCCGGGCGGCTGCCGACGCCGTGGCTTAGCTCCGCGGCACCCACCGGCGGATGGCCTGGACACATGCCCGGGCCTCCCAGCGCCCAGCCCGGCCCTAGGCCCCGCTCCGGGCTGCTGCCAACTCCGAGACTTGGCCCCGCGGCACCCGCCGGTGGAGGACCGGGCCGCGCGCCCGGGCTGCCCCTCGCCCAGCCCGGCCATCGGCCCCGCTCCGGGCCGCTGCCGACCCCGGGACTTAGCTCCGAGGCACCCGCCGGCGGAAGGCCTGGCCATGCGCCCGGGCCTCCCAGCGCCCAGCCGGCACTCGGCACCGCTCCGGGCTGCTGCCGACCCCGGGGCTTAGGTCCACGGCACCCGCCGGCGGAGGACCGGGCCACGTGCCCGGGCTGCCCCGATCCCGTCGGGACCCTCAGCCGCGTTCTGGGCCACTGCGGACCCCAGGGCTTAGCCCCGCGGCACCCGAGGTCCGAGGGTCGGGCCGCACAACAGAGATGCCCCGCTCCCATCCCAACCCTCGGACCCACTCCGGGCCGCTGCCGACCCCGGGGCTTAGCTCCGTGGCACCCACGGGACAAGGGCCAGGCCGCGCGCACGGGCCGCCGTGCTACCGTCCCGACACTCGGCCGCGCTCCGGGACGCTGCCAACCCCAGGACTTAGTTCTGCGACACCCGCCGGCGGAGGACCGGGCCACGTGCCCGGGCTGCCCCGATCCCGTCGGGACCCTCGGCCGCGTTCTGGGCCGCTCCCGTCCCTGGGGCTTAGCTCCGCGGCATCCCCGGCGGAGTGCTGGGCCGCGTGCCTGGTCCGTCCCCCGCCCTGCCTGGCCCTTGGCCCCGCTCCGGGCCGCTGCCGACACCAGGGCTTATCTCCGCGGCACCGGCCAGCGGAGGGCATGGCCATGCATCCGGGCCATCCAGCACCCGGCCCGGCCATCGGCCCCGCTCTGGGCCACTGCCTACCCCGGCGCTTAGCTCCGAGGCACAGGTGGCCCGAGGGCAGGGCCGCGCGCCAGGGGAGCCCCGCTCGCGGCCCGAGCCTAGCCCAGCTCTGGGCCGCTACCGACTCTGGGGCTTAGCTCCGCGGCACCCGCGGGCCGAAGGCCGGGCCGCGCACCCGGGCCGCACTGCACCCGGCCTGGCCCTCGGCCCCGCCCCGTGCCACTGCCGCCCCCCGGGCTTAGCTCCGTGGCACACGCCGGCGGATGGCCTGGCCACGCACCAGGGCCGTCCAGCGCACGGCCGGGCCTTCGGCCCCACTCCGGGCCGCTGCCGACGCCGGGGCTTAGCTTCGCGGCACCCGCTGGCGGAAGGCCTGGCCACCTGCCCGGGCCTCCCAGCGCCCAGCCCGGCACTCGGCCCCGCTCTGGGCCGCTGCCAACCCAGGGCTTAGCTCCGCGGCTCACGTGGGCCGAGGGCTGTGCCGCGCACTGGGGCCGCCCCGTGCCCAGCCCGGTCCTGGCCCCACTCTGGGCGGCTGCCGACGCCGTTGCTTAGCTCCGTGGAACCCATCGGCGGAAGGCCTGGCCACGCGCAAGGCCCTCCCAGCACCCAGCCCGGCAATCAGCCCCGCTCTGGGCCGCTGCCAACCCAGGGCTTAGCTCCGCGGCTCACGCGGGCCGAGGGCTGTGCCGCGCACTGGGGCCGCCCCGTGCCCGGCCCGGTCCTGGCCCTGCTCTGGGCGGCTGCCGACGCCGTTGCTTAGCTCCGCGGCACCCATCGGCGGAAGGCCTGGCCACGCGCAAGGCCCTCCCAGCGCCCAGCCCGTCCCTCGGCCCCGCTCCGGGCCGCTGCTGACCCCGGGGCTTAGCTCCGCGGCACACGCGGGCCGAGGGTGGGGCCGCACCGCGCCCGGCACAGCCCTGGCCCCGCTCCGGGCCACTGCCGACCCCGGGGCTTTGCTTCGCGGCACCCGCCGGCGGAGGGCCTTTCCACGTGCCCGGGCCGGCCGCTCCCGGCACGGCCCTCAGTCCCGCTCTGGACAGCTGCTGAACCCGGGGCTTAGCTCCGCGGCACCAGCAGGCCGCGGGGCGGGCCACGCGCCCGGGCCGCCCCACGCCCGTCACGTCCCTCGGTCCAGCTCCGGGCCACTTCGGACCTCGGGGCTTACCTCCGGGTAACCCCCGGCGGAGGGCCGGGCCGTGCGCCCGGGCTGCACCTTGCCCGTACCGACACTCGGCCGCGCTTCAGACGGCTGCCGACCCCGGGACATAGCTTCACGGCACCAGCGGTCGGAGGACCGGGCCGTGCGCCCCGGCTGCCCCGCGCCCGGCCCGGCCATCGGCCCTGCTCCGGGCCACTGCCGACGCCAGGAGTTAGCTCCGCGGCACCCAACGGCGGAGGACCGGGCCACGTTCCCGGGTTGCCCCGATACAGTCGGGACCATCGGCCGCGCTCCGGGCCACTGCCGACCCCGGGGCTTAGCCCCGCGGCACCCGCCGGCGGAGGGCTGTGCCGCGCGCCCGGGCCACAGCGCGCCCGCCCCGGCCCTCGGCCCCGCCCCGGACCGCTGCTGACACCAGGGCTTTGCTCCGCAGCACTCGCGGTCCGAGGGTCGCACCGCGCCCCTGAGCCTCCCCGCTCCCATTCCGACCGTCGGTTGCGTTCTGGGCCGCAGCCAACCCTGGGGCTTAGCTCTGCAGCACCCGATGGCGGAGGGCTGGGCCGCGTGCCAGGGCTGCCCCACGCCCGGCTCGTCCCTCGGCCCAGCTCCAGGCCGTTGTCGACCCCGGGGCTTAGCTCCGCCTCACCCGCGGGCCGATGGTAGGGCCACGCGCCCGGGCTGCCCCGCACCCAGCCCAGTCCTTGGCCCCGCTCCGGGTTGCTGTCAACCCCGAGCCTTAGCTCCGTGGCACCAGGGGGCCGAGGGCCGGGCCGCGCGCCTGTGCCGCCCCGTGCCCACCACGGCCCTCGGCCCCGCTCCGGGCCGCTGCCGACTCCGGGGCTTAACTCCGCGGCACCCACTGGTGGAAGGCCTGGCCACGCGCCCGGGGCTCCCAGCACCCAGCCCGTCACTTGGCACCGCTTCGGGCCGCTGCCGACCCCGGTGCTTAGCTCCGCGGCACCAGCCTGCGGAGGACCGGGCCATGTGCCCGGGGTGTCCCGATCCCGTCGGGCCCCTCGGCCACCTTCTGGGCCGCTGCGGACCCCAGGGCTTAGCTCTGCGGCACCCGAGGTCCGAGGGTCGGGCCGCGCACGCGAGCCGCCCCGCTCCCATCCCAACCCTCGGCCCCGCTTCGGGCCGCTGCAGACCCTGGGGCTTAGCTCCGTGGCAACCCCCGGCGGAGGGCAGGCCCGCGCGCCAGGGCCGCCCCGCGCCCGGCTCCGCCCTCGGCCCCACTCCAGGCCGCTGCCGACCCCGAGGCTTAGCTCCGTGGCACCCAAGGGACAAGGGCCAGGCCGCGCGCACGGGCCGCCACGCTACCGTCTCGACACTCGGCCGCGCTCTGGGATGCTGCCAACCCCAGGACTTAGTTCTGCGGCACCAGCCGGTGGAGGACCGGGCCACGTGCCCGGGCTGCCCTGATCCCGTCAGGACCGTCAGCCACATTCTGGGCCGCTGCCGAACCTGGGGCTTAGCACCGTGGCACCCCCCCGGCGGAGGGCTGGGCCGCGCGCCTGGGCCGCCCCGCCCCCGGCACGGCCCTCGGCCACGCTCCGGGATGCTACCGACCCCGCGGCTTAGCTCCGCAGCCCAGGCAGGCCGAGGGACGGGCCGCGCGCTGGGTCCGCCCCACGCCCGGCCCTGGCCTGGCCCCGCTCCGGGCCGCTACCGACCCCGGGGCTTCGCCCCGCGGCACCCGCCAGTGGAGGCCTGGCCACGCGCCTGGGCCGTCCATCTCCTGGCCCAGTCTTCGTCCCCGCTCCGGGCCGCTGCCGACCGCGGGGCTTAGCTCCGCGGCACCCGCCGTCGGAGGGACTGCCCACGCGCCAGGGATGCCCCGCACCCGGCCCGGCCCTCTGCCCCACCCTGGGCAGCTGCCGACCCCATGGCTTAGCTCTGCGGCACCCGCCGGCGGAGGGCAGGGCCACGCGCCCTGGCTGCCACGCGCCCGGCCCGGCCTTCAACCCCGCTCCGGGCCGTTGCCGACACCGGGGCTTAGCTCCGCGGCACCAACAGGCCGAGGCATGGGCCGAGCTCCCAGGCCACCCCGTGCCCGTACCGACACTCGGCCGTGCACCAGACTGCTGCCGAACCCGGGGCTTAGCTCCGAGACACCCGCGGACCGACGCCTGGGCCGCACGCCCGGGCCGCCCTGCGCCCGTACGGACACTCCGGAGAGGGGCCAGGGCCGGACCGCGCGCCTGGGCCGCCCCGTGTCTGGCCCGGCCCTCGTCCATGTTCTGGGCCACTGCCAACCCAGTGGCTTTGCCCCGCGGCACCCACTGATGGAGGGCCTGGCCGCGCACCCAGGCCGCCCCGTGCCCGGCCCGGTCCTGGCCCCGCTCCGGGCCGCTGCTGACTCAGGCGCTTAGCTCCAAGGACCACGCGGGCCGAGGTCCGGGCCGCACGCCGGGGCCGACCCGCGCCCGGCCCGGCCCTGGCCCCTCTCCGGGCCGCTGCCGACCCAGGGGCTTAGGTCTGCGGCCCACACGGACCGAGGGCCGGGCCGCGCACCGGGGCCGCCCCGCGCCCAGCCCGGCCCTGGCCCCGCTCCGGGCCACTGCCGAACCCAGGGCTTAGCTACGCAGCACCCGCCGGCGGAGGGCCTGACCACGAACCCGGGCCTCCCAGGGTCTGGACCGGCCCTGGCCCCGCTCTGGGCCGCTGCCGAACCCGGGGCTTAGCTCCGCGGCACCCGCAGGTCGAGGGCCGGGCCGTGCGCCCTGGCCGCACCGCGCCCGGCCCGGCCCTCGGCCCCGCTCCGGGCCGCTGCTGACCCCGGAGATTAGCTACGCGGCACCCGCCTGTGGAGGGCCTGGCTACGAACCCGGGCTTCCCAGCGCCCGGCCCGGCCCTCGGCCCCGATCCGGGCCGCTGCCAACCCCGGGGCTTAGCTCCGCGGCACACAGGGGCCGCTACCGACCGTGGGGCTTAACTCCGCAGCACCTGTCGGCGGAGGGCCGGTCCGTGCGCCTGGGCCGGCCTCGCCCGCCACGGCCCTCATCACCGCTCCGGGCCGCTGCCAACCCCGGGTCATAGCTCCGTGGCATCCCCCGGCGGAGGGCTGTGGCTAGCGCCCGTGCCGCATTGCGCACAGCCCAACACTCGGCCCCGCTCCGGGCCGCTGCCAACACCGCGGCTTAGCTCCGCGGCACCCCCCAGCGGAGGGCCAGTCCTCGCGCCCGGGACGGCTGCTCCCATCATGGTCCCCGGCCCCGCTCAGGGCCGCTGCCGACACCAGTGCTTAGCTCCGGGGCACCCGCGTGCCGAGGGTCGGGCCACACGCCCGCAACTCCACGCGCCTGGCCTGGCCCTCGGCCCCACTCCGGGCCGCTGCCAACCGCGGGGCTTAGCTCCGCGGCACCCCCCGGCGGAGGGCTGGGCCGCACACCTGGGCTGCATTGCACCCGGCCCGGCCCTAGGCCCCGCTCCGGGCAGCTGCCGACCCCGGGGCTTAGCACCGCGGCACCCACTGTCGGAGGACCTGGCCGCGTTCCCGGGCCGCCCAGCTCCCGTCGGGACCCGCCGCCGTGCTCCGGGCCGCTGCCGACCCCCGAGCTTACCTCTGCGGCACCCGAGCCCGGCCCGCCCTCGGTCCCGCTCCAGGCCGCTGCTGACCCGGTTCTTAGCTTCGCGATACCCGCCAGCCGAGGGCCGGGCTGTGCGACTGGGCCACCCCGCGCCTGGCCCGGTCCTCGGCCTGATCCGGGCCGCTGCCGACCCCAGGGCTTAGCTCCGCGGCACCCGCGGGTCGAGGGCCGGGCCGCGCGCCCGGGCCGCCCCTCGCCCGGCACGGCCCTCGGACACGCTCCGGGCCACTTCTGACCCCGGGGCTTAGCTCCGCGGCAACCGCCTTCGGAGGGCCGGGCATTGTGCCCGGGCCGCACCGCGCCCAGCCCGGCCCTCGGCCCCACTCCGGGCCGCTGCCGACCCCAGGGCTTAGCTCCAGGGCACCAACGGGCCGAGGGCCGGGCCGTGCGTCCAGGCCACCCTGCGCCCGTACCGACACTCGGCCGCGCTCCAGACCGCAGCCGACCCTAGGGCTTAGCTATGCGGCACCCGCCGGCGAAAGGAAGCGCCGCGCGCCTGGGCCGCCCCCTGCCTGGCCTGGTCCTCGGCCCTGCTTTAGGCCGCTGCCGACCCAGGGGCTTAGCTCTGAGGACCACGCGGGCTGAGGTCCGGGCCACACGCCGGGGCCGCCCCGCGCCCGGCCCGGCCCTGGCCCCTCTCCGGGCCGCTGCCTACCCCGGGGCTTAGCTCTGCGGCACCTGCCAGCGGAGAAACAGGCCGTGCGCCCGGGCTGCCCCGTGCCCGGCCCGGCCCTGACCCCGCTCCGGGCCGCTGCCGACCCCGGGGCTTAGCTCTGTGGCCTACACGGTCCGAGGGCCGGGCTGCGCTCCGGGGCCACCCCGCGCCCGGCCCAGCCCTGGCCCCGTTCTGGGCCGCTGCCGACCCTGGGGCTTAGCTCTGAGGCCCACGTGGGTCGAGGGATGGGGCGAGCGTCAGGACCGCCCCGCGCCCTGCCGGGCCCTGGCCCCGCTCCTGGCCGCTGCTGACCCCAGGCTTAGCTACGCGGCCCAAGCGGGCCGAGGGATGGGCTGCTCGCCAGGGCCGCCCAGTGCCATAACCGGCCCTGGCCCCTCTCCGGGCGGCTGCCGACCCCGGGTGCATAGCTCTGCAGCACCCGCGGGCCGAGGGTCGGGCCGCACGCTCGCGCCGCCCCGCTCCCGGCCCGGCCCTCAAACCCACTCCGGGCCGCTGCCGAGCCCGGGGCTTAGCTCCGCGGAACCCGCGCGTCAAGAGCCGGGCCTCGCACAGGGGCCGCCCCGCGCCCTGTACGGCCGCGCGCCGGGGCCGCCCCATGACCGCTCATGCCCTGGCCCCGCTCCAGGCGGCTGCTGACCCCAGGGCTTAGCTCCGTGGCACCCGTCAGCGGAGGGCCGGTCCACGCACCTGGGCCGGCCGCGTCCGGCACGGCCCTCAGCCCCGCTCCTGGCCGCTAATGACCCCGCGGCTTAGCTCCGCAGCACCCGCCGGCGGAGGACCAGGCCGCGCACCCAGGCTGCCCCACACCCGGACCGGCCCTCGGCCCTGCTCCGGGCCGCTGCCGACCCCGGGGCTTAGATCCGCAGCACCCGCGGACTGAGGGCCGCCCGTGCGCCCGGGCGGCCCCCTAGCCCAGCCCTGCCCTCGGCCCCGCTCCGGGCCGCTGCCGACCCTGGGGCTTAGCTCCACGGAACCCGCCGGCGGAGGGCCGGGCCGCGTGCCCGTGCCGCCCCGAGACCGTCCCATTCCTCGGCCCTGCTCTGGGCCGCTGCCGACCCCGGGACTTAGCTCTGCCACACCCGCCGGTGGAGGGCCGGGCTGCGCACCCGGACTGCCCCACGCCCGGCACGGACCTCGGCCCCGCTCTGGGCCGCTGCCAACCCCGGGGCTTAGCTCCGCGGCAGCAATGGGCCGAGGGCAGGGCCGTGTGCCCGGGCCGCCCCGCGCCCGTACCGACACTCGGCCGCGCTCCAGGCCGCTGCCGACCCAGGAGCTTAGCTCCGCGGCACCCGCCGGCCGAGGGCTGGGCCACTCGCCCGGGCCACCCCGCTCCCAGCCCGGCCCTAGGCCCCACTCCGGGCCGCTGCCGACCCCGGGGCTTAGCCCCACGGCATACTCCGGTGGAGGGCCGTGCCGCAGGCCCGTGCCGCCCTGCTCCCTTCCTGAACCTCGGCCGCATTCCAGGCCACTGCCGACCCCGGGGCTTAGCACTGCGGCACCCACTGGCGGAGGGCCGGGCCGCGCAGCTGGTCTGCCCCTCGCCAGGCCCGGCCCTCGGCACCGTTCCGGGCCGCTGCCGACCTTGGAGCTTGGTTCCGCGGCACACGCGGGCCGAGGGTCGGGCTGCGCGCCTGGGCCGCAACGTGCCCGGTCCGGTCCTCGGCCCAACTGTGGGCCGCTGCCGACCCCGGGGCTTAGCTCCGCGACACCAGTGGGCCGAGGGCCGGGCCGCACGCCTGGGCCGCCCCACGCCCGGACTGGCCCTCGGCCACGCTCCGGACCGCTGCCAACCCAGGGGGTTTGACGCGTGGCACCCGATGGCAGAGGGCCTGGCCTCGAGCCCTGGCAGACCCGCACCCGACCCAGCCCTCGGCCCCCGCCCCGGGCCGCTGCCGACCCCGGGGCTTAGCTCCGTGGCACCAACGGGCCAAGGGCCAGGCCGCGCGCCCGGGCCGCCCCATGCCCGTACCGACACTCGGCCGTCGATCCAGACCGCTGCCGACCCCGGGGCTTAGCTCCGCTGCACCCGCCGGCCGAGGGAAGCGCCGTGCGCCCGGGTAGCTCCAGGCCCGGCCTGGTCCCGGCCCCGCACTGGGCTGCTGCCGACCCCGGGACTTAGGTCCGCGACACCAGCGGGCCGAGGGCCGGGCCGCGCGCCTGGGCCACCCAGCGTCTGGCCCGGCCCTCGTCCATGATCTGGGCCGCTGCCAACCCAGGGGCTTTGCCCCGCGGCACCCTCTGACGGAGGGCCTGGCCGCGCGCCTGGTGCGACCCGTGCCCGACACAGCCCTCGGCCCCGACCTGGGCCGCTGCTGACCCCGGGGCTTAACTCCGCGGCACCCGCGAGCTGAGGGCCGTGCCGGGCGCTCGGGCCGCACCGCGCCTAGCCCGGCCCTTGGCCCTGCCCCGGGCCGCTGCCAACACCGGAGCTTAGCTACACGGCACCTGCCGGCGGAGGGCCGGGCCGCGCGCCCCGGCCTCCCCGTGCCCTTCCCGGCCCTTGGCCAGCTCCGGGCCGCTGCCAACCCCGGGGTTTAGCTCCGCGGCACCCGCCGGCGGAGGACCGGGCCACGTGCCTGGGCTGCCCCATTCCTGTCGGGACATTGGGCCACGATCCGGGCCGCTGCCGACCCCGGGGTTTAGCTCCTCTGTACCTGTCGGCAGAGGGCCGGGCCGCACGCCCAAGCCGGCCCGCTCCCTTCCCGACCCTCGGCCGCGTTCCGGGCCGCTGCCGACCCCGGGGCTTAGCTCTGTGGCACCCGCTGGCGGAGGCCCGGGCTGAGCGCCCGGGCTGTCCCACACCCGGCCTGACCCTCGGCCTCGCTCCGGGCCACTGCCGATCCCGGGGCTTAGCTCCGCGGCACCCACCGGAGGAGGATCGGGACGTGCACCCGAGCCGCCCCACTCCCGTCCCAACCATCGGCCGCATTCTGGGCCGCTGCCGACCCCGGAGCTTAGCTCTGCGGCACCCGCGGGCCGAGGGCGGGGCCGCGTGCCTGAGCCTCCCCGCATCCGGCCCGGCCCTCGGCCACGCTCTGGGCCGCTGCCAACCCAGGGGCTTTGTCCCCCAGCATCCGCCGTCGGATGGCATGGACGCTCGCCCGGGCTAACCCGCGCCCGGCCCGGCCGTCGGGCCCGCCCTGGGCCGCTGCTGACCCCTGGGCTTAGCTCCGCGGCACCCGCGGGCCGAGGGCCGTGTCGCATGCCCGGGTCCAACAGCGCTCGGCCGGGCACTCGGCCCTGCCGCGGGCCGCTACCGACCCCGGGGCTTAGCTCCGTGACACCCGCGGGCCGAGGGTCGGGCCGCGCGCCCGGGCCGCCCCGTGCCCGGCCCGGGCCTCGGCCCCGATCTGGGCCACTGCCGACCCCGGGGCTTAACTACGCGGCACCCGCGGTCCGAGGGCCAGGCCGCGCGCCCAGGCCACACCACGTCCGGCCCAGCCCTCGGCCCCGCACGGGGCCACTGCCGACCCGGGGGCTTAGCTCTGCGGCAACCGCCGGCGGAGGACCGGGACGTGCACACGAGCCGCCCCGCTCCCGTCCTGACCATCGGCCCCGATCCGGGCCGCTGCCAACCCCGGGGCTTAGCACCGCGGCACCCGCAGGCCGAGGTCGGGGCCGCGTGCCTGGGCCTCCCCGCGTCCGGCCCGGCCCTCGGCCATGCTCTGGGCCGCTGCCGACCCAGGGGCGTTGCCCCCTGGCACCCGCCGTCGGATGGCATGGACGTGCGCCCGGGCTGCCCCGCGCCCCGCCCGGCCCTCGGGTCCGACCCGGGACGCTGCTGACCCCGGGACTTAGCTCCGCGGCACCCGCGGGCCGAGGGCCGTGTTGCGCGCCCGGGTCCCACAGCGCTTGCTGGGCACTCGGCCCTGCCGCGGGCCGCTGCCGACCCCGGGGCTTAGCTCTGTGACACCCATGGGCCGAGGGTCGGGCCGCGCGCCCGGGCCGCCCCGTGCCCGGCCCGGTCCTCGGCCCCGCTCCGGGCCACTGCCGACCCCGGGGCTTAGCTCTGCGACACCAGCGGGCCGAGGGCAGGGCCGTGCGCTTGGACTTCTCCGCAACCGTCACGGCCATCGTCCCCGCTTCGGGCCGCTGCCGACCCCGGGGCTTAGCTCTGCGGCACCCGCCGGCGGAGGACGGGCCCACGTGCCCGGGCTGTCCCGATACCATCGGGACCCTCGGCTGCGCTCCGGGTCGCTGCCGACCCCGTGGCTTAGCCCCAAGGCACCCGCCGGCGGAGGGCCGGGCCTCGCGCCTTGGCCACCCCGCGCCCACCCCGGCCCTCGGCTCCGCCCCGGACCGCTGCTGACCCAGGGGCTTGGCTCGGCGGCACGCGCCGTCCCAGGGTCGGACCGCGCCTCTGAGCTGCCCTGCTCCCTTTCCGACCCTCGGCCGCATTCTGGGCCATTGCGGACCCCGGGGCTTAGCGCCACAGCACCCGCAGGCCGAGGGCCCGGCTGCGAGCCGGGGGGGCCCCGCTCCCGTACTGGCCATGGCCCAGCTCCGGGCCACTGCCGACCCCGGGACTTGCTCCGTGGCACCAGGGGGCCGAGGGCCGGGCCGCGCACCTGGGCATCCCCACGCCCGACCCAGCCCTCGGCCACGCTCTGGGACGCTGCCGACCCTGGGGCTTAGCTCCACAGCACACAATGGCGGAGGGCCGGGCCGCGCGCCCAGGCCTACCCGAGCCTGGCCCGGCCCTCGGCCATGCTCCAGACCGCTGCCGACCCCGGGGCTTAGCTCCGTGGCACCAGCCGGCTGATGGCCGGGCCGCGCGCCTGTGCTGCACCGCACCCGGCCGGGCCTGCGGCTCCGCTCTGGGCGGCTGCCGACTCTGGGGCATAGCTCCGCAGCACCCGCGGGCCGAGGGCCGGGCCGCGAGCCGGGGGGGCCCCGCTTCCGTCCTGGCCATGGCCCCTCTCCGGGCCGCTGCCGACCCCGGCTTAGCTCCACGACACCTGCGGGCCAAAGGCAGGGTCGTGCGCTCAGGCCGCACCGCGCCGATCCCGGCCCTCGGCCTCGCTCCGGGCCACTGCCGACCCCGGGGCTTAGCTCCGCTGCACACGCCAGCGGAAAGCCTGGCCACGCGCCCTGGCCACCCAGCGCCCGGTCCAGCCCTCGGCCTCACTCCGGGCCGCTGCCAACCCCGGGGCTTAGCTACGCGCCACCCGCAGGCCGAGGGCCGGGCCTCATGCCTGGGCCGACACCGCGCTCTGTCCGGCCCTCGGCCCCGCTCGGGGCCACTGCCGACCCCGGGGCTTAGCTCCGCGGTATACACGGGCCGAGGGCTGTGCCACGTGCCATGGCTGCCCCGCTCCCGTGCCGACCCTCGGCTCCGCTTCGGGCCGCTGCCGACCACGGGGCTTAGCTCCGCGGCACACAACGGCGGAGGGCCGGGCCGCGTGCCCGGGCTGACCCGCGCCCAGCCCGTCCCTCGGCCGTGTTCCAGACCACTGCTGACCCCGGGGCTTAGCTCCACGGCACACGCCGGCTGAGGACCGGGCCGTGCGCCTGTGCTGCACCGCACCCAGCCGGGTCCGCGGCACTGCTCTGGGCGGCTGCTGACTCCAGGGCGTAGCTCCGCGGAACCCGCGGGCCGAGGGCCGGGCCACGTGCCCGGGCCGCACCGCGCCCGGACTGGCCCTCAACCCCACTCCAGGCCGCTGCCGACCCTGGTGCTTAGCTCCGCTGCACACGCCAGCGGAGGGCCTGGCCATGCGCCCGCGCCACCCAGCGCCCGGCACGGCCCTCGGCATCGCTCCGGGCCACTGCCGACCCCGGGGCTTAGCTCCGCGGCACCCGCCGGCGGAGGACCGGGACGTGCACCCGAGCCACCCCACTCCCGTCCCTACCATCGGCCGCGTTCTGGGCCGCTGACGACCCCGGGGCTTAGCTCTGCGGCACCCGCCAGCGGAGGGCCGAGCCGCGCGCCCGGGCTGCACCGCGCCCGACCAGGTCTTCGGCCCCGCTCCGGGCCGCGGCCGACACCGGGGCTTAGCTCTTTGGCACCCGCGGGACAAGGGCCGGGCCGCGCGCTCGGGCCGCCCCGCTCCCATCCCGACACTCGGCCACGCTCCGTGCCGCTGCCGACCCCGGAGTTTAGCTATGCGGCACCCGCAGTCCGAGGGCCAGGCCGCGCGCCCGGGCAACACAACGCCCGGCGCGGCCCTCGGCCCCGCACTGGGCCGCTGCCGACCCCGGGGCTTAGCTCCGCGGCAACCGCCGGCGGAGGACCGGGACGTGCACCCCGTGCCGCCCCGCTTCCGTCCCGACCATCGGCCGCGTTCTGGGCCGCTGCCGACCCCAGGACTTAGCTGTGCGGCACCCGCCGGCGGAGGGCCGGGCCACGCGCCCAGGCTGCTCCGCGCCCGGCCCGGTCTTCGGCACCGCTCCGGACCGCTGCTGACCCAGGGGCTTTGCTCGGCGGCACGCGCAGTCCCAGGATTGGACCGCGCCCCCGAGCTGCCCCGCTCCCTTTCCGACCCTCGGCCGCGTTCTGGGCAGTTGCGGACCCCGGGGCTTAGCGCCACAGCACCCACGGGCCGAGGGCCCGGCCGCGAGCCTGGGGGGCCCTGCTCCCGTACTGGCCATGGCCCAGCTCCGGGCCGCCGCCGACCCCGGGGCTTAGCTCCGCGGCACCAGCGGCCTGAGGGCCAGGCCGCGCACACCGAGCCTCCCCGCTCCCATCCCGAATCTCGGCCCCGCTTCGGGCCGCTGCCGACCCCGGGTTTAGCTCCGCGGCACTCGCCAGCGGAGGGCCTGGCCACGCTCCCGGGCCATCCAGTGCCCGGCCCGGCCTTCGGCCCCTCTCCGGGCAGCTGACAACCCCGGGGCTTATATCCGTGGCACCCGCGGGCCGAGGGCTGGGTCGCGTGCAGGGCCGCACCGCGACCTGCCTGGCCCTCGGCCGTGCTCCGGACCGCTGCCCACCCAGGGGCTTAGGTCCCGGCACCCGCCGGCTGAGGGCCGGACCGTGCACCTGTGCTGCACCGCACCTGTCCGGGCCCGCGGCACCGCTCTGGGCAGCTACCAACTCCGGGGCGTAGCTCCACAAAACCCGCGGGCCGAGGGCCGGGACGCGAGCCGGGGGGACCCCGCTCCCGTCCAGGCCATGGCCCCGCTCCGGGTCGCTACTGACCCCGACTTAGCTCTGCGACACCCGCGGGCCAAGGGCAGGGCCGCGCACCCGGGCCGACCCGCGACCGACCCGACTCTCGGCCATGCTCCAGACCGCTGCCGACCCCGGGGCTTAGATCCGCGGGACCTGCCGGCTGAGGGCCGGGCGCGCGCCAGTGCTGCACCGCACCCGGCTGGGCCCGCGGCACCGCTCTACGCGGCTGCCAACACCAGGGCTTAGCTCTGCGGCACCCGCGGACCGATGTCCGGACCGCGCGCCCGGGCCGCCCCGCGCATGTACGGACACTCGGCCGCGCTCCAGACCACTGCCGACCCCAGGCTTAGCTCTGCGGCAACCGCCAGCAGAGGCCCAGGCCGCGCGCCCGGTTCCCCTCGCCCGTCCCGGCCTTCGGCCCTGCTCCGGGCCGCTGCCGACCCAGGGGCTTAGCTCCGCGGCACCCGCCGGACGAGGGTCGGGCCGCGCGCCAGAGTCACCCCGTGCCTGCAACGGTCCTCGGCCCCTCTCCGGGCCGCTGCCGACCCCGGCGCTTAGCTCCGTGACACCAGCGGGCCGAGGGCGGGGCCGCGCTCCTGGGCCTCCCCGCGCCCGGCCCGGCCCTCGGCCCCACTCCGGGCCGCGGCCGACCCCGTGGCCCTCGGCCAGCTCCGGGCCGCTGCCGACCCCAGCGCTTAGCTCCGCGACACCAGCGGGCCGAGGGCAGGGCCGCGCGCCTGGGCCTCCCCTCGCCCGTCCCGGCCTTCGGCCCTGCTCCAGGCCACTGCCGACCCCAGGGCTTAGCTCCGCGGCACCAGCGGCCTGAGGGCCAGGCCGCGCACCCGAGCCTCCCCGCTCCCATCCCGAATCTCGGCCCTGCTTCGGGCCGCTGCCGACCATGGGTTTAGCTCCGCGGCACCCCGCGGCGGAGGACTGGGTCGCGTGCCCGGGCCGCCCCGCGCCCGGCCCGATCCTCGGCCCCGCTACGGGCTGCTGCCAACCCGGGGCTTAGCTCCGTGGCATCCGTGGGACAAGGGCCTGGCCACGCGCACGGGCCGCCCCCCTCCCGTCCAGACACTTGGCCGCTCTCCAGGCCGCTGCAGACCCCGGGGCTTAGCTACGCGGCACCCGCGGGCCGAGGGCCGGGCCGTGTGTCCGGGACGCACTGCGCCCACTCCGGCCCTCGGACCCGCTCGGGGCCACTGCCAACCCCGGGGCTTAGCTCCGTGGCACACACAGGCCGAGGGCTCTGCCGCGTGCCTTGGCCGCCCCGCTCCCGTCCCGACCCTCGGCCCCGCCTCGGGCCGCTGCCGACCCCGGGGCTTAGCTCCGCAGCACCCCACTGGGGGGTCGTGGCCGCGCGCCCGGGCCGCCCCGCGCCCGGCCCGGCCCTCGGCCCCGCTCCGGGCCGATGCCCACCCCGGGGCTTAGCTCCGTGGCACCCGCGGGACAAGGGACCGGCCGTGCTCCCGGGCCACCCCGCGCCCACCCCTGCCCTCGGCTCCGCCCCGAACTGCTGCTGACCCCGGGGCTTAGCTCCGCGGCACCAGGGGGCCGAGGGTCGGACCGTGCCCCCGAGCCGCACCGCTAACTTTCCGAACCTCGGCCGCATTCTGGGCCGTTGCAGACCCCAGGGCTTAGCTCAGCGGAACCCGCGTGCCGAGGGTTGGCAGTGGCCCCGAGCGGGTCCGAGGGCCGGAGTGGGCGCAGTGCGTCCCGGACACACGGCCCGGCCCTCGGCCCGCGGGTGCCGCGTAGCTAAGCCCCGGGGTCTGCAGCAGCCTGGAGAGCGGCCAAGTGTCTGGACGGGAGGGGGGGGCGGCCCGTGCGCGTGGCACCCGGAGCTAAGGGTCCAAGGGTCGGGCCACGCGCCCAAGCCGCCCAGCTCCCGTCCCGACCATCGGCCGCCTTCTGGGCCGCTCCCGACCCCGGGGCTTAGCTCTGCGGCACCCGCAGTCCGAGTGTCGGGCCGCGCGCCAGAGCGGCTCCGCGCCCGGTCCGGCCCTCGGCCCAGCTCCAAACTGCTGCCGACCCCGGGGCTTAGCTCTGCGGCAACCGCCGGCGGAGGACTGGGCCACGTGCCCGGGCTGCCCCGATCCCGTCGGGACCCTCGGCCGCGTTCTAGGCCGATGTGGACCCCAGGGCTTAGCCCCGCGGCACCCGCGGTTCGAGGGTCGGACCGTGACCCCGAGCCGCCCCACTCCCGTCCCGACCCTCAGTCCCGCTTCGGGCCGCTGCCGACCCCGGGGCATAGCTCCGCGGCACCCCCCGGTGGAGGGCTGGGCTGCGCGCCCGAGCTGCCCCGAGCCTGGCCCGGTCCTCGGCCCCGCTTGGGGCCGCTTCCGACCTCGGGGCTTAGGTACATGGCACCCGCGGTCCTAGAGCCGGGCCGCGGGCCAGGGATGCCACGCGCCTGTACGGACTCTGGGCCGCGCTCCAGACCGCTGCCGACCCCGGGGCTTAGCTCCGCGGCACCCGCCGGCCGAGGGCCGGGCCGCTCGCCCGGGCCACCACACGCCCAGCCTAGCCCTCGGCTCCACTCCGAGCCGCAGCCGAACCTGGGGCTTAGCTCCGCGGCATATGCCGGCTGAGGCCTGGACCGCGCGCCCGAGCCGCCCCGCTGCCTTCCTGACCCTACGCCCCGCTCCGGGCCGCTTCCGACCTCGGAGCTTAGATCCGCGGCACCCGCCGGCGTAGGGCCGGGCCACGCACCCGGGCTGCCCTGCGCCCGGCTCGGCCCTCGGCCCCGCTCCCGGCCGCTGCTGACACCGGGGCTTAGCTCCGCGGCACCCTCCAGCGGAGGGCCTGGTCACACGCCCAGGCCTCCCAGCGCCCGGCCCGGCTCTCGGCCCCGCTCCGGGCCGCTGCCGATCCCGGGGCTTTGCTCCGTGGTACCTGCTGGACAAGGGCCGAGCCGCGCGCCCGGGCCGCATCGCGCTCGATCCGGCCCTCGGCCCCGCCCCGGGCCGCTGCCGACCCCGGGGCTTATCTCCATGGCACCCGCTGGCGGAGGACCGGGACGTGCACCCGAGCCGCCCTGCTCCGTCCCGACTATCAGCCGCATTCTGGGACACTGCCGACCCCGGGTCTTAGCTCCACGACACCCACCAGCGGAGGGCCTGGCCATTCGCCCGGGCCGTCCAGCACCTGGTGTGGCCTTCGGCCCCACTCCGGGCCGCTGCCAACCCCTGGGATTAGCTCCGCGGCCCACGAGGGCTGATGGCCGGGCCGCGAGCTGGTGCCGCCCCGTGCCCGGCCCGGCCCTGGCCCCGCTCAGGGCCACTGCCGACTCCGGGGCTTAGCTCCGCAGCACCCGCCAGTGGAGGGCCTGGCCACGCGCCCTGGCCTTCCAGCGCCCAGCCCAGCCCTTGGCCACGCTCGTGCCGCTGCCGACCCCGGGGCTTAGCTCCGTGGGACCCTCGGGACAAGGGCCCGGCCGCGCACACGGGCCGTCCCGCGCCCATCACATCCCTCGGCGCCTCTCCGGGCCGCTGCCGACACCAGGGTTTAGCTCCGCGGCACCCCCCGGCGGAGGGCCTCTCCACGCGCCCGGGGATGCCCAGAGCCCGGTCCGGCCCTCGGTCCCGCTCCGGGTAGCTTTCGACCCCGGGGCTTAGTTCCGCGGCACCCGCCGGTGGAGGACCGGGCCGCGCGCCCGGGACGCACCGCACCCTTCACGTCCCTCAGCCCCGCTCCAGGCCGCTGCCGACCCCGGGGCTTAGCTCCTTGGCAACCCCCGGCAGAGGGCCGGGCCATGCGCCTGGGACGCCCCGCACCCTGCACATCCCTCAGCCCCACTCTTGGCCGCTGCCGACCCCGGGGCTTAGCTCCGGGGCAACCCCCGGCAGAGGGCCGGGCCGCGCGCCCGGGCCGCACCGTGCCCGGCCCGGCCCTCTGCCATGCTCCGGGCCGCTGCCGAACCCGGGGCTTAGCTTTGCGGCACCAACAGGCCGAGGGCCAGGCCGCGCGCCCGGGACAGCCCGCGCCCGTACCGACACTCGTCCGTGCTCCAGACCACAGCCGACCATTGGCTTAGCTCCGAGGCACCCGCGAGCCAAGGGCCGGGCCGCGAGCCGGGGGGGCCCCGCTCCTGTCCCGGCCATGGCCCCGTCTCAGACCGCTGCAAACCCCGGGACTTAGCTCCACGGCACCCACGGGCTGAGAGATGGGACCGCGTGCCCGGGGCCGTCCCGCGTCTTTCCCGGCCCTCGGCCCCGCTCCCGGCTGCTGCCGACCCTGGGGCTTAGCTCCGTGACACCCGCCGGCGGAGGACTGGGCTGCGCACCCGAGCAGCCCCACTCCCGTCCCGACCCTCGGCCGCATTCTGGGCCGCTGCAGACCCTGGGGCTTAGCTCTGCGGCACCCGCCGGCGTAGGGCCAGGCCGCGCGCCCGGGCTGCCCCGCGCCCGGCCCAGCCCTCGGTCCCGCTCCCAGCCGCTGCTGACACCGGGGCTTAGCTCCGCGGCACCCGCCAGAGGAGGGCCTGGTCACGCGCCCAGGCCTCCCAGCGCCCGGCCCGGCCCTCGGCCCCGCTCTGGGCCCCTGCCGACCCCGGGGCTTTGCTCCGTGGTACCCGCTGGACAAGGGCCCTGCCGCGCGCATGGGCCACCCCACGCCCGGGCCGGCCCTCGGCCCCACTCCGGGCCGCTGTCGACCCTGGGGCTAAGATCCGTGGCACCAGCGGGCTGAGGGCCGGGCTGCGCACCCGGGCCTCCCCGCACCTGGACCGGCCCTCGGCCCAGCTCCGGGCCGCTGCCGACCCCGGGATGTAGCTCCGCGGCACCTGCTGGCAGAGGACCGGGCCGAGCGCCCGGGCTGCCCCGCGCCCGGCCCAGCCCTCGGCCGCGTTCTAGGCAGCTGCGGACCCCAGGGCTTAGCCCCGCGGCACCCGCGGTCCGAGGGTCGGACCACTAGCCCAAGCCGCCCCACTCCCGTCCCGACCCTTGGCCCCGCTTCGGGCCGCTGCGGACCCCGGGGCTTAACTCCTCGGCACCCCCCGGCGGAGGGCTGGGCCGCGCGCCCGGGCCGCCCCACTCCCGTCCCGACCCTCGGCCCCACTTCGGGCCGCTGCCGACCCTGGGGCTTAGCTCCTCGGCACCCCCCGGCGGAGGGCTGGGCTGCGCGCCCGGGCCGCCCTGCACCTGGCCCGGCCCTTGGCCCCGCTCGGGGCCACTTCCGAACCCGGGGCTTAGGTATGCGGCATCCGCGGTCCTAGGGCCGGGCCGTGGGCCAGGGACGCCGCGCGCCGGTATGGACTCTGGGCCGCGCTCCAGACCGCTGCCGACCCCGGGGCTTAGCTCCGCGGCACCCGCCGGCCAAGGGCCGGGCCGCTCGCCCGGGCTACTCCACTGCCGGCCCAGGCCTCGGCTCCACTCCGAGCCGCCGCCGACCCCGGGGCTTAGCTTCGCGGCATCCGCCGGCGTAGGACCGGGCCGTGCGCCCGGGCTGCCTCGCGCCCGGCCCGGTCCTCGGCCCCGCTCCTGGCCGCTGCCGACACCGGGGCTTAGCTCTGTGGGACCCGCGGGACAAGGGCCTGGCCGTGCGCACGGGCTGCCCCGCGCCCGGCCCGACCATCGGCCCCGCTCCGGGCTGATGCCGACCCTGGGGCTTAACTCCGCAGCACCCGCCGGCGGAGGACAGGGCCACGTGCCCGGTCTGCCCCGATCCCGTTGGGACACTAGGCCGCGCTCCGGGCCACTGCCGACCACGGGGCTTAGCCCCGCTCTACAGCCGGCGGAGCGCCCGGCGCGCCCTGGCCGCCCCTCGTCCGCCCCGGCCCTCGGCCCTACGCCGGGCTGCTTCTGACCCCGGGGCTTAGCTCTGCGGCACCCGCGGTCCGAGGTTCGGGCCGCGTGCCCAAGCCGACCCGCTCCCGTCCCGACCCTCGGCCGCGTTCTGGGCCGCTGCCGACCCCCCGGGGCTTAGCTCCGCGGCACCCGCCGGCGGAGGGTCGGGCCGTGCACCCGGGCCGCACCGCGCCCGTCCCTTCCTTCGGCCCCTCTTCGGGCCGCAGCCAACCCCCGGGCTTAGCTCCGCGGCACCCTCCGGCAAAGGACCTGTACACGCGCCCGGGCCGCCCAGGGCCCGGCCCGGCCCTCGGGCCCTCTCCGGGCCGCTGCCGACCCCGGGGCTTAGCTTCGCAGCACCAAGAGACCGAGGGTCGGGCCACGCGCCCGGGATAGCCCGCGCCCGTACCGACCCTCGGCCGCGCTCCAGACCGCTGCCGACCATGGGGCTTAGCTCCACGGCACCCGCGGGCTGAGGGCCGGGCCGCGAGCCGGGGGGTTCAGTTCCCGTCCCGTCCATGGCCCCACTCCAGACCGCTGCCGACCCCGGGGCTTAGCTCCACGGCACCCGCGGGCCGAGAGATGGGGCCGCGCACCCGGGCTTTCCCGCGCCTTGCCCGTCCATCGGCCCTGCTCCCGGCTGCTGCCGACCCTGGGGCTTAGCTCCGCGGCACCCGCCGGCGTAGGGCCGGGCCGCGCACCCGAGCAGTCCCGCTCCCGTCCCGACCCTCGGCCGCGCTCCAGACCGCTGCCGACCCCGGGGCTTAGCTCTGCGGTACCCGCAGGCCGAGAGCCGGGACGCGCGCCCAGGCCGCCCCGCGCCCGGCACGTCCCTCGGCCCCGCTCCGGGCGCTGCCGATGCCGGGGCTTAGGTCCGCTGCACCCCCCGGCGGAGGGCCGTGCCGTGCTCCCTGGCCACACCGCGCCCTGCCCGGCCCTCGGCCCAGCTTCGGGCCTCTGCCAACCCCGGGGCTTAGCTCCGCGGCACCCGCCAGCGGAGGGCCTGTCCACGAGCCCGGGCTGCCCAGCGCCCAACCCGGCCATCGGCCCCACTCCAGGCCACTGCCGAGCCCGGGGCTTAGCTCCGCGGCACCAGCGGGCTGCGGGCTGGGCGGCGCGCCCGGGCCGCCCCGCGCCCGTCACGTCCCTCAGCCCCGCTCCAGGCCGCTGCCGACCCCTTGGCTTAGCTCCGCGGCAACCCCCGGCAGAGGGCCTGTCCGCGTGCCCAGTCCGCACCACGACCGGCCTGGCCCTCGGCCCCGCTCCGGGCCTCTGTCGACCCCGGGGCTTAGCTTCGTGGCATCAACAGGCCGAGGGCCGAGCCGCGCGCCTGGGCCTCCCCGCGCCTAGCCCGACGCTCGACCACACCCCGGGCTGGTGCCGACCCCGTGGCTTAGCTTCACGGCACCAACAGGCCGAGGGCCGCGCTGCGCGCCCGGGCCGCCCCGCGCCCGTACTGACACTCGGCTGTGCTCCAGACCGCTGCCAACCCCGGGGCTTAGCTCCGCGGCACCCGCCGGCACAGGGCCCGGCCGCGCGCCCGAGCCGGCCCGCTCCCTTCCCGACTCTCGGCCGGTTCCGGGCCGATGCTGACCCCGGGGCTTAGCTCCGCGGCACCCGCGGGCCGAGAGTCGGGCCACACGCACAGGCCGCCCCGTGCCTGTCCCGGTCCTCGGTCGCGCTCTAGGCCGCTGCCAACCCCGGGGCTTAGCTCCATGGCACCCGCCGGCGGAGGACCTGGCCGCGCGCCCGGGCTGCCCCGCCTCAGGCCCGGCCCATCGGCCCCGCTCCAGGCCACTGCAGACCCCGGGACTTAGCTCGGCGGCACCCGCGGGTGGAGGACCGGGCCTGGTGCCCAGTCTGCCCTGATCCCGTCGGGACCCTCGGCCGCGTTCTGGGCCGCTGCGGACCCCAGGGCTTAGCCGCGCGGCACCCGCTCCCGTCCCGACCCTCGGCCCCGCTTCGGGCCACTGCCGACCCCGGGGCTTAGCTCCGCGACACACGCGGGCCGAGGTCCGGGCCGTGCAGGGGCCGCCCCGCACCCGGCCCGGCCCTGGCCCCGCTCCGTGCCACTGCTGACTCCGGGGCTTAGCTCTGCGGCAACCACGGGCCGAGGGCCGGGACGCACGCTCGGGCCGCACCTCTCCCGACCCGGCCCTCGGCCCCCTCCCGGGACGCTACCGACCCCTTGGCTTAGCTCTGCGGCACCGGCCGGTGGAAGGCCTGGCCGCGCGCCCGGGCCGCCCTGCGCCCAGCCCGGCCCTCGGCCCCGCCCCAGGCCGCTGCTGACCCCGGGGCTTAGCTCTGCAGCATCTGCTGGCGGAGGGCCCGGCCAGGCGCCCGAGCCGCCCCGCTTCCTTCCTGACCCTCGGCCGCATTCCGGTCCACTGCGGACCCCGGGGCTTAGCTCTGCGGCACCCGCGGGCCGAGGGCCGGGCAGCGTGCCCGCGCCACCCCGCACCGGTATGGACACTCGGCCGCGCTCCAGACCGCTGCCGACCCCTGGGCTTAGCTCCGCGGCACCCACCGGCCGAGGGCCGGGCCGCTCGCCCGGGCCACCCCGTGCCCGGCCCAGTCCTCGGCCACACTCCGGGCCGCTGCCGAACCCGGGGCTTAGCCCCACGGCAACCACCGGCGGATGTCCAGGCCGCGCCCGGGCCGACCCGCACCTGGCCCGGCCCTCAGACCCGCCCCGGGCCGCTGCTGACCCTGGGGCTTAGCTCCGCCGCACCCACGGGCCAAGGGCCGGGGTGCGCGCCCGGGCAGCACCGCCCCCGTCCCGGCCCTCGGCCCCGCCCCGGGCCGCTTCCGACCCCGGGGCTTAGCTCTGCGGCAACCCACCGGCGGAGGACCGGGACATGCACACGAGCCGCCCCGTGCCCGTCCCGACCATCGGCCGCGTTCTGGGCCGCTGCCGACCCCGGGGTTTAGCTCCACGGCACCCGCCAGCATAGGACCAGGCCGTGCCCCAGTCCGCTCCGTGCCCGGCCCAGCCCTCGGCCCCGCTCCGGGCCGCTGCCGACACCGGGGCTTGGCTCCGCGGCACCCGCCAGCGGAGGGCCTGGCCACGCGCCCAGGCCTCCCAGTGCCCTGCCCGGCCCTCGACCCCCCGCTCCGGGCCGCTGCCAACCCTGGGGCTTAGCTCCGTGGCATCCGCGGGACAAGGGCCCGGCCGCACACATGGGCCGCCCCGCTCCCGTCCAGACACTCGGCCCCACGGTACCCCGCCGGCGCAGTGCCGGGACGCACGCCTGGGCCACCCCGTGTCTGCCTCGGCCCTCGGCCCCGCCCCGGGCCACTGCTGACCCCGGACTTAGCTCCGCGGCCACCTGCGGTCCAAGGGTCGGGCCGCGCGCCCGAGCTGACCCGCTCCCCTCCCTACCCTCGGCCGCATTCTGGGCCGCTGCCGACCCCGGGCTTAGCTCTGCGGCACCCGCCGGCGGAGGGCTGGGCCGCGCGCCCGTGCTGCCCCGCGCCCGGCTCGGCCCTCAGCCCGCTCCAGGCCGCTGCCGACCCCGGGGCTTATCTCCGCGGCACCCACGGGCCGAGGGCCGGCAGCGAGCCGGGGGGCCCCGCTCCCGTTCCGGCCATGGCCCAGCTCCCGGACCGCTGTCAAATCCAGGGCTTAGCTCTGCGGTACCCGCCGACTGAGGGTCAGCCTGCGTGAAAGGGCCGGCCGTGACCGGCCAGGCCGTTGGCCCCGCTCCGGAGTGCTGCTAATGCCAGGGCTTAGCTCCGCGTCATCCAGGGGCCGAGGGCAGGGCCGCGAGCCGAGGGGGCCCAGCTCCCATCCCGGCCATGGCCCCGCTCCAGGCCGCTGCCGACCCCGGGGCTTAGCTCCGCGGCACACGCCCAGCGCCTGGCCCGGCACTCAGCCCCGCTCCGGGATGCTGCTGACAACTTGGCTTAGCTCCATGGCACATGCGGGCCGAGGTCCGAGCTGCGCCGGGGCTGCCCGGCTCCCGGCCCGGCCCTGGCCCCACTCCGGCAGGTGCAGACCCCGGGTCTTAGCTCCGCGGCACGCGCGGGACGAGGGTTGTGCTGCGCACATGGGCCGTCCCGCGCCCAGCACATCCCTTGGCCTCCCTTGGCCCCGCTCCAGCCCGCTGCCGACTCTGGGGCTTAGCTCCGCGGCACCTGCCTGCGGCGGGGCCTGTCCACGCGCCCAGGCGGCCCAGCGCCCGGCCGGTGCCCTCGGGTCCCGCTCCGGGCCGCTGCCGACCCCGGTTCTTAGCTCTGTGGCAAACCACCGGTGGAGGGCTGGGCCGCGCACCCCGGGCCGCCCCGCGTCCGCCCCCGGCCCTCGGCCCCACCCCGGGCCGCTGTTGACCCCAGGGCTTAGCTCCGAGGCACCCCTCCGATGGAGGGCCTGTCCACGCTCCCCGGGCTGCCCAGCGCCCTACCCAGCCCTCGGCGCCATTCCGGGCCGCTGCCGAGCCCGGGGCTTAGCTCCGCGGCACCAGCAGGCCGTGCGCAGGGACGCGCGCCCCGGGCCGCCCCGCGCCCTTCACGTCCCTCAGCCCCGCTCCGGGCCGCTAACCGACAACAGGGGTTTAGCTCCGTGGCAACCCCCAGCAGAGGTCTTGGCCGCCGCGCCCAGGCCGAACCACGCCCGGCCCGGCCCTCGGCACCGCTCTGGGCCGCAGCCAACTCCGGGGCTTAGCCTCGCGGCACCAACAGGCTGAGGGGGGGGGGCCGCGCGCCCGGGGCCGCCCCGCGCCAGTACCGACACTCAGCCCCACTTCGGGCTGCTGCTGACCCAGGGGCTTAGCTCTGCGGCACCCGCCGATGGAGGTCCGGGGCCGCGCACCCGGGCTGCCCTGCTCCTGGCCCGGCCCCTCGGCCCCGCCCCGGGCCACTGCCAACCCCGGGGCTTAGCTTCGCGGCACCAACAGTCCGAGGGCCGGGCCCGCGCACCCAGGCCGCCCCGCGCCCGTACCGATACTCGGCCGCGTTCCAGACCGCTGCCAACCCCGGGGCATAGCTCCGCGGCACCCGCCGGCGGAGGGCCGGGTCACGCGCCCGAGCCGGCCCGCTCCCTCACGACCCTCGGCTCCGTTCCGGACCGCTGCCAAAACCCGGGGCTTAGCTCCGCGGCACTCGCCGGCGGAGGACCGGGACGTGCACCCGAGGTGCCCCAATCCCGTCCCGACAATCGGCCGCGTTCTGGGCCGCTGCCGACCCCCGGGCTTAGCTTTGTGGCACCCGCCGGCGGGAGAGCCGGGTCGTGCTCCCGGGCTGCCCCGTGCCCGGCCCAGTCTTCAGCCCCACTCCGGGCCACTGCCGACACCGGGGTTTAGCTCCGCGGCAACCGCAATCGGAGGGCCTGGCCAGCGCCCAGGACGCCCAGCGCCCGGCCCGGCCCTCGGCCTCGCTCCGGGCCGCTGCCGACCCCGGGGCTTAGCTACGCAGCACCCGCGGGCTGAGGGCTGTGCTGCGTTCCGGGGACGCCCCGATCCAGTCCCGACCCTCGGCCCCCGCTTCGGGCCGATGCCCACCCTGGGGCTTAGCTCTGTGGCACCCGCGGGACAAGGGCCGGGCCGCGCGCAGGGGTCGCCCGGCTCACGTTCCGACACTCGGCCGCGCTCCGGGCCGCTGCCGACCCCAGGGCTTAGCTACGCGGCACCCGCAGTCCGAGGGTCGGGCCGAGCGCGTGTGCTGCACCGAACCCGGCTGGGCCCGCAGCTCTGCTCTGGGCGGCTGCCGACTCCGGGGACGTAGCTCCGTGGCACCTGCGGGCCGAGGGCCAGGCCGCGAGCCGGGGGTCCCCGCTCACGTCCAAGGCATGGCCCCGCTCCGTGTCGCTGCCGAACCTGGCTTAGCTCCGCGACACCCGCGGGCCAAGGGCAGGACCGCGTGCCGGGGCCACACCGCGCCTGGCCCGTCCCTTGGCCCTGCTCAGTCCGCTGCCGACCCCGGGGCTTAGCTCTGCGGTACCCCGCCGACGGAGGGTCAGTCCGCATGCCAGGGCCGGCGGCTACCGGCCTGGCCCTCGGCCCCGCTCCGGTGCGCTGCCGAAACCGCGGCTTATTTACAAGGCACCCCGCGGGCCGAGAGAGATGGGGCCACACACCAGGAATGCCCCACGCCTTGCCCCGGGCCCTCGGCCCCCTCTCCCGGCCGCTCCCAACCCCAGGGCTTACCTCTGCAGCACCCGCCGGTGGAGGATGTGGGCAATGCGCCCGGGGCCGTCCCAGGCACGGCTCGGCCCTCGGCCCCCGCTCCGGGCCGTTGCCGACCCCGAGGCTTAGCTCCGCGGCATCCCCACCGCATAGGGCTGGGGCCGCGTGCCCGAGCCGCCTCGCTCCCGTCCCTACACTCGGGCCGCGCTATGGGCCGCTGCCTAACCCGGGGCTTAGCTCCGCAGCACACGTCGGTGGATGGCCGGGTCGCGCTTGGGTCGGCCGCGCCCGCCACGGCCCTCCTTTCCGCTCTTGGCCGCTGCCGACCCCCGGGCTTAGGTCTGTGGCACCCACCGGCGGAGGGCCGTTCCTCGCGCCCGGGCGCCGGCCGCGCCTGTCACGGCCCTCTGCCCTGCTCCGGGCCACTGCCGACCCCGGGGGCTTAGCTCCGCAGCCGACTCCAAGGATTAGTTCGGAGGCACCCGACGGCGGAGGGGCCGGGCCACGCACCTGTGCCGTCCTGTGCCCGGCCCAGCCCTCGTCCCCGCTTTGGGCCACTGCCGACCCCGAGGATTAGCTCGGAGGCACCCGATGGCGGAGGGACGGGCCGCGCGCCTGTGCAGCCCCGCACCCGGCCGGGCCCGAGGCACCGCTCCGGGCCGCTGCCGACCCCAGGCTTAGCTCTGCAGCACCCCGCGGGCGGAGGACCGGGCCGCACGCCCTTTCCGACCTTGGCCCCGCTCCGGGCATCTGCCGACCCCGGGCCTTAGCTCCATGGCACCCGTCGGCAGAGGTTCGGGGCCTAGCTCCTGGGGCGACCCGCGCACGCACCGGCCCTCAGCCCCGCTCCGGGCCGCTGCCGACCCCGGGGTAGCTCCGCGGCACCCACCGGCGGAGAGCCGGTCCTCTCTCCCGGGCGGGCTGGCGCCCGTCATGGCCCTCGGCCCCACTCCGGGAAGCTGCCAACCCCGGGGCTTAGCTCCGCGGCACCCGCCGGCAGAAAACCGGGCCTCGCCCCAGGGTCGGCCGCGCCCACCACAGCCATGGGCCCCGCTCCGGGCCGCTGCCTACCCCGGGGCATAGCTCCGCAGCACCCGTCAAGGAGGGCTGGGACGCGCAACTGGGGTCGGCTGCGCCCGCCACGGCCCTCCTCCCCCGCTCTGGGCCGCTGCCAACCCCGGGGATTAGGTCTACGGCACCCGCCGGTGGAGGGCCGGGGCACATTCCCGGGCAGCAACACGCCCGGCCCGGTCCTCGGCTCCGCTCCGGGCCGCTGTCAACCCTGGGGACTTAGCTCCGCGGCACACGCGGTCCGAGGGCTGTGCCACGTGCCTGGGCCCCCCCCCGTGCAGGGCCCGGCCCTGGTCCCACTCCAAGCCACTAATGACCCCGGGGCTTAGCTCCGCGGACCACTGCGGTCCGAGGGACGGGTCGCGCACCTGGGCCGCACCGTGCCCAGCCCGGCCCTCGTCCCCGCTCCGGGCCGCTGCCGACGCCGGGTCTTAGCACTGCGGCACCCGCCGTTGGAGTGCCGAGCCGAGCGCCCGGGCCGGCCCGCCCCGGCCTGGCCCTCGGACCCGCTCTGAGCCACTGACGACCCCGGGGCTTAGCTCCACGGCACACAAACGGCGGAGGGATGGGCCCCGAGCCCGGCTCGGCCCTGGCCCCCGCTCCGGGCTGCTGCCGACCCCGGGGCTGAGCTCCGCGGCACCCGCCGGCAGAGGGTCTGGCCACGCGCCCGGACCGCCCAGCGCCTGGCACGGACCTCGGCCACGCTCCCCGGCCGCTGCCGACCCCAGGGCTTGGCTCCACGGCACACAACGGCGGAGGGACGGGCCTCACGCCGGGCCGACCCGCGCCCGGCCCACCCCTTGGCCACGCTCCGGGCCCCCTGCCGACCCCGGGGCTTAGTTCCGCGGCATCCGCCGGCCGAGGGCTGGGCCACGCGAATGTGCTGACCGGCACCCGGCCGGGCCCCGTGGCACTGCTCCAGGCTGCTGCCGACCCCGGGACTTAGCTCTGCGGCACTCGCGGGCCGAGGGCCGGGCCGCGAGCCGGTGGGGCCTCGTTCCCCGTCCCGGCCATGGCCCCGCTCCGGGCCGCTGCCAACCCCGGGGCTTAGCTCTGCGGCACTAGTGGGCCGATGGCACCCGCAGGCCGAGAGTTGGGGCCACGCGCCCGGGTCACACCGCGCCTGGCCCGGCCCTCGGCCCCGCTCCCGGCCATTCCCGACCCGGGGCTTACATCCGCGGCACCCGCCGGCGGAGGATGGGGCCCACGCACCCGGGCAGTCCCGTGCACGGCCCAGCCCTCGTCCCTGCTCCGGTCCGCTGCCAACCCCGGGGCTTAGCTCCGCGGCACCAGCGGGCCGAGGGCCTGGCCGCGTGCCTGGGCCGCCCCGCGCCAGGCCCGGCCCTAGGTCACTCTCCGGGCTGCTGCCGACCCCGGGGCTTAACTCCGCGGCACACAATGGGGGTGGGCTGGGCCGCGCGCCCGGGGCCGACCCGCGCACGGCCCAGTCCATGGACCCGCTCCGGGCCGCTGCAGACCCAGGGGCTTAGCTCCGCGGCACATGCCAGCGGAGGGCCTGGCCACGCACCTGGGCCGCCCAGCGCCCGGCCCGGCCTTCGGCCTCACTCCGGGCCGCTGCCAACCCCCGGGATTTAGCTCCGCGGCACACACCAGCGGAGGGCCTGGCCGGTCGCTGGGCGCCTGGGCCGCCCAGCGACCGAAACGGCCCTCGGACTCGCTCCGGGCCGCTGCCGACCCCGGGGCTTAGCCTCGCGGCACCCCCCGAAGGAAGGCTGGGCTGCACGCACGGGCCGCCCCGCACCCGGCCGGGCCCTCGGACCCAATCCGGGCTGCTGCCGACCCCGGGGCTTAGCTCCGTGGCACACAACGGCGGAGGGCCTGGCCGTGCGCCCGGGTCGCCCTGCGCACTGCTTGGCCCTCGGTCCCGCTCCGGGCCGCTGCCGACCCCAGGGCTTAGCTCCGCGGCACCCGTCGGCGGATGTCCGGGCCGCGCGCCCGGTCCACCCCGCACCCAACCCGGTCCTCGGCCCCGCTCTGGGCTGCAACAGACAGCGGAGCTTAGCTCCGCGGCACCCGCGGTCCAAGGGCCGGGCCGCGTGCCCAGGCCGCCCTGCTCCTGGCACGGCCTTCGGACCCGCTACGGGCTGTTGCCAACCCCGGGGCTTATCTCCGCGGCACCAGCGGGTCGAGGGCTGGGCCGCGCGCCTGGGCCGCCCCGCGCTGGGCCCGGCCCTCGGCCACGCTCCGGGCCGCTGCTGACCCCAGGGCTTAACTCCATGGCACACAACGGAGGAGGGCTGGGCCGCGCGCCCGGGCCGACCCGTGCCGGGCCCAGCCCTTGGCCCCGCTCCGGGCCGTTGCCGACCCCGGGGATTAGCTCCGCGGCACCCCCCGGTGGAGGGCTGGGCCGTGCGCCCGGGCCGCCCCGCACCCGGCCTGGCCCTCGGACCCGCTCCGGGCTACTACCGACCCCAGCGCTTAGCTAAGTGGCACCCGCGGGACAAGGGTGGGGCCGCGCGCATGGGCCGGCCCGCTCCCGTCCCGCAACTCGGCCGCGCCCCATGACCGCTGCCACACCCAGAGCTTAGCTCCGCGGCATCCGCTGGCAGAAGACCGGGCCGCGCACCCAAGCAGTCCCTCTCCTGTCCCGAACCTCCTCCGCGTTCCTAGCCACTGCCGACCCCGGGGCTTAGCTCCGCGGCACCCGCCGCCAGAGGACCGGGCCGCACGCCTGGGACGTCCCGCGTCCGGCCCGGCCCTCGTCCCCACTGCAGGCCGCTGCCGACCCCGGGGCTTAGCTCTGCGGCACTCACGGGCCGAGGGTCGGGCCGCGAGCCGGTGAGGCCTTGTTCCTTTCCCGGCCATGGCCCCGCTCCGGGCCGCTGCCGCCCCGGGGCTTAGCTCCACGGCACCAGCAGGCCGAGGGCAGGGCTGCGCGCCTGAGCCGACCCGCGCCGGGCCCGGTCCTCGGCCACGCTCCTGGCCGCTGCCGTCCCCGGTGCTTAGCTCCGCGGCACAAAACGGCGGAGGACTGTGCCACGCGCCCTGACAGACCCGCGCCCGGCCCAGCCCTCGGACCTGCTCCGGGCCGCTGCCGACCCCGGGGCTTACCTCCGTGGCACCCGCAGGACAAGGGCCGGGCTGTGCGCATGGGCTGGCCCGCTCCAGTCCCAACACTCAGCCGCGCTCCGGGAGGCTGCCGAACCCGGGGCTTAGCACCACGGCACCAGTGGGCCGAGGTCCGGGCCGCGCGCCCGGTCTGCCCCACGGCCGGCCCCGCCCTGGGACCCGCTCCGGGCCGCTGCCGACCCCGGGGCTTAGCTCCGTGGCACCCGTGGGACAAGGGCCAGGCCGCGCACCAGGGCCGCCCTGCGCACGGCCTGGCCCTTGGCCCTGCTCCGGGCCGCTGCCTACCCCAGGGCTTAGCTCCGCGGCACCCACGGCCGGAGGACTGGGCCCAGCGCCCGGGCCGCCCCGCGCCCGGGACGGCCCTCGGACCCGCTCCGTGACGCTGCCGACCCCAGAGCTTAGCTCCGTGGCACCAGCGGGACAAGGGCCGGGCCGCGGGCATGGGCCGGCCCGCTCCCGTCCCGACAATCGGCCGCGCACCGGGCCACTGTCGACCCAGGGGCAGCCCTCGGCCCCGCTCCGGGCCGCTGCGGACCCGGGGCTTAGCTCCGCGGCACCCACAGGCGGAGTGCAGGTCCTGGCGACCGGGCCGGCTGTGCCCGTCACGGACCTCAGGCCCGCTCCGGGCCACTGCCGACCCTGTGGCTTAGCTCCGCGGCACCCGCGGTCTGAGGGTCGGGCTGCGCGTGCCCCGCTGCGCACCCGACCCGGCCCTCTGCCCCGCTCCGGACCGCTGCCGACCCGGGGCTTAGCTCCGCGACACCCGCGGGCGGAGGACCGGGCCACGTGTCCGGGCTGCCCCGCGCACTGCCCTGCCCTCGGCCCTGCTCCAGGCCGCTGCCGACCCTGGGACTTAGCTCCGCGGCACCCGCTGGCGGAGAACCGGGCTGCGTGCCCCGTCCGCCCCGCTCCCGTCGGGACCCTCGGCTGTGCTGCGGGCCGCTGCCGACCCCAGGGCTTAGCTCCGCAGCACACGCGGGCCTAGGGTCGGGCCGCGCACCTGCACCGCCCCGCGCCCAACCCGGACCTCGGGCCCTCTCCGGGCCGCTGCCGACCCCGCGGCTTAGCTCCACGGCACCCGCCGGCGGAGGACCGGGCCGCGCGCCTGCACCGCCCCGCGCGCTTCACGGCCCTCGGCCCTGCTCCGGGCCGCTGCCGACCGCGCGGCTTAGCTCCACGGCACCCGTGGGCCGAAAATGGGCCCACGCGCCCGGGCCACCCCACGCCTTGCCCGGTCCTCGGTCCCGCTCCCGGCCGCTCCCAACCCTGGGGCTTACCTCCGCAGCACCCGCCAGCGGAGGATGGGGCGGCGAGAACGGGCCGTCCCGCGCATGCCCCGGCCCTCGGCCCCGCTCCAGGCCGTTGCCGACCCAGGGGCTTTGCTCTGCGGCACGCGCCGGTGGAGGGCCGTGCCGATCGCCTGCGCTGCCCCGCGCCCGGCCTGGCCCTCGACCCTGCTCCGGGCCGCTGCCGACCCCCGGGGCTTAGCTCCGCGGCACTAGCGGGCCGATGGCACCCACGGGCCGAGAGATGGGGCCGCGCTCCCTGGCCGCCCCGCGCCTTGCCCGGCCCTCTGCCCCGCTCCCGGCCGCTCCCGACCCCGGGGCTTACCTTCGCGGCACCCGCCGGCAGAGGATATGGCTGCGCGCCTGGGCCGTCCCGCCCATGGCCCAGCCCTCGTCCCCGCTCCGGGCCGCTGCCGCCCCGGGGCTTAGCTCCACGGCACCAGCAGGCCGAGGGCAGGGCTGCGCGCCTGAGCTGACCCGCGCCGGGCCCAGCCCTCGGCCACGCTCCTGGCCGCTGCCGACCCCGGGGCTTAGCTCCATGGCACACAACGGCGGAGGACCGTGCCGCGCGCACCCGGGCCGACCCGCGCCCGGCCCAGCCCTCGGACCCGCACCGGGCCCTGCCAACCCCGGGGCTTAGCTCTATGGCACCCACGGGATAAGGGCCGGGCCACACGCACGGGCCGGCCCGCTCCCGTCCCGACACTCGGGCCGCGCTCCGGGCCACTGCCGAACCCGGGGCTTAGCTCCGCGGCACCCATGGTCTGAGGGTCGGGCTGCACGCCTGCGCCGCCCCGCACCCGACCCGGCCTTCTGCCCTGGTCCGAACCGCTGCCGACCTCGGGGCTTAGCTCCGCGACCCCCGCGGGCGGAGTACCTGGCAGCGCGTCCGGGCTGCCCCACTCACTGCCTGGCCCTCGGCCCAGCTCCGGGCTGCTGCCGACCCCGGGTCTTAAATCCGCGGCACCCGCTGGTGGAGGACCGGGCTGCGTGCCCGGTCCGCCCTGCTCCCGTCGGGACCCTCGGCCGCGCTGCGGGCCACTGCCGACCCCGGGGCTTAGTTCACGGCACTCGCCGGCCTAGGGCCAGGCCGCGCCCCTGTGCCGCCTCGCACCGGCCGGGCCCCGCGGAACCGCTCCGGGCCGCTGCCGACCCCGGCAATTAGCACCACGGCACCAGCGGGCCAAGGTCCGGGCTGCGAGCCGGGGGGGCCCTGCTCCTGTACCGGCCATGGCCCCACTCCGGGCCGCTGCCGACCACAGGCCTTAGCTCCGCGGCACCACCCGGCGGAGTGCTGGGCCGTGCGACGCCGCCGGCCCGCGACCGGCCCGGCTCTCGGACCCGCTCCGAGCCCCTGACGACCCCGGGGCTTAGGTCCGTGGACCACGTGGTCCGAGGGACGGGCCGCGTGCCGGGGCCGCCCCGCGCCCAGCTCGGCCCTGGCCCCGCTCCTGGCCGCTGCCGACCCTGGGGCTTAGCTCCGCGGCACCCACAGGCGGAGGGCCGGTCCTCGCCCCCGGGTTGGCCGCGCCCGCCACGGCCATTGGCCCCGCTCCGGGTGCTGCCTACCCCGGGGCTTAGCTCCGCAGCACCCGTCGGTGGATGGCCGGGATGCGCAACTGGGTCAGCCGCGCACGCCACGGCCCTCCTCCCCGCTCTGGGCCGCTGCCGACCCCGGGTCTTAGGTCTGTGGCACCCGCCGGTGAAGGGCCGGGCCGCTCCGCTCCGGGCCGCTGCCTACCCCGGGACATAGCTCCACGGCACACGCGGTCCAAGGGCTGTGCCACGTGCCGGGGCCGCCCCGTGCACGGCCCGGCCCTGGCCCCACTCCGAGACACTGACGACCCCGGGGCTTAGCTCCGCGGACCACGCGGTCCGAGGGACGGGCCGCTTGCCGGGGACGCGCCACGACTGGCTCGGCCCTGGCTCTTCTCCTGGATGCTGCCGACCCCGGGACTTAGCTCTGCGGCACCAGCGGGCCGAGGGCCGGGCTGCGAGCCCGGGGGGCCCTGCTCCCGTAGGGGCCATGGCCCCGCTCCCGGCCGCTGCCGACCACAGGCCTTAGCACCGTGGCACCACCCGGCGGAGTACAGGGCCCCGTGCACGGCGCAGCCCTGGCCCCGCTCCGAGCCACTGACGACCCCGGGGCTTAGCTCCGCGGACCATGCTTTCTGAGGTATTGGTCGCGTGCCCGGGCCGCACCGCGCACAGCCCGGCCCTCGTCCCCGCTCCGGGCCACTGCTGATGCCGGGTCTTAGCACTGCGGCACCCGCCGGTGGAGGGCCAGGCCGAGCGCCCGGGCTGCCCCGCCCCGGCCCGGCCCTCGGCCCTGCTCTGAGCCACTGAAGACCCCGGGGCTTAGCTCCACGGACCACGCGGTCTGAGGGACGGGCCGCGTGCCGGGGCCGCCCCGCGCCCGGCTCAGCCCCAGCCCCGCTCCTGGACGCTGCCGACCCCGGGGCTTAGCTCCGCGGAAACCAACGGCGGAGGGCCGGTCCTCGCGCCTGGGTCGGCCGTGCCTGCCACGGCCATCGGCCCCGCTCCGGGCTGCTGCCTACCCCGGGGCTTAGCTCCGCAGCACCCGTCGGTGGAGGACCGGGACGCGCTTGGGTCGACTGCGCCCGCCACGGCCCTCCTCCCCGCTCTGGGACACTGCCAACCCCGGGGCTTAGGTCTGCGGCACTCGCCGGTAGAGGGCCGGGCCGAGAGCCCGGGCTGCCCCACGCACGGCCCGGCCCACGGCCCCGCTCCGGGCCGCTGCCGACCCCAGGGCTTAGGTTCGCGGCTCCCGCGGTCCAAGGGCCGGGTCGCGCACCCGGGTTTCACCGCGCCCAGCCTGGCCCTTGGCCCTGCTCCGGGCCGCTGCCGACTCCGGGGCTTAGATCCGCAGCACACGCGGGCCGAGGACCGGGCTGCGAGCCCGGGCCGCACCTCTCCCAGCCCGGCCCTCGGCCCCGCTAAGGGCCGCTGCCGACCCCGGGGCTTAGCTCCGCGGCACATGCGGGCAAAGGGCCGTGTCGCGCGCTGGGGCCGCCGCGCGCCCCGCCTGGCCCTGGCCCCGCTCTGGGCCGCTGCCGACCCCGGGCATTAGCTCCGCGGCACCCGCGGACCGAGGGTCGGGGCGCGCGCCTGCGCCGCCCCGGGCCCTACCCGGCCCTCGGCCCCGCTCCGGGCCGCTGCCGACCCCGGGGCTTAGGCATCCCACAGCGGAGGGATGGGCCACGCGCCCGAGCCGCCC
Source organism: Sorex fumeus (assembly GCF_029834395.1). NCBI lineage: Eukaryota > Metazoa > Chordata > Mammalia > Eulipotyphla > Soricidae > Sorex > Sorex fumeus. Next base: position 2,556,738 of record NW_026606196.1, on the reverse strand, counting down.
CTGCTCCTGTCCCGACACTCGGCTGCGCTACGGGCCGCTGCCTAACCCGGGGCTTAGCTCCGCAGCACCCATCGGTGGAGGACCGGGACGCGCTTGGGTCGAATGCACCCGCCACGGCCCTCCTCCCCGCTCTGGGACACTGCCGACCCCGGGGCTTAGGTCTGCGGCACTCGCCGGTAGAGGGCCGGGCCGAGAGCCCGGGCTGTCCCGCGCCCTGCCCGGCCCACGGCCCCGCTCTGGGTCGCTGCCGACCCCGGGGCTTAGGTTCGCGGCTCCCGCGGTCTGAGGGCCGGTTCGCTCACCCGGGCCGCACCGCGCCCAGCCTGGCCCTTGGCCCTGCTCCGGGCCGCTGCCAACTCCGGGGCTTAGATCCGCAGCACCCGTGGGCCGAGGACCGGGATGCGAGCCCGGGCCGCACCTCTCCCAGCCCGGCCCTCGGCCCCGCTAAGGGCCGCTGCCGACCCCGGGGCTTAACTTCGCGGCACATGCGGGCAAAGGGCCGTGTCGCGCGCTGGGGCCGCCGCGCGCCCCGCCTGGCCCTGGCCCCGCTCTGGGCCGCTGCCGACCCCGGGCATTAGCTCCGCGGCACCCGCGGACCGAGGGTCGGGCCGCGCGCCTGCGCCACCCTGGGCCCTACCCGGCCCTCGGCCCCGCTCCGGGCTGCTGCCGACCCCGGGGCTTAGGCATCCCACAGCGGAGGGATGGGCCGCGCGCCCGAGCCGCCCCTGCTCCTGTCCCGACACTCGGCTGCGCTACGGGCCGCTGCCTAACCCGAGGCTTAGCTCCGCAGCACCCGTCGGTGGAGGACCGGGACGCGCTTGGGTCGACTGCGCCCGCCACGGCCCTCCTCCCCGCTCTGGGACACTGCCGACCCCGGGGCTTAGGTCTGCGGCACTCGCCGGTAGAGGGCCGGGCCGAGAGCCCGGGCTGCCCCGCGCCCTGCCCGGCCCATGGCCCCGCTCTGGGTCGCTGCCGACCCCGGGGCATAGCTACGCGGCACCCGCGGGCCGAGAGATGGGGCCGTGTGCCCGGGCCGCCCCGTGCCTTGCCCGGCCCTCGGCCCTGCTCCGGTCCTCTGCCGACCCCGGTGCTTAGCTTTGCGGCACTCGCTGGCGGAGGACCAGGCCGTGCACCCTGGCTTCCCTGAGCACTGCCTGGCCCTCGGCCCTGCTCCGGGCCACTGCCGACCCCGGGGCTTAGCTCCGCATCACCCATCGACGGAGGACCGGGCCACGTGCCCGGGCTGCCCCGCTCCCGTCGGGACCCTCGGCCGCTTTGCGGGCCGCTGCCGACTCCCGGGCTTAGCTCCGCGGCACCCGTCGGCAGAGGATGGTGCGATGCGTCTGGACTTCCCCGCGCCCGGCCCGGCCCTCTTCCGCGCTCCGGGCCACTGCCGACCCGGGGGCTTAGTTCCACGCACCCGCGAGCCGAGGGCCGGGCCGCGAGCCGGGGGTCCCCACTCCCGTCCCGGCCATGGCCCCGCTCAGGGCTACTGCCGAACTCGGGGCTTAGCTCTGCGGTACCCGCCGACTTAGGGTCAGTCCGCGTGCCAGGGCCGGGGGCGACCGGCCCGGCCTTCGGACCCGCTCCTTGGAGCTGCCGACCCCGCGGCTTAGCTCCACGGGACCCGCGGGCCGAGAGTCGGGGCCGCATGCCTGGGCCGCCCCGAGCCTTGCCCGGCCCTCTGCCCCGCTCCGGGCCGCTGCTGACCCCGGGGCTTAGCTCTGCGGCACCCACCGGTGGAGGGCCGGGCCGAGCACCCGGGCTGCCCCGCGCCCGGCCCGGCCCTCGGCCCCACTCCGGGCCACTTCAGACCCCGGGGCTTAGCCCCACGGCACACGCGGGCAAAGGGCCGTGACGCGCGCCGGGGCCGCTGCGCGCCCTGCCCGGCCCTGGTCCCGCTCCGGGCTGCTGCCGTCCCCTGGCTTAGCTCCACGGCACACGGCAGCAGAGGGCCTCGTCACGCGCCTGTGCCGCCCAGCTCCAGGCCCGGCCCTCGGCCTCGCTTCGGGCCGCTGCCGACCCCGGGCCTTAGCTCCGCAGCACTAGCGGGCCAATGGCCGGGCCGCGCGCCTCGGATGCCCCGTGCCTTACCCGGCCCTCGGCCCCGCCCCCGACCCCTCCGGACCCCGGGGCTTAACCCCGTGGCACCCTTCGGCGGAGGTACGTGTGGTGCGTCCGGACAGCCCTGCGCCCGGCCCGGTCCTCAGCCCCGCTCCAGGCCGCTGCCGACCCCGGGGCTTAGCTCCGCGGCACCCACCGTCATAGGGCAGGTCCTCGCGTATGGGCCGGCCGCGCCCATCACGGACCTCAGGCCCGCTCCGGGCCGCTGCCAACCCCGGGGCTTAGCTCCGCGGCACCTGCGGTCTGAGCGTCGGGCCGCGCGCCTGCGCCGCCCCGCACCCGACCCGGCCCTCTGCCCCGCTCTGGACTGCTGCCGACCCTGGGGCTTAGCTCCGTGACACCCGCGGGCGGAGGACCGGGCCGCGCATCCGGGCTGCCCCGTGCACTGCCCGGCCCTCGGCCCTGCTCCGGGCTGCTGCCGACCCCGGGGCTTAGCTCCACGGCAGCCGCTGGCGGAGAACCGGGCTGCGTGCTCGGTCCGCCCCGCTCCCGTCGGGACCCTCGGCCGCGCTGCGGGCCTCTGCCGACCCCGGGGTTTAGCTCCGCGGCACCCGCGGGTCGAGAGTTGGGGCCGCGTGCCCGGGTTGCCCTGCGCCTTGCCCGGCCCTAGGCCCCCCTCCCGGCTGCTCCAGACCCCGGGGCTTACCACCACGGTACACGCCGGCGGAGGATGGGGCCGCGTGCCTGGGCAATCCCGCGCACGGCCCGGCAGTCGTCCCTGATCCGGGCCGCTGCCGACCCCGGGGCTTAGCTTCGGGTCACCTGCCGGCTGAGGACCCGGCCGTGCGCTCTGAAAGCCACGCGCCTGGTACGGCCCTCAGCCCCACTCCGGGCCACTGCCGACCCCGGGGCTTAGCTCTGTGGCACCCGCCGGTGGAGTGCCAGGCCGATCGCCCCGGTCGCCCCGCGCCTGGCACGTCCCTCGTCTCCGCTCCGGGCCACTGCCTACCCCGGGGCTTAGCTCCACGGCACCCGCCGGCGGAGGGCCGGGCCGCACGCCAAGGCTGCCCGGCGCCCGGCTCAGCCCTCCTCCCCGCTCTGGGCCGCTGCCGACCCCGGGGCTTAGCTCTGCGGCACCCGCCGGTGGAGGGCCGGGACGAGGGCCCAGGCTGCCCCGCACCCGGCCCTGCCCACGGCCCCGCTCCAGGCCGCTGCCGACCCTGGGGCTTAGCTCCGCGCCACACGTCAGCGGAGGGCCTGGCCACGTGCCTGGGCAACTGAGCGCCTGGCCCGGCCCTCAGCCTCTCTCTGGGCCACTGCCGAACCCGGGGCTTAGCTCCACGGCACACGCCAGCGTAGGGCCTGGCCACGCGCCTGGGCCGCCCCGCTCCCGGCCTGGCCCTGGCTCCACTCCGGGCCTCTGCCGACCCCGGGGCTTAGCTCTGCGGCACCCGCCGGCAGTGGGCCTGGCCGCTCGCCAGGGCTGCCCGGCGCCCGGCTCGGCCCTCCTCCCCGCTCCAGGTCGCTGCCGACCCCGGGGCTTAGCTCCGCTGCCCACACGGGCCGAGGGATGGGCCACGCGCCCAGGCTGCACCGCGCCTGGCACAGCCATCGGCCTCGCTCCGGGCCGCTGCCAATCCCGGGGCTTAGCTTCGCGGCACCCGCGGGCCGAGGGTCGGGCCTCGCGCCTGCACCGCCCCGCGCCCGACACGGCCCTCGGCCCCACTCCGGGACGCTACCAACCCTGGGGCTTAGCTCCGTGGCACCCCCCGGCGGAAGGCTGGGCCGCACGCCCGGGCCGGCCCACTCGGGCCCGGCCCTGGTCCCCGCTCTGGGATGCTGCCGACCCCGGGGCTTAGCTCTGCGGCACCCGCCGATGGAGGGCTGGGCCGCGTGCCCGGGCTGCCCCGCGCCCGGCCTGGCCCTCGGCCCCGCTCCGGGCCGCTGCCGGCCCCGGGGCTTAGCTCCACGGAACACGCCAGGGGAGGGCCTGGCCACGCAACTGGGCTGCCAAACGCCCGGCCCGGCCCTCGGCCTCGCTCCGGGCCGCTGCCGAACCCGGGACTTAGCTCCGCGGCACACGCGGGCCGAGGGACGGGCCGCGCGCCCGGGCCGGACCGCGCTCTGCCCGGCTCTCGTCCCCGCTCCGGGCCGCGGCCGATGCCGGGTCTTTGCACTGCGGCACCCGCCGGTGGAGGGCCGGGCCGAGCGCCCGGGCCGCCCTGCCCCGGCCCGGCCCTCGGCCCTGCTCTGAGCCACTGAAGACCCCGGGGCTTAGCTCCGCGGACCACGTGGTCCGAGAGACGGGCCGCGTGCCGGGGCCGCCCCGCGCCCGGCTCGGCCCCAGCCCCGCTCCTGGACGCTGCCGACCCCGGGTCTTAGCTCCGCGGCAACCAACGGCGGAGGGCCGGTCCTCGCGCCTGGGTCGGCCGTGCCCGCCACGGCCATCGGCCCCGCTCCGGGCTGCTGCCTACCCTGGGGCTTAGCTCCGCAGCACCCGTCGGTGGAGGACCGGGACGCACTTGGGTCGACTGCGCCTGCCACGGCCCTCCTCCCCGCTCTGGGACAGTGCCGACCCCGGGGCTTAGGTCCGCGGCACCCGCCATAGGAGGACAGGGCTGCGTGCGCAGGCTACCCTGCGCCCGGCCCATCCCTCGGACCCGCTCCGGGCCGCTGCCGGCCCCGGGGCTTAGCTCCGCGGCACCCGCCAGCCAAGGGGTGTGCCGCGCGCCCGGACCACACCGTGCCCGTATGGGCTCTCGGTCCCGCTCTGGGTCGCTCCCAATCCCGGGGCTTAGCTCTGGGGCAGCCGACGGCGGAGGGCCAGGCCGCGCGCCCTGACCGCCCCGCACCCATCCTGGCCCTCGGCCCCAGTCCGGCCGCAGCCAACCCTGGGGCTTAACTCCATGGCACCCGCCGACGGAGGACCGGGCCTCGCGCCTGGGCCGCCCCGCGCCCGGTACGGCCCTCGGCCCCATTCCGGGACGCTGCCGACCCAGGGGCTTAGCTCTGCTGCAACTGCGGGCCGAGGGCCGGGCCGTGTTCACGGGCTACCCCGATCCCATACCTACTCTCGGTCGCACACCGGGCCGCTGCCGACACCGTAGCTTAGCTCCGCAGAAACCTCCAGTGTAAAGTGCCGGTGGGCGCGTCCGCGACGGCCGTGCCCGATCCTGCCCTCGTTCCCGCTCCGGGCGGCTACAGACCCCAGGGCTTAGCTCCGCGGAACCGGCCAGCGAAGGGGCGGGCAGCGCACCCCGACCACACCGTCCCCGGCCGGGCCCTCGACCCCGCTCAGGGCCGCTCCCTACCCCGGGGCTTAGCTCCGGGGCAGCCGACAGCGGAGTGCCAGGCCGCGCGCGCGGGTTGCCCGGCGACCGGCCCGTCACTTGGCCCCGCTCCGGGCCGCTGCCGACCCTGGGACTTAGCTCAGCGGCTCCCGCCGGAGGAGGGTCGTTCTGCGCGTCCGGGTCAGTCGCGCCCAGCCCAGCCCTCGGCCCCACTCCGGGCCGCTGCTGACCCAGGTGCTTAGCTCCGCTGCACAAGCAGGCTGAGGGCCGGTCCGCGCTCCCGGGCCACCCTGCACCCGGCCCGGCCCTCGGCCCCACTCCGGGCCGCTGCAGACCCAGGGGCTTAGCTCCACGGCACCCGCGAGCCGAGGGCTGGGCCGCGTGCCTGGGCCGCCCTGCGCCCGGCCCGCCCCTCGGCCCCTCTCCGGGCCGCTGCCGACCCCGGGCTTAGCTCCAGGGCACCCGCCGGCGGAGGGGCGGGCCGCGAGCCAGGCCGCCCTGTGCCCAGCCGGGACCTCGGCACCGCTGCCGGCCACTGCCGACCCCGGGGCTAAGCACCGCAGCACCCGCTGCTGGAGGGCTGGTCCTCGCGCCCGAGCCCGCTGCGCCCGGCGCTGCCCTCGGCCCCGCTACGGGCCGCTGACGACCCCAGGGCTCAGCTCCGCGGCACCCGCCGGCGGAGGGCCGGGACGCGCGCCCGGGCAACCCCGCACCCGGCCCGGCCCTCGTCATAGCTCCGGGCCGCTGCCGACCCCGGGGTTTAGCTCCGTGGCACATGCGGGCAGAGGGCCGGGCCGCGGGCCCGGTTTGCCCCGCGCCCAGCCCGGCCACTGCCCCGCTTTTGGCCGCTGCCGACCCCAGGGCTTAGCTCCGCGGCACCCCCCGGCGGAGGGCACGGCCGCACGCCGGGGCTGACCCGGGCCCGGCACAGCCCTCGTTCCCGCTTCGTGCCCCTGCCAACCCCGGGGCTTAGCTCCGCGGCACCCACTGTCGGAGGACCGGTCCGCGCGCCCAGCCAGCCCCGCGCCCAGCCCGACCGTCCTCCCCGCTCTGGGCCACTGCCGACCCAGGGGCTTAAATCCGTGGCACAAGCGGGCCGAAGGAGCGGGCCGCGCACCCGGGCCAGCCCGCGTCCAGCCCGGCCCTCAGCCCTGCTCCGGGCCGCTGCCGACCCAGGGGCTTAGATACGCGGCACCCGCGAGCCGAAGGCCGGGCCGCGTGCCTGGGCCTCACTGCACCCGGGCCGGCCCTCGGCCCCTCTCCGGGCCGCTGCCGTCACCAGGGCTTAGCTCCGCGACACCCGCCGACGGTATGCCGGGCCGCGCGCCCGGGCCGGCCGCACCCGACCCGGCCCTCGGCTCAGCTCTGGGCGGCTGCCGACCCCGGGGCTTAGCTCCGCGGCTCCCGCCGGAGGGTCGGTCCACGCGTCCGGGTCAGTCGCGCCCGGCCCGGCCCTCGGCATTGCTCCGGGCCGCTGCTGACCCAGGTGCTTAGCTCCGCTGCACAAGCGGGCTGAGGGCCGGTCCGCGCTCCCGGGCCACCCTGCACCCAGCCCGGCCCTCAGCCCCTCTCCGGGCCACTGCCGACCCCGGGGCTTAGCTCAGCGGCACCCGCCGGCGGAGGGCCGGGCCGCACGCCCGGGCCACCCCGCGCCCGACCCAGCCCTAGGCCTAGCTCCGGGCCGCTGCCGACCCCAGGGTTTAGCTCCGCGGCACACGCGGGCAGAGGGCCGGGCCGCAAGCCCGGTTTGCCCCACGCCTGGCCCGGCCACTGGCCCCGCTTTTGGCCGCTGCCGACCCCGGGGCTTAGCTCGACGGCACCCACCGGCTGAGGGCCGGGCCGCGCGCCCGGACCGCCCCGCGCCCGGCCCGGCTCTTGGCCCCTCTCCGGGCCGGTGCCGACCCCGGGGCTTAACTCCGTGGCACCCGCTGGCGGAGAGGCGGGCCGCGTGCCCGGGCCACCCTACGCCCTGCACGGCCCTGGGCCCCGCTCCGGGTCGGTGCCAACTCCGGGGCTTAGCTCCACGGCACCCGCTGGCGGAGAGGCGGGCCGCGCTCTCGGGCCACCCCGTGCCCGGCCGGGCCCTCGGCTCCGCTCCGGGCCGGTGCCGACCTCGGGGCTTAACACCTCGGCACCCGCCGGCAGAGGACCGGGCCGCTCGCACGGGCTGCCCCGCACCCGCCCCGGCCGTTGGCCCCGCTACTAGCCGCTGCCGACCCCCGGGCTTAGCTCCGCGGCACCAGCGGGCCCAGGGCCGGGCCACGGGCCCAGGCCACCCCACTCCCTTCGCGACCCCCGGCTGCGCTTCGGGCCGCTGCCGACCCCGGGGCTTATCTCCATGCTTCCCACCGGCGGAGGGTCGGTCCGCAAGCCCTGGAAGGTCACGCCTCGCCTGGCCTTCGGCCCCGTGAGAGGCCGCTGGCGACCCCATGCTTAGCTCCGCGGCACATGCGGGACGAGGGCCCGGCCGCGAGCCCAGGTTGCCCCGCGCCCGGCCCGGACATCGGCCCCACTTTTGGCCGCTGCCGACCCCGGGGCTTAGCTCTGCGGCACCCCCGGCAGAGGGCTGGGCCGTGCTCCGGGGCCGACCTGGGCCCGGCACGGCCCTCGTTCCCGCTTCGGGCTGCTGCCCTCCACGGGGCTTAGCTCCACGGCTCCCGCAGGCGGAGGTTCGGTCCACGCGCCCAGGCCGGCCGTGCTCGGCACGGCTTTCGGCCCCAGTCCTGTCCACTGCCAACCCCGGGGCTTAGCTGCGCGGCACCCACTGGCGGAGGGCCAGTCCGCGCACCCGGGCCGGTCGCGCCCGTCCCGGGCCTCGGCCCCGCTGGGGGCCGCTCCCAACCCCAGGGTTTAGCTCCGTGGCACACGCCAGCGAAGGCCCGGACCGCGCGCCCGGGCTGCCCCGCTCACGGCCCGGAACTTGGCCCCGCTCCGGGCCGCTGCCGACCCCGGGGCTTAGATCCGCGGCACCCGCAGCCCGAGGGCCGGTCCGTGCGCCTGGGAGGCCGTGCCTGGCTCGGCCCTCGGCCCTGCTCCGGGCCGCTGCCGACCCCGGATCTTAGCTCCGCGGCACCCGCGGACCGAGTGCCGGGCCGCACGCCAGGGCCCCCCCTTGCCCTGCCTGGCCCTCGGCCCCGTTCCGGTCCCCTGCCGACCCCGGGGCTTAGATCCGCGGAACATGTGGGCCGAGGACCGGGCCGTGCCACCGGGATGCCCTGCGCCCTTACTGACCCTCGGTCGCGCTCCGGGCTGCTGCCGACCCTGGGACTTAGCTCCGCGGGACCTGCCGGCGGAGGGCCGAGCCGCATTTGGGGGCTGCCCCGCTTTCGGCACGGCCCTCGTACCCACTCCGGGACGTTGCCGACCCCGGACCTTAGCTCCGCAGCACCCGCGGACCAAGGGCTGGGCCGCGTGCCCGGGCCACCCCATGCCCTGATTGGCCCTCGGCCCCGTTCCGGGCCGCTGCCGTCCTGGGGAATTAGCTCCACGGCACCCGCGGGCCGAAGGCCCGGCAGCGCGCACAGGCTGCCCCGTGCCCGTCACGGCCCACGGCCCCTCAACTGGCCGCTGCCGACCCCAGGGCTTACCTCTGCGGAAACCTCTGGCCGAGTGTTGGGCCATGACACAGGGCTGCCCCGCGACTTTACCGACCCGCGACCGCGCTAGGGCGGCTGCCAACCCCCGGGCTTAAACCCGCGGCACCCACCAGCGGAGGGACGAGCCGCGAGCCAGGCCGCCCCGTGCCCGGCGGGGCGATGGCGACGCTCTGGGCCGCTGGCGACCCCACAGCTCAGCTCCGCGGCACCCGCCGGCGGAGGGCTGGGCCGCGTGCCCGGGCCACCCAGCGCCCGGCCCGGCCCCCAGCCTCTCTCCTGGCCGCCGCCGACCCCAGGCTTAGCTCCGCGGCACACGCAGGCCAAGGGCCGAGCCGCGAGATGGGGTTGCCCTGCGCCCAGGCCCGGCCATCGGCCTGACTTTTGGCCGCTGCCGACCCCGGGGCTTAGCTCCGTGGCACCCCCGGTGGAGGGCCGGGTCGCGCGCACGGGCCGACCCGGGCCCGGCACGGTCCTCGTTCCTGCTTCAGGCTGCGGCCGAACCCGGGACTTAGCTCCGCGACTCCCGCAGGCGGAGGTTCGGTCCACGCGCCCGGGCCAGCCAAGCTCAGACCGGCCCTCGGCCCCGCTCCGGGCCGCTGCCGACCCCGGATCTTAGCTCCGCAAAACCCGCGGACCGAGGGCCGTGCTGTGCGCCCGGGCCACCCCGCGCCTGGCCGTCCCTCGGCCCCGCTCTGGGCCACTGCCAAACCCGGGGATTAGCTCTGCGGCACCTGCAGGCCGAGGGACGGGCCGCACTCCCGGGCTGCCCCGCGCCCGTAACGACCCTAGGCCGTGCTCCGGGCCGTTGTCGACACGGGGGCTTAGCTCCACGGCACGCGCCGGCGGAGCGGCAGTCCCCAAGCCGGGCTGCCCCGTGCCCGGCCGGGCCCTCGGCCCTGCTCTGGGCCACTGCTGACCCCAGGGCTTAGCTCTGCGGCTCCCGCAGGCGGAGGGTAGGTCCGCTCGCCCGGGCCGGCCGCGCCCGGCATGGTCCTCGGCCCCGCTCTGGGCCGCTGCTGACCCCGGATCTTAGCTCCCGGCTCCCGCGGACTGAGGGCCGGGCCGCGCCCCCACGCCACCCCGTGCCCAGCCCGGCCCTCGGATATGCTTCTTGCTGATGCCGAGCCCGGGGCTTAGCTCCGCGGCACCCGCGGGCCGAGGGACGTGCCGCACGCCCAGGCCACCCGTGCCTGGCCCGGCCCACAACCCCGCTCCGGGCCTCTGCCGACCCTGGTGCTTAGCTCCACGGAATCCACGGGCCGAGGGCTGACCCGCGCCACCGGGCCGCCCCGCGCCCTTACCGACACTCGGCCGCACTCCAGGCCATTGCTGACACCGGGGCTTAGTTCCACGGCACCAGCCAGCGGAGGGGCGGGCCGCAAGCCCGGCCGCCCCGTGCCCGGCTGGGCCCTCGGCCCCACTCCGGGCCGCTGCCGACTCCGGGTCTTAGCTCCGCGGTACTTGGCGGCGGAGGCCCGTACCTCACGCCCCGGTCGCCCCGCGCCCGGCACGGCCCTCGGCCCCGCTCCGAGCCGCTGCCGACCCCGGGGCTTAGCTCCGCGGCACCCGGGGGCCGAGGGCCGGGCCACGTGCCTCGACTGCCCCGCTCCTGACGCGACCCTCGGCCATGCTCTGGGCCGCTGCCGACCCCGGAGCTTAGCTCCGCGGCACCCGCGGGCCGAGGCCCGGGCCACGTTCCTGGGCCGCCCCGCTCCCGTCGCGAACCTTGGCCATGCTCTGGGCCGCTGCCGACCCCGGGGCTTTGCTCCACGGCACCCACGGTCTGAGGGCCGAGCCGCACGCCCGGGCCGCCCCGTGCCCTGCCCGGCCCTCGGCCCCGCTTCGAGCCGCTGCCGACCCCGGATCTTAGCTCCGCGTCACCCGCGGACTGAGGGCCGGGCCTCGAGCCCGGGCTGCCCCGCTTCCGGCCCGCCCCACGGCCCCGCTCTGGGCCGCTGCTGACCCCGGGGCTTAGCTCCGCAGCATCCGAGGGCCGAGGGCCGGGCCACCCCACTGGGCCACCCCGTGCCCTTACGGACCCTCAGTCGTGCTCTGGGCCGCTGCCAACCCCCGGGATTAGATCCACGGCACCGGCGAGCGGAGGGACGGGCCGCGAGCCCGGCAGCTCATTGCCCGGCCCGGCCCTCGGCCCCGGTCCGGGCCGCTGCTGACCCAGGTGCTTAGCTCCGCTGCACAAGCGGGCTGAGGGCCGGTCCGCGCTCCCGGGCGACCCTGCGCCCGGCCCTGCCCTCGGCCCCACTCCGGGTCGCTGCAGACCCAAGGGCTTAGCTCCGCGGCACCAGCGAGCCGAGGGCTGGGCCGAGTGCCTGGGCCGCCGTGCGCCCGGCCCGGCCCTCGGCCTCTCTCCAGGCCACTGCCGACCCTGGGGCTTAGCTCAGCGGCACCCGCAGGGCGAGGGCCGGGCCACGTGCCAGGGCCGCCCAGCTCCCGTCGCGACCCTCGGCCGCGCTCTGGGCCGCTGCCGATCCGGGCGCTTAGCTCCGCGGCACACGCCTTCTGAGGGCCGGGCGACGAGCTAAGGCCTCCCGCGCCCAGTCCTGCCCTCATCCCGCTCCGGGCCACTGCCAACCCTGGAACTTAGCTCCGCGGCACCCGCAGACCGAGGGCCGGCCCGCGCGCATGGTCCGCCCCGTGCCCTGCCCGGCCCTCGACTCCACTCCGGGCCGCTGCCATCCCCGGGGATTAGCTCCACGGCTACCGCCGGCGGAGGACTGGGCAGTGCCCCCGCGCCATCCTGCGCCCGGCCCGGCTCTCGGCCCCATGCCGGGCTGCTGCCGACCGTGGGGCTTAGCTCCGCGGCACCCGCCGGCAGAGGGCCGGGCCGCGCACCCAGGCCACCCCGCACCCGGCCCGGCCCACAGCCTCGCTCCGGGCTGCTGCCGACCCCGGGGCTTAGCTCCGCGGCACCCGCCGTCGGAGGACCGGTCCGCACGCCCGGGCTGCCCTGCGCCCGGACAGGCCCTCGGGCCCGCTCCGGGCCGCTGCCGACCCAGGGGCTTAGCTCCGAGGCACACATGGGCCGAGGGCCGCGCCGCGTGCCCGGGCTGCCCTGCGGCTCGCCTGGCCCTCGGCCCCTCTCTTGGCCGCTGCCGTCACCGGGGCTAAGCTCCGCGGCACCCGCCGGCGGAGGGCCGGGCCGCACACCCGGGTCGCCCCGCAACCGGCCCGTCGCTTGGCCCCGCTCCGGGCCGCTGCCAACCCTGGGGCTTAGCTCAGCGGCTCCCGATGGAGGAGGGTCGGTCCGCGCGTCCGGGTCAGTCGCGCCCAGCCCGGCCCTCGGCCCCGCTCCGGCCGCTGCTGACCCAGGTGCTTAAATCCGCTGCACAAGCGGCCTGAGGGCCGGTCCGCGCTCCCGGGCCACCCTGCGCCCGGCCCGGCCCTCGGCCCCACTCCGGGCCGCTGCAGACCCAGGGACTTAGCTCCGCGGCACCCGCGAGCCGAGGGCTGGGCCGCGTGCCTGAGCCGCCCTGCGCCCGGCCCGGCCCTCGGCCCCTCTCTGGGCCGCTGCCGACCCCGGGGCTAAGCACTGCAGCACCCGCCGCTGGAGGGCTGGTCCTCGCACCCGAGCCCGCCACGCCCAGCGCTGCCCTTTGTCCTGCTACGGGCCACTGCCGACCCCGGGGTTTAGCTCCACGGCACACGCGGGCAGAGGGCCGGGCCGCGAGCCCGGTTTGCCCCGCGCCCGGCCCGGCCACCAGCCCCGCTTTTGGCCACTGCCGACCCCAGTGCTTAGCTCCGCGGCACCCCCCGGCAGAGCGCCCGGCTGCAGGCCTGGGCTGACCCGGGCCCGGAACAGCCCTCGTTCCCGCTTCGTGCCGCTGCCGAACCCGGGGCTTAGCTCCGCGGTACCTGGCGGCGGAGGCCCGTACCTCGCGCCCCGGTCGCCCCGCACCCGACACGGCCCTCAGCCCCGCTCTGAGCCGCTGCCGACCCCGGGGCTTAGCTCCGCAGCACCCGCGGGCCGAGGGCCGGGCCACGTTCCTCGACTGCCCCGCTCCCGTCGCGACCCTTGGCCATGCTCTGGGCCGCTGCCGACCCCGGAGCTTAGCTCCGTGGCACCCGCGGGCCGAGGCCCGGGCCACGTTCCTGGGCCGCCCTGCTCCTTCGCGAACCTTGGCCATGCTCTGGGCCGCTGCCGACCCCGGGCCTTAGCTCCGTGGCACCCACGGACTGAGGGCCGAGCCGCGCGCCCGGCCCGCCCCGCGCCCGGCCCGCCCCACGGCCCCGCTCCGGGCCACTGCTAACCGCGTGGCTTAGCTCCACGGCACCCGCGGGCCGAGGGCCGGGCTGCCCCACAAGCTGCCCCGTGCCCTTACGGACCCTCAGCCGCGCTCTGGGCCGCTGCCAACCCCCGGGCTTAGATCCACGGCACCGGCCAGCGGACGGACGGGCCGCGAGCCCGGCCGCTCATTGCCCGGCCGGGCCCTCGGCCCCGCTCTGGGCCGCTGCCGACCCCGGTGCTTAGCTCTGCGGCACCCGCCAGTGGAGGGCCGGTCCGCGCACCCGGGCCACCCTGCACCCGGCCCGGCCCTCGGCCCCACTCCAGGCCGCTGCAGACCCAGTGTCTTAGCTCCACGGCACCCGCGAGCCGAGGGCTGGGCCGCGTGCCTGGGCCACCCTGTGCCCAGACCGACCATTGGCCCCTCTCTTGGCCGCTGCCGACACGGGGGCTTAGCTCCGCGGCACCCGCGAGCCGAGGGCTGTGCCGCGTGCCTGGGCCACCCTGCACCTGGCCCGGCCCTCGGCCCGACTTCGGGCCGCTGCAGACCCAGGGGCTTAGCTCCGCGGCACCCGCGAGCCGAGGGCCGGGGCACGTGCCCGGGCCACCCCACTACCTTCGCGACCCTCGGCCTCGCTTCGAGCCACTGCCGACCCCGGGGCTAAGCACCGCAGCATCCACCGCTGGAGGGCTGGTCCTCCCGCCCAAGCCCTCCGCGCCCAGCGCTGCCCTCGGCCCCGCTCCGGGCCGCTGACGACCCCAGGGCTCAGCTCCGCGGCACCCACCGGCGGAGGGCCGGGACGCGCGCCTGGGCAACCCCGCACCCGGCCCGGCCCTCGTCCTAGCTCCGGGCCGCTGCCGACCCCGGGGTTTAGCTCTGTGGCACATGCGGGCAGAGGACCGGGCCGCGAGCCCGGTTTGCCCCGCACGCGGCCCAGCCACCGGCCCCGCTTTTGGCCGCTGCCGATCCCGGGGCTTAGCTCCGAGCCAGCCCCCGGCGGAAGGCCGGGCCGCGCGCCCAGGCCACCCCGCACCCGGCCCGGCCCACGGCCTCGCTCCGGGCTGCTCCGGGCCCGGCACAGCCCTCGTTCCCGCTTCGTGCCCCTGCCGACCCCGGGGCTTAGCTCCGCGGCACCCACCGTCGGAGGACCGGTCCGCGCGCCCAGGCAGCCCCGCGCCCGGCCCTACCGTTCTCCCTGCTCCGGGCCACTGCCCACACAGGGGCTTAGCTCTGCGGCACACGTGGGCCGAAGGACCAGGCCGCGCACCCGGGCCGGCCCGTGTCCTGCCCGGCCCTTGGCCCCTCTCTTGGCCGCTGCCCTCACCGGGGCGTAGCTCCGCGGCACCCGCCGGCGGAGAGCCGGGCCGCGCGCCTGGGTCACCCCGCGTCCGGCCCGTCGCTTGGCCCCGCTCCGGGCCGCTGCCAAACCTGGGGCTTAGCTCAGCGGCTCCCGATGGAGGAAGATCGGTCCGCGCATCAGGGTCAGTCGCGCCCAGCCCGGCCCTCGACCCCACTCCGGGCCGCTGCTGACCCAGGTGCTTAGCTCTGCTGCACAAGCGGCCTGAGGGCCGGGTCGCGCTCCTGGGCCACCCTGCGCCTGGCCCGGCCCTCGGCCCCACTCCGGGCCACTGCAGACCCAGGGGCTTAGCTCCGCGGCACCCGCGAGCCGAGGGCTGGGCCGTGTGCCCGGGCCGCCCTGCGCCCGGCCCGGCCCTCGGCCCCTCTCCGGGCCGCTGCCGACCCCGGGGCTAAGCACCGAAGCACCCGCCGCTGGAGGGCTGGTCCTCGCGCCCGAGCCCGCCACGCCCGGCGCTGCCCTTCGTCCCGCTCCGGGCCGCTGCCTACCCCCGGGTTTAGCTCCGCGGCACACGCGGGCAGAGGGCCGGGCCGCGAGCCCGGTTTGCCCCGCGCCCGGCCCGGCCACCAGCCCCGCTTTTGGCCGCTGCCGACCCCAGTGCTTAGCTCCGCGGCACCCCCTGGCAGAGCGCCCGGCCGCAGGCCTGGGCTGACCCGGGCCCGGAACAGCCCTCGTTCCCGCTTCGTGCCGCTGCCGAACCCGGGGCTTAGCTCCGCGGCACCCGCAGGGTGAGGGCCGGGCCACGTGCTCGGGCCGCCCAGCTCCCATCGCGACCCTCGGCCGCGCTCTGGGCCGCTGCCGATCCGGGCGCTTAGCTCCGCGGCACACGCCGTCTGAGGGCCGGGCCACGAGCTCAGGCCTCCCGTGCCCGGCCCTGCCCTCATC
Organism: Sorex fumeus; assembly: GCF_029834395.1. Lineage (NCBI taxonomy): Eukaryota > Metazoa > Chordata > Mammalia > Eulipotyphla > Soricidae > Sorex > Sorex fumeus. The sequence continues at coordinate 2,541,305 of NW_026606196.1, read as the reverse complement.
CCACTATGGGCCACTGCCAACCCCGGACCTTAGCTCCGCGGCACCTGCGGAACGAGGGCCGGGCCGCGCTCATGGTCCGCCCCGTGCCCTGCCCGGCCCTCGGCTCCGCTCCGGGCCGCTGCCATCCCCGGGGATTAGCTCCGCGGCTACCGCTGGCGGAGGACCGGACAGCGCGCCCAGGCAGCCCCGCGCCCGGCCCGGCCGTCCTCCCCGCTCCGGGCCACTGCCGACCCAGGGGCTTAGCACCGCGGCACACGCGGGCTGAGGGACGGGCCGTGCTCCCGGGCCAGCCCGTGCCAGGCCCGGCCATCGGCCCCACTTTTGGCCGCTGCCGACCCCGGGGCTTAGCTCCGTGGCACCCCCCGGAGGAGGGCCGGGTCGCGCGCACGGGCCGAACCGGGCCCGGCACGGCCCTCGTTCCTGCTTCGGGCTGCGGCCGAACCCGGGGCTTAGCTCCGAGGCTCCCGCAGGCGGAGGTTCGGTCCACGCGCCCGGGCCAGCCGCGCTCGGACCGGCCCTCGGCCCCAGTCCTGGCCACTGCCAACCCAGGGGCTTAGCTGCGTGGCACCCGCCGGCTGAGGGCCAGTCCGCGCGCCCCGGCCAGTCGCGCGCATCCCGGCCCTCGGCCCCGCTCCGGGCCGCTGCCGAGACCAGGGCTTAGCTCCGCGGCACCCGCCGACGGAGGGCCGGGCCGCGCGCCCGGCCGGCCACGCCCAACCCAGCCCTCGGCCCAGCTCCGGGCCGCAGCCGACCCCGGGACTTAGCTCCGTGGCACCCGCGGACGGAGGGTCGGGCCGCGCGCCCGGGCCACCCCGCGCCCGGCCCAGCCCTTGGCCCCGTTCCGGTTCACTGCCGACCCCGGGGCTTAGCTCTGCAGCACCTGCGGGCCGAGGGATGAGCTGCGCTCCCTGGCTGCCCCGCACCCTTACCGACCCTCGGTCGCACTCCGGGCTGCTGCCGACCCCGGGGCTTAGCTCCGCGGCACCCATCAGCGAAGGGGTGGGCCACGCTCCCGGGCCAGCCCACGCCCGGCCCGGCCCTCGGCCCCGCTCCGGCCGCTGCTGACCCCGGGGCTTAGCTCCGCGGTATCCACAGGATGAGGGCCGGGCCACGTGCCCGGGCCGCCCCGCTCCCGTCGCGATCCTCGGCCATGCTCTGTGCCACTGCCGATCCCGGGGCTTAGCTCCGCGGCACCCACAGGATGAGGGCTGTGCCACGTTTCCGGGCTTCCCCGTTCCCGTCGCGACCCTCGGCCATGCTCTGTGCCTCTGCCGACCCCGGGGCTTAGCTCCGCGGCACCCGCGAACTGAGGGCCGAGCCGCGTGCCCGGGCCGCCCCGTGCCCTGCCCGTCCTACGGCCCCGCTCCGGGCCGCTTCTTACCCTGGGGCTTAACTCCGCGGCACCCGCAGACCGAGGGCCAGGCTGCGCGCATGGTCTGCCCCGTGCCATGCTGGCCCTCGGCTCTACTCCGGGCCGCTGCCATCCCCGGGGATTAGCTCCGCGGCTACCGCCGGCGGAGGACCGGGCAGCGCGCCCGGGCCACCCTGCACCCAGCCCGGCCCTCGGCTCCATGCCGGGTCGCTGCCGACCCTGGGGCTTAGCTCCGCGGCACCCGCCGGCGGAGGGCCTGGCCGCGCGCCCAGGCCACCCCGCACCCGGCCCGGCCCACGGCCTCGCTCCGGGCTGCTGCCGAACCCGTGGCTTAGCTCCGCGGCACCCGCCGTCGGAGGACCGCCCAGGCCGCCCTGCGCCTCGCCCGGCCCTCGGCCTCTCTCTTGGCCGCTGCCGTCACCGGGGCTTAGCTCCGCGGCACCAGCGGGCAGAGGGCCAGGGCACGTGCCTGGGCCGCACCGCTCCCTTCGCGACCCTCGGCCGCGCTCCGGGCCACTGCCGAACCCGGGGCTTAGCTCCGCGGCACCCACCGGCAGAGGACCGGGCCGTGTGCCCGTGTCGCCCCGTGACGGGCCCGTCGCTTGGCCCCGCTCCGGGCCGCTGCCAACCCTGGGGCTTAGCTCAGCGGCTCCCGCCGGGGGAGGGTCGGTCCGCGCGTCCGGGTCTGTCGCGCCCAGCCCGGCCCACGGCCCCGCTCCGGGCCGCTGCAGACCCAGGTGCTTAGCTCCGCTGCACCCGCGAGCCGAGGGCTGGGCCACGTGCCTGGACTGCCCTGCGCCCGGCCCGGCCCTCGCCCCTCTCCGGGCCACTGCCGACCCCGGGGCTTAGCTCCGCTGCACCCGCCGTCGAAGTGTGGGCCGGGAGCCAGGCCGCCCCGTGCCCGGCCGGGACCTCGGCACCGCTCCGGGCCGCTGCCGACCCCGGGGCTAAGCACCGCAGCACCCGCCGCTGGAGGGCTGGTCCTCGCGCCCGAGCCCGCCGCGCCCGGCCCGGCCCTCGGCCACTCTCCGGGCTGCTGCAGACTCCTGGGCTTAGCTCCGCGACACCCGCCAGCGAAGGGGCGTGCTGCGCGCCAGGACCACACCGTGCCCGGCCGGGCTCTTGGCCCTGCTCCGGGCTGCTCCCTACCCCGGGGTTTAGCTCCGGGGCACCTGCCGGCAGAGGGCCAGGTCGCGCGCCCTGGCCACCCCACGCCGGTCCTGGCCCTCGGCCTCGCTCCGGGCCGCAGCCGACCCCGGGGCTTAGCTCCGTGGAACCCGCGGGCCGAGGCCAGGACCGTGCGCCCGGGCCACCCTGCACCCGATCCGGGCCTCGTCCCCGCTTCGGGCCGCTGCCGACGCCAGGGCTTAGCTCCGCGGCACCCCCCGGCGGAGGGCCCGGCCGCCCGCCTGGGCTGACCCGGTCCCGGCACAGCCCTCGTTCCTGCTTCGTGCCGCTGACGACCTCGGGGCTTAGCTCCGCGGCATCCACCGTCGGAGGACCGGTCCGCGTGCCCAGGCAGCCCCGCGCCCGGCCTGGCCGTCCTCCCCGCTCCGGGGAACTGCCGACCCAGGGGCTTAGCTCGCGGCACACGCGGGCCGAGGACCGGGCCGCGCCCCTGGGCCAGCCCGCGCGCGGGCCGGCCCTCGGCCCCTCTTCCGGCCACTGCCGACACCAGGGCTTAGCTCCGCGGCACCCACCGACGGAGGGCTGGGCCGCGCGCCCGGGCTGGCCGTGCCCGTCCCGGCCCTCGTCCCAGCTCCGGACCGCTGCCGACCCCGGTGCTCAGCTCCACGGCACCCGCGGGCCGAGGGCCGTGCCGCAATCCAGGGCCGCCCCACGCACGGTCCGGCCATTGGCACCTCTCCGGGCCGCTGCCGACCCCGGGGCTTAGCTCCGCGGCACCCCCCGCCGGAGGGCCGGGCCAAGCTTCCGGGCCGATCAGGGCCCGGCACGGCCCTCGTCCCTGATTCGGGCCGCTGCCGACTCCGGGGTTTATATCCGCGGCACCCGCCGTCAGAGGACCGGTCCGCGCGCCCAGGCTGCCCCGCGTCTGGCACGGCCCTCGGCCCCTCTCCGGGCCGCTGCTGACTCCGGGTCTTAGCTCTGCGGCACCCGTCAGCGAAGGGGCGTGCCGCGTGCCTGGACCACACCATGCCCGGCCGGGCCCGTGCCCCTGCTCCGGGCTGGTCCCTACCCCGGGGCTTAGCTCCGGGGCACCCGCGGTGGAGGGCCAGGCCATGCGCCCTTGCCGCCCCGCGCCTGTGCTGGCCCTTGGCCCCACTCTGGGCCACAGCCGACCCCGGGGCTTAGCTCCGCGGAACCTGCGGGCTGAGGCCCAGACCGCGCGCCCGGGCCGATCCGGGCCCAGCACGGCCCTCGTTCCCGCTTCGGGCTGCTGCCGACCACGGATCTTAGCTCCGCGGCACCCGCGGACCGAGTGCCGGGCCGCGTGCCCGGGCCGCTACGCACCTGGCCCGTCACATGGCTGCGCTCTGGGCTGCTACTGACCCCGGGGCTTATCTCCGCGGCACACGCGGTCCCAGGGCTGGGCCACGAGCTCAGGCCGCCCGCGCCAGGCCTGGCCCTCGGCCCCCCCGGCCACTGCCGACCCCGGGGCTTTGCTCCGCAGCACCCGCCGGCGGAGGGCGGGTCCGTGCGCCTGGGCCGGCCGCTCCCGGCCCGGCCCACGGCCCCGCTCCGGGCCGCTGCCGATACCGGGGCTTAGCTCTGCGGAACCCACGTGCCGAGGGCCGGGTCGCACCACCAGGCCGCCCTGGGACCTTACAGACCCTTGGTCGTGCTCCGGGCTGCTGACGACCCCGGGACTTAGCTCCGCGGCACTCGCAGGCCGAGCCCCGGGCCGCGCGCCCGGGCCACCCCGCTACTGGCCCGGCCCTCGGCCCCGCTCTGGGCCACTGGCGACCACGGGGCTTAGCTCCGCGGCACTCGCTGGCCGAGGGCCGGGCCGCGTGCCCGGGCCGCCCCGCGCCCAGCCCGCCCCACGCCCCCGCTCCGGGCCGCTGCCGACCCAGGGGCTTAGCTACGCGGAACCCGAGGGCATAGGACCGGGCCGCACCACAGGGCCGACCCGCGCCCTTACCGACCCTCGATCGCGCTCCAGGCTGCTGCAGATCCCGGGACATAGCACTGCGGCACCCACCGGCGGAGGGCCGGGCCACATGCGGGGGCCGCCCCGCTCCCAGCACGGACCTCGGACCCGCTCCGGGCCGCTGCCAACCCCGAATCTTAGATCCGTGGCACCCACAGACCGAGGGCCAGACCGCGCGCCCAGGCCGCCCCGTGCCCTGCCCGGCCCTTGGCCCTGCTCCAGGCCGCTGCCATCCCAGGGGATTAGCTCCACAGCAACCACCGTCGGAGGACTGGGCCGCGTGCCCGGGCCACCCTGCGCCCAGCCCGACCCTTGGCACCGCTCCAGGCCACTGCTGACCCCGGGGCTTAGCTCTGCGGCACCCGGGGGGCCGAGGGCCCGGCCGCGCGCCCGGGCCGACCCGCGCCCAGCATGGCCCACGGCCCCGCTCCTGTCCGCTGCTGACCCCAGGGCTTAGCTCTGCGGAAACCTCAGGCCAAGGGCCGGGCCGGGACACTGGGCTGCCCTGCGCCCTTACCGAACTGCGGCCGTGCTCCGGGCCGCTGCCGACCCCTGGGCTTAGGTCCGCGGCATGCGCCAGCAGAGGGACGGGCCGCGAGCCAGGCAGCCCCGTGTCCGGATGGGCCCTCGGCCCCGCTCCGGGCCTCTGCCGACCCCGGGGCTTAGATCTGCGGCTCCCGCAGGCGAAGGTTTGGTCCACGCGTCCGGGCCGGCCGCGCTCTGCCCGGCCCTCGGCCCCAGTCCTGGCCACTGCCGACCACTGGGCTTAGCTGCGCGGCACTCACCGGCAGAGGGCCGGTCCGCGCGCCAGGGCCGGTCGTGCCCGTCCCGGCCCTCGGCCCCCGCACAGGACCGCTGCCGACCCCGGATCATAGCTCCACGCACCCGGGCCGCCCCTTGCCCTGCCCAGCCCTTGGACCCGCTCCGGGCCGCTGCCAACCCTAGGGCTTAGCTCTGCGGCACACGTGACCCGAGGGCCGGGCCGCGAGCACGTGTTGCCCCGCGCCTGGCCCGGCCATCGGCCCCACTTTTGGCCGCTGCCGACCCCGGGGCTTAGCTCCACGGAACCGGTGGGCCGAGGGTCAGACCGCGCGCCCGGGCCGACCCGGGCCCAGCACGGCCCTCGTTCCCGCTTCGGGCTGCTGCCGACCCTGGATCGTAGCTTCGCGGCACCCGCGGACCGAGGGTCGGGCCGCGTGCCCAGGCCACCCTGCGCTCGGCCCGGCCCTCGGCCCCGCTCCGGGCAACTTCCAACCCCAGGGGTTTAGTTCCGCCGCACACGCGGTCCGAGGGCCGGGTTGCGCTCCCGGGCCACCCCGCACCCGGTCCGACCCTCGGCCCCACTCCGGGCCACTCCCAACACCGGGGCTTAGCTCCACGGCACACGCGGTCTGAGTGCCGGGCTGTGAGCCCGGGCCGCCGCGCATCTGGCCTGCCATCGGCCCCACTTTCAGTCACTGCCGACCGCGGGCCTTAGCTCCGCGGCACCCGCCGGCTGAGGGCCGGGCCTCGCGTCCGGGCCGCCCTGCGCCCGGCCCGTCGCTCGGCCCCGCTCATGGCCGCTGCCGACCCTGGGGCTTAGCTCCGTGGCACCCGCCGGCGGAGGACTGGGCCGCGTGCCCGTGCCACCCCGTGCCGGCCCGGCCCTCAGACTCGCTCCGGGCCGCTGCCGACCCCAGGGCTTAGCTCCGCGGAACCCGCCTTCAGAGGACCAGTTCGCGCACCCATGCTTCCCCGCGCCAGGCCTGGCTCTCGACCCTGCTCCTGGCCGCTGCCGACCCAGGTGCTTAGCTCCGCTGCACAAGCGGGCTGAGGGCTGGTCCGCACTCCCAGGCCACTCCGCGCCGGCACGGCCCTCGGCCCCACTCCGGGCCACAGCTGACCCCGGGGCTTAGCTCCGCAGCACCCGCCGGCGTAAAGGGCTGGTCCACGCGCCCGGTCCGGCCATGCCCAACCCGGCCCTCGGGCCCGCTCCGGGCCGCAGCAGACCAGGGGCATACCTCCGCGGCACTCGCCGGCAGCGGACCGGGCCGTGGGCCCGGGACACCCCATGCCTGGGCCGGCCCTCGGCCCCGCTCCGGGCCGCTGCAGACCCCGGGGCTTAGCACAGTGGCACCCACGGGCCGAGGGCCGGGACACGTGCCCAGGCCGCCCCGCTCCCGTCGCGACCCTCGACCACGCTCTGGGCCGCTGACGATCCCGGTGCTTAGCTCCGCGGCACACGCCGTCCGAGGGCCGAGCCACGAGCTCGGGCCGCCCGCGCCCGGCCCGGCCATCCACCCCGGTCCGGGCAACTTCCGACCCCAGGGCTTAGCTCCGCGGCACCCGCCGGCAGAGGGCTGATCTGCACGCCCTGGCCGCCCCGCACCCGTCCTGGCCCTCGGCCCCGATCCGGGCTGCAGATGACCCCGGGGATTAGCTCCACAGCACACGCCGGCGGAGGGCCGATCCGCACGCCCTGGCCGCCCCGCGCCCTGGCCGGCCCTCGGCCCCACTCCGGGCCGCTGCAGACCCCGGGGCTTAGCTCCATGGCACCCGCGGGCCGAGGGCCGGGCCACGTGCCCCGGCCGCCCTGCTCCCGTCGCGACCCTCGGCCGCGCTCTGGGCCGCTGACGATTCCAGCGCTTAGCTTCGCGGCACCCGCCGGCAGAGGGCCGGTCCGCGCGCCCGGGCCGGCCGCGCCTGGCACGGCACTCGGCCCCGCTCCAGGCTGCTGCCGACCCCAGATCTTAGCTCCACGGCACCCGTGGACTGAGGGCCGGGCCGTGCTCCCAGGACACCCTGCGCCCGGCGCAGTGCTCGGCCTCGCTCCGGGCCGCTGACGACCCCGGGGCTTAGCTCCGCGGCACGCCCCGGCGGAGGGCCAGGCCGCACGCCCGGGCTACCCTGCGCCTGGCCCGGCCCTCGGCCCCGATCCGGGCCGCTGCCGACCCAGGGGCTTGGCTTCGAGGCACACTCGGGCCGAGGGGCGGGCCGCGCTCCTGGGCCACCCCGCGCCCGGCCCGACCCTTGGCCCAGCTCTGGGCCACTGCTGACCCCGGGGCTTAGCTCCGCGGCACCCGCCGTCCGAGTGCCGGGCTGCACGCCCTGGCCGCCCCGCGCACGACACTTCACTCAGCCCTGCTCCGGGCCGCTACAGATCCCGGGGCTTAGCTCCGCGGCACTCGTGGGCCGAGGGCCGGGCCGCGCGCCCTGGCCGCCCTGCGCCCGGCCAGGCCCACGGACAAGCTCCAGGCTGCTGCCGACCCCGGGGCTTAGCTCCGCAGAACCCGCGGGCCGAGGGCCGGGCCGCAACACCGGGCCACCCCGTGCTCTTACAGACCCTCGGCCGCGCTCCGGGCCGATGCCAACTCCCGGGCTTAGATCCGCGGCATCCGCCAGTGGAGGGACTGGCCACGATCCCGGCCGCCCCGTGCTTGGCCGGACCCTCGACCCCGCTCCGGGCCGCTGCCGACCCCGGGGCTTTGCTCCGCAGAACCCGCGGGCCGAGGGCCGGCCGCGACACCGGGCCGCCCCGTGCCCTGCCCAACCCTCGGCCCTGCTCCGGGCCGCTGCCGTCCCCGGAGATTAGCACCGCGGCTACCGCCGGCAGAGGACAGGGCAGCGCGCCTGGGCCACCCTGAGCCTGGCCCGACCCTCGGGCCCACTCCAGGCCGCTGCCAACCCTGGGGTTTACCTCCAAGGCACCCGCCGGCGGAGGGCCGGGCCGCGAGCCATGGCCGCCCCGCGCCTTGGCCCGCCCTCGGTCCCGCTCCGGGCCACTGAGGACCCCAGGGCTCAGCTCCGCGGCACCCGCGGACCGAGGGACGGGACGCGCTCCCGGGCCGCGCCCGTCCCGGCCCTTGGCCCCGCTCAGGGCCGCGGCCGACACCGGGGCTTACCTCAGCGGCACCCGCCAGCGGAGGGCACGTCAGAACGGCCGGGCCGCCCGCGCATGGCCCGGTCCTCGGTCCCACTCCGGGACGCTGCCGACCCCAGATCTTAGCTCCGCAGAACCCGCGGACCGAGGGCCGGGCCACGACATTGGGCGGCCCCACACCCCTACCAACCCTCGCACTCGCTCCGGGCCACTGCCAACCCCGGGGCTTAGCTCCGCGGATCCCTCTGGAGGAGGGCCGGGCCGCGCGCCCGTGACGCCCCGCGCCCGGCCCAGCCCTCGGCCGCGCTCCAGGCCGCTGCCGACCCTGGGGAATAACTCCACGTCACACGCCGGCGGAGGGCCGGTCCGCGCGCCGGGTCCAGCCACGACCGGCCCGGTCCTCGGCCCAGCTCCGGGCCGCTAGTGACCCCGGGACTCAGCTCCGCGGCACACGCGGGCCGAGGGCCGGGCCGCCCGCCCGGGCCACCTCGTGCCCGGCCCGGCCCTCGGCCCCTCTCCGGGCCTCTGCCGACCCTGGGGCTTAGCTCCGTGGCACCAGCTGGCGGAGGGCCGGGCCGCTCCGTAGGGCGGCCCCGCGCCCGTACCGACCTGAGCCGCCCTCTGGGCCGCTGCCGACCCCGGATCTTAGCTCTGCGGCACCCCCCACCGGAGGGCCCGGCCGCGCTCCCCGGCCGACCTGTGCCCGGCACGGCCCTCGTTCCTGCTTCGGGTCGCTGCAGACCCCGGGCCGTAGGTCCGTGGCACCTGCCGTCGGAGGACTGGTCTGCGCGCCCGGGCCGCCCCGTGCCGGGCCCGGCCCGCGGCCCCGCTCCGGGCCACTTCCGACCCCGGGGTTTAGCTCCGCGAAACCCACGGGACGAGAGCCGGGGCGTGCGCCCGGTCCGCCACGTGCCCGGCTTGGGCCTCGGACCCGCTCCGGGCCGCTGCCGACCCTGGGGCTTAGATCCAGGGCACCCGCCGGAGGAGGGCCGGGCTGCGCGCCCGGGTCGCCCTGTGCCTTGCACGGCCCTCAGACCAGCTCCGGGCCGCTGTTGACCCCGGTGCTTAGCAGCGCGGCAACCTCTGGCTGAGGGCCTGGCCGCACGCTTGGGCCTCCCCGTGCCCGTCCTGGCCCTCGGCCCCGCTCCCAGCCGCTGCCGACCATGGGGCTTAGCTCCACGGCATCCGCCGGCGGAGGGGCGGGTTGCGCGCCCGGGACACCCAATGCCCGGCCGGGCCCTCTGTCCCGCTCCGGGACTTTGCCGACCCCGGGGCTTAGCTGCGCGGCACCCGCCGGCCGAGGGGTGCACCGCCTGTCCGGGCAACTACTTGCCCGGCCGGGCTCTCGGCCCAGCTCTGAGCCGCTGCCGAACCCGGAACTTAGCTCCGCGGCACCCGGGGGCCGAGGGCCGGGAAACGTGCCATGGCTGCCCCGCACCCGTTGCGACCCTTGGCCGTGCTCCGGGTCGCTGCCGACCCCGGGGCATAGCTCCGAGGCACCCGCTGGCCGAGGGCCGGGCCACGTGCCAGGGCCGCCCCGCTCCCGTCCCAACCCTCGGCCGCGCTCCGGCGGCTGGCGACCCCGGGGCTTAGCTCCGCGGCACCCGCGGGCCGAGGGCCGGGCCACGTGCCAGGGCCGCCCCGCTCCCGTCCCAACCCTCGGCCGCGCTCCGGCGGCTGGCGACCCCGGGGCTTAGCTCCGCGGCACCCGCGGGCCGAGGGCCGGGCCGCGCGCCCTGGCCGCCCTGTGCACGTACGGATCCTCGGCCGTGCTCCGGGCCGCTGCCAACCCCAGGGCTTAGCTCCGCGGCACCCACAGGCGGAGTACCGGGCCGCTCGCCCGGGCAGCCCTGCGCCTGGCCCGGCCCTTGGCCCCGGTCTGGGCCGCTGCCGATCCCGGGGTTTAGCCTCGCAGTACACGCTAGCCGAGGGCCGTGCCACATGCCCGGATCGCCCCCGCTACCGTCCAGACCCTCGGCCGCGCTCCGGGCCGCTTTCGACCACGGGGCTTAGCTCCGCGGCACCTGTCTGTGGAGGGCCAGTGCGCGCCTGGGCCAGCCGTGCCCAGCCCGGCCCTCAGCCCTGCTCCGGACTGCTGCCGACCCCGGGGCTTAGCTCCGTGGCACCCGCGGACTGAGGGCCGGGCCGCGCGACCGGGCTGCCCCGCTCCCTGCCCGGCCCTCGGCCCCGGCTCTGGGCCGCTGCCAACACCGGGGCTTAACTCCGCGGCAACCGCCGACGGAGGACCAGGCCTCGGGTCCCAGGCCGCCCTGAGCCCGTCCCGGCCCTAGGCCTCGCTCCGGGCTGCTGCCCACCCCGGGGCTTAGCTCCGCGGCACCCGCTGGCAGAGGGCCGGGCTGCGCGCCCGGCCGCCCAGCGCCAGGCCCGGCCCTCGGCCCCGCTCCGGGACGCTGCCGACCCCGGGGCTTAGCTCCGCAGCACCCGCCAGCTGAAGGCCGGTCTGCGTGCCCGGCCCGACCGCGACCGGCCCTGCCCTCGTCCCCACTCCGGGACGCTGCGGACCATGGGGCTTAGCTCCGCGGCACCCGCCGAAAGAGGGCCAGTCCGCGCGCCCGGGCCGGCCGCGCCCGGCCAGGTCCTCGGCCCTGCTCTGGGCCACTGCCGACCCCTGGGCTTAGCTTCACGGCACCCGCGGACCGAGGGCCGGGCCGCGCGCCCGGGCTACCCCGCTCCCTGTCCGGCCCTCGGCCCTCCTCCGGGCCGCTGCCAACCCTGGGGCTTAGCTCCGTGACACCCGCTGGCGGAGGGCTGGTCCACACGCATGGGCTGGCTGCGCCGGGTCCGGGCCTCTGCCCCACTCCGGGCCACTGCCGACCCCGAATCTTAGCTCCGTGGAACCCTGGGACCGAGGGCGGGGCCGCGAGCCCGGGACGCCCCACGACCTGCTCGGCCTTCGGCCCTGCTCCAGGCCACAGCCGACCCCTGGGCTTAGCTCTGCGGTACCCGCGGGCCGAGGGCTGGGCCGCACCATCGGGCGGCCCTGCGCCTGGCCCGACCCTCGGACCCTCTCCGGGCCGCTGCCGACCCAGGGGCTTAGCTCCGCCGCACCGGCCGGCTGAGGGCCGGGCCGCGCGCCCGGGCCACCCAGCTCCCAGACCGGCCCTCGGCCCCGCTCCAGGCCGCTGCCGACCCCGGGTCTTAGCTCCACGGCACCCGCAGGCGGAGGGCTGGGCCTCGCGTGGGGCCGCCCCACGCCCGTCCCAGCTCTCGGGCCCGCCCCGGGCCGCTTCCGACCCCGGGGCTTAGGTCCGTGGCACCCGCCGGCGGAGGGCCGGTCCGCACGCCCGGGCCAGCTGCACCCGGCCCGGCCCTCGGCCCCAATTTTGGCCACTGCCGACCCCGGATCTTAGCTTCGCGGCACCCACCGTCGGAGGGCTGGGCCGCCCGCCACGGCCGACCCGTGCCCTGCACGGCCATCGATCCTGCTTCGGTCCGCAACTGACCCCGGGTCATAGCTCCGCGGCACCCACCGTCGGAGGACTGATCCACGCACCCAGGCTGCCCCGCGCCCGTCCCGGCCCTCGGCCCCGCTCCGGGCCACTGCCGACGCCTGGGCTTAGCTCCGCGGCACCCACGGGCCAAGAGCCAGGCCGTGCGCCCGGACCGCCCCGCGCCTGGCCGGGCTCTCGGCCGCTCTCCAGGGCGCTGCCGACCCCGGGGCTTAGCTCCGCAGCACCCGCGGGCCGAGGGCCAGGCCGCTCCATCGGGCGGCCCCGCGCCCGTACCGACCATCGGCCGCCCTCTGGGCCACTGCCGACCCCGGATCTTAGCTCCGCGGCACCCCACGGCAGAGGGCCAGGCCGCGCTCCCCGGCCGACCTGTGCCCGGCACGGCCCTCGTTCCCGTTTCGGGCCACTGCAGACCCCGGGGCGTAGATCGGCAGCACCCACGGCATGAGAGCCGGGGTGGCTCCCGGTCCGCCATGTGCCCGGCATGCCCCTCGGACCCGCTCCGGGCCGCTGCCGACTCTGGGGCTTAGATCCGCAACACCTGCCGGAGGAGGGCCGGGCCACGCGCCCAGGCCACCCCACGCCCGGCACGGCCCTCGGACCAGCTCCGGGCCGCTGCCGACCCCAGTGCTTAGCAGCAGGGCACCCGCTAGCCGAGGGCCTGGCCGCGTGCTTGGGCCTCCCCGTGCCTGTCCCGGCCCTCGGCCCCGCTCCGGGCCGTGGCCGACCCCGGGGCTTACCTCCGCGGCACCCGCCATCGGTGGGCCGGGCCGCCCGTTCGGCCCGGCCGTGCCCGGCCCTGCCCTCGTCCCCGCTCCAGACGTTGTCGACACCGGGGCTTAGCTCCGCGGCACCCGCCGGCCGAGGGGTGCACCGCCTGTCCGGGCAACCACTTGCCCGGCCGGGCTCTTGGCCAAGCTCCGAGCCGCTGCCGGCCCTGGGGCTTAGCTCCGCGGCACACGCGGGCCGAGGGCAGGGCCGCACGCCCGGGCTGCCTCGCTCCAGGCCCGGGCCTCGGTCCCGCTCCGTGCCGTTGCCGACTTCGGGCTTAGATCCGCGGCACCCGCCGGCGGAGTGCCGGGCCGCACGCCCGGGCCGCCCCACGCCCGGTACGGCCCTCGGACCAGCTCCGGCCCGCTGCCGACCCCAGTGCTTAGCACCGCAGCACCCGCTGGCCGAGGGCCTGGCCGCGCACTTGGGCCTCCCCGCGCCCGTCCCGGCCCTCGGACCCGCTCCGGGATGCTGCCGACCCCGGGGCTTACCTCCGCAGCACCCGCCGGCGGTGGGCCGGTCCGCACGCCCTGGCCGCCCGTGCACGGCCCGGTCCTCGGCCCCACTCAGGGTCGCTGCCGACCCCGGATCTTAGCTCCGCAGAACCCGTGGACCGAGGGCCGGGCCGCGCCATCGGGCAGTCCCGCGCCCGTACCGACCCTCGCCCATGCTCCGTGCCTCAGCCGACCCCGGTGCTTAGCTTCGCGGCACTCGCCGGCGGAGGAGCGGGCCGCGCGCCTGGGCTGCCCCGCGCACTTCCCGTCCCTCGGCCCTGCTCCGGGCCGCTGCCGACCCCGGGGCTTAGCTCCGCGGCACCCGCCGACGGAGGACCCGGTCACGTGCCTGGGCCGCCCCGCTCCTGCCGGGACCCTCGGCCGTGCTGCGGGCCGCTGCCGACCCCCGGGCTTAGCTCCGCGGCACCTGTCGGCGGAGGACCGTGCGGTGCGTCAGGACTGCCCCGCGCCCTGCCCGGCCATTGTCCCCGCTCCAGGCCGCTGTCGACCCCGGGGCTTAGCTCCGCGGCACCCGCGTGACCGTGCCGCACCGCGCCTGGCCATGCCCTCCGGCCCGGTCCGGGCCTCTGCCGACCCCGGAGGTTAGCTCCACGGCACCCGCCGGCGGAGAACCGTGCCACGCGCTAGGGCTGCCCCGCGCCCGGCCCGGCCCTCGTCCCTGCTCTGTGCCGCTGCTGACCCCGGGGCTTAGCTCCGTGGCACCCGCCGTCGGAGGACCGAGCCACGTGCCCGGGCTGCCCCGCTCCCGTCGGGCCCCTCGGGCGCGCTCCGGGCCGCTGCCGACCCTTGGGCTTAGCTCTGCGTCCCCCGTCGACGAAGGGCTGGTCCGCGCGCCGGGGGGCCCCGCGCCCGTCCCGACCTTGGCCCCACTCCGGGCCACTGCCGAACCCTGGGTTTAGCTCTGCGGTACCTGCAATCGGAGGGTCAGTCTGCGTGCCAGGGCCGGCGGTGACCGGCCCGGCCCCCGGCCCGGCTCCAGGGCGCTGCCGACCCCGCGGCTTAGCTCCACAGCACCCGCGGGCCGAAAATGAGGCCGCGCACCCGGGCCACCCCACGCCTTGCCCGGTCCTCGGTCCCACTCCCGGCCGCTGCCGACCCCGGGGCTTAGCTCTGTGGCACGTGCCGGTAGAGGGCCGGGCCTAGCGCCCGGGCTGCCCCGCGCCTGGCCCGGCCCTCGTCCCCGATCCGGGCCGCTGCCCACCCCAGGTCTTAGCTCCGCGGCTCTAGAGGGCCGATGGCACTCACGGGCCGAGAGATGGGGCCGTTAGCCCTGGCCGACCCGCACCTTGCCCGGCCCTCAGCCACGCTCCCGTCCGCTCCCGTCCCCGGGGCTTACCTCCGCGGCAACCGCCGGCGGCTGATGGGGCCGTGCGCCCGGGCCGTCCCGCGCACGGCCCGGCCCTTGGCCCCGCTCCGGGCCGCTGCCGACCCCAGGGCTTAGCTCCGCGGCACCAGCAGGCCGAGGACAGGGATGCGTGCCTAAGTCGACCCGCGCCTGGCCCGGCCCTCGGCCACGCTCCTGGCCGCTGTCGACCCCGGGGCTTAGCTCCGCGACACACAACGGCGGAGGACCGTGCTGCGCGCCCGGGCCGACCCGCGCCCAGAACAGCCCTCGGACCCGCTCCGGGCCGCTGCGACCCCGGGGCTTAGCTCGGTGGCACCCGCGGGACAAAGGCCGGGCCGCGCGCATGGGCCGGCCTGCTCCTGTCCCGACACTCAGCCGCGCTCCGGGCCGCTGCCGAACCCGGGGCTTAGCACCGCGGCACCGGCGGGCCGAGGTCCGGGCCACGCACCCGGTCTGCCCCGCGCCCGGCCCGGCCCTCGGATCCGCTCCGGGCCGCTGACGACCCCGGGGCTTAGCTCCGCGGCACCAGCAGGCAGAGGGCGGGGCTGTGAGCCTGAGCCGACCCGCGCCGGGCCCGGCCCTCGGCCACGCTCCTGGCCGCTGCCGACCCGGGGCTTAGCTCCGCGGCACACAACGGCGGAGGACCGTGCCGCGCGCCCGGGCCGACCCACGCCCGGCCCAGCCTTCGGACCCGCTCCGGGTCGCTGCCGACCCCGGGGCTTAGCTCCGTGGCACCCGCGGGACAAGGGCCAGGCCGCGCGCCAGGGGCTCCCTGCGCACGGCCTGGCCCTCGGCCCATTTCCGGGCCGCTGCCAACCCCGTGGTTTAGCTCCACGGCACGAGCGGGCGGAGGACCGGGCCACACGGCCGGGCTACCCTGCGCATTGCCCGGCCCTCGGCCCTGCTCCGGACTGCTGCCGATCCCGGGGCTTAGCTCCGCAGCCCACGCGGACTGAGGGACGGGCCGCGGGCCGGGGCCGCCCCGTGCCCGGGCCGGTCCTCGGACCCGCACCGGGCCGCTGCCGACCCCAGAGCTTAGCTCCGTGGCACCAGCGGGACAAGGGCTGGGCCGCGGGCATTGGCCGGCCCCCTCCCGTCCCGACAATCGGCCGTGCACCGGGCCACTGCCGACCCCGGAGCAGCCCTCGGCCCCGTTCCGGGCCGCTGCCAACCCGCGTCTTAGCTCCGCGGCACCCACCGGCGGAGGGCAGGTCCTCGCGACCGGGCCGGCCGCGCCCGTCATGGCCCTCAGGCCCGCTCCCGGCCGCTGTCGACCCCGGGACTTAGCTCCGCAGCACCCACGGTCTGAGGGTCGAGCCGCGCGCCTGCGCCGCCCCGCACCCGACCCGGCCCTCAGCCCCGCTCCGGACCGCTGCCGACCCCGGGGCTTAGCTCTGCGACACCCGTGGGCGGAGGACCGGGCCGCGCGTCTGGGCAGCCCCGTGCACTTCCCGGCCTTCGGCCCTGCTCCGGGCCGCTGCTGACCCTGGGGCTTAGCTCCGCGGCACCCGCTGGCGGAGGACTGGGCTGCGTGCCTGGTCCGCCCCGCTCCCGTCGGGACCCGCGGCCGCGCTGCCGGCCGCTGCCGACCCCGGGGCTTAGCTCCGCGGCACCCGCAGGCCGAGAGATGGGGCCGTGCCTCTGGGTCGCCCCGCGCCTTGCCCGGCCCTCGGCCCTGCTGCCGGTCACTCCGGACCCCGGGGCTTACCACCGCGGCACCCGCCGGCGGAGGATGGGGCCGCGCGCCTGGGCCGTCCCGCGCCCGTCCCGGCCCTTGTCCCTGCTCCGGGCCGCTGCCGACCCCAGGGCTTGGCTTCGCGTCACCCGCTGGCTGAGGGCCCGGCCGTGCGCTCGGAACGCCCCGCGCGAGGCACGGCCCTCAGCCCCACTCCGGGCCGCTGTCGACCCTGGGGCTTAGCTCTGCGGCACCCGCCAGTGGATTGCCAGGCCGAGCGCCCGGGCTGCCCCACGCCCGGCCCGGCCCTCGGCCCCGCTCCAGGCCGCTGCCGACCCGGGGCTTAGCTCCGTGGCACCCAGCGCCGTAGAGCCGGTACGTGCGCCTGGGCCGCCCCGCGCCCGGCCCGGCCCTCGGACCCGCTCTGGGCCGCTGCCTACCCCGAGGCTTAGCTCCATGGCAGCCGCGGGACAAGGGCCGGGCTGCGCGCACGTGCCTCTCCGCTCCCGTCCCGACACTCAGTCGCACTCCGGGACGCTGCCGACGTCGGGGCTTAGCTCCGCGGCACACACCATCGGTGGGCCTGGCCACGCGCCTGGTCGGCCCCAGCGCCTGGCCGGGCCCTCGTCCCCCTGCTGGGCCGCTGCCGACCCTGGGGCTTAGCGCCGCGGCACCCGCCGGCGGAGGACCGTGCCTCGCCTGGGCTGCCCCGCGCCCGGCCCTGTCCTCCACCCCGCTCCGGGCCGCTGCCGACCCCAGGGCTTAGCCCCGCGGCACCCGCCGGTGGAGGACCGGGCCACGTGCCCGGGCTGCCCCGCTCCCGTCGGGACCCTCGGCCGTGCTCCGGGCCGCTGCCGACCCTTGGGCTTAGCTCCACGGCACCCGTCGACGGAGGGCCGGGCCGCGCGCCGGGGGGGCCCCGCGCCCTTGCCAACCATGGCCCCGCTCCGGGCCGCTGCCGAACCCGGGGCTTAGCTCTGCGGTACCTGCCGTTGGAGTGTCAGTCCGTGTGCCAGGGTCGGCGGCGACCTGCCTGGCCCCCGGCCCCGCTCCGGGGCGCTGCCAACCCAGCGGCTTAGCTCCACGGCACCCGTGGGCCGAGAATGGGGCCGCGCCCCCGGGCCACCCCACGCCTTGCCCAGCCCTCGGTCCCGCTCCGGGCCGCTGCCGACACCGGGGCTTAGCTCTGCGACACCCGCCAGCGGAAGGCCTAGCCACGCACCCGGGCCACCCAGCTCCCGGCCCAGCTCTCGGACCCGCCCCGGGCCGCTACTGACCCCGGAGCTTAGCTCCGCAGCCCACGCGGGCCTAGGGATGGGCCGCGCGCCGGGGCCACCCCGTGCCCGGCCCGGTACTGGCCCCGCTAAGGGCCGCTGCCGACCCGGGGTTTAGCTACGCTGCACCCACCAGCAGAGGGCCGGTCATCGCGCCCGGGCCGGCCGCAACCTTCACGGCCCTCGGGCCCTCTCCGGGCCGCTGCCGACCCCGGGGCTTAGCTCCGCGGCACCCGCCGGCGGAGGACCAGGCTACGTGCTCGACTGCCCTGATCCCGTCCTTACCATCGGCCTCGCTCCGGGCCGCTGCCGACCCCGGGGCTTAGCTCCGCGGCACCCTTCGGCGGAGGGCCAGGCTGCGCGCCAGGGCCGCCCCACGAACGGCCTGGCCCTCGGCCCATTTCCGGGCCGCTGCCGACCCCGGGGCTTATCCCCGCAGCATCCGCCGGCGGAGGGCCAGGCCGCGCGCCCAGGCAGCTCCGCGCCCGGCCCGGCCCTCGGCCCCACCCCGGGCTGTTGCTGACCCCAGGGCTTAGCTCTGCGGCACCCGCGGTTCGAGTGTAGGGCCGAGCGCCTCAGCCGTACCGCTGCCGTCCCGACCCTCTGTCCGTGTTCTGGGCCGCTGCCGACCCCGGGGCTTAGCTCTGCGGCACCTGCGGCCTAGGGCGGGGTCGCGTGCCCGTGCCACACCGTGCCCGGCTATGTCCTCCGCTCCGCTCCGGGCCGCTGCCGACCCCGGGGGTTAGCTCCGCGGCACCCGCCGGCGGAGAACCGTGCTGCTCGCTAGGGCTGCCCCGCGCCTGACCCGGCCCCCGGCCCCGCTGTGGGGCGCTGCCGACCCCGTGGCTTAGCTCCACGGCACCCGTGGGCCGAAAATGGAGCCGCGCGCCCGGGCCACCCCACGCCTTGCCCGCTCCTCGGTCCCGCTCCCGGCCGCTCCCGACCCCGGGGCTTACCTCCGCGGCACCCGCCAGCGGAAGATGGGTCGGAGCGCCCGGGCCATACCGCGCATTCCCCGGCCATCGGCCCCGCTCCAGGCCGCTGCCGACCCCAGGGCTTAGCTCTGCGGAACCTGCCGGTGGAGGGCCGGGCCGAGCGCCCAGGCTGCCCTGCACCCTACCCGTCCCTCGACCCAGCTCAGGGCCGCTGCCCACCCCAGGTCTTAGCTCCGCGGCACTAGAGGGCCGATGGCACCCGTGGGCCGAGAGATGGGGCCGCGTGCCCTGGCCGCCCCGCGCCTTGCCCGGCCCTCAGCCCCGCTACCGGCTGCTCCCGACCCCGGGGCTTACCTCCGCGTCAACCGTCGGCGGAGGATGGGGCCGCGCACATGGGCCGGCCTGCTCCCGTCCCAACACTCGGCCGCGCTCCGGGCCGCTGCCGAACCCGGGGCTTAGCACCGCGGCACCTGCGGGCCGAGGTCCAGGCCGCACGCCCGGTCTGCCCCGCGCCCGACCCAGCCCTCGGATCCGCTCCGGGCCGCTGCCGACTCTGGGGCTTAGTTCCGCGGCACCAGCATGCCGAGGGCAGGGCTGCGCGCCTGAGCCGACCCACGCCGGGCCCGGCCCTCGGCCACGCTCCTGACTGCTGCCGACCCGGGTCTTAGCTCCGCGGCACACAATGGCGGAGGACCGTGCCGCGCGCCGGGGCCGACCCGCGCCCGGCCCAGTCCTCGGACCCGCTCCGGGCCGCTGCCGACCCCGGGGCTTAGCTCCGTGGCACCCGCGGGACAAGGGCCAGGCCGCGCGCCAGGGGTGCCCCGTGCATGGCCTGGCCCTTGGTCCATTCCCGGGCTGCTGCCGACCCCGTGGTTTAGCTCCGTGGCACCCGCGGGCGGAGGACCGGGCCACGCGCCCGGGCTGCCGCGCGCACTGCCCGGCCCTCGGCCCTGCTCCGGGCCGCTGCCGACTCCGGGGCTCAGCTTCGCGGCCCACGCGGGCCGAGGGACGGTCCTCAGGCCGGGGCCGCCCCGCGCCCGGCCCGGACCTCGGCCCCGATCAGGGCCGCTGCCGACCCCGGGGCTTAGCTCCGTGGCACCCACCGGCGGAGGGCTGGGCCCCGCGCCCGGTCTGCCCCGCGCCCGGGCCGGCCCTCGGACCCGCTCCGGGCCGCTGCCGACCCCAGAGCTTAGCTCCGTGGCACCAGTGGGACAAGGGCCGGGACGCAGGCATTGGCTGGCCCGCTCCCGTCCCGACAATCGGCCGCGCACCGGGCCTCTGCCGACCCCAGGGCAGCCATCGGCCCCGCTACGGGCCGCTGCCGACCCCGGGGCTTAGCTCTGCGGCACCCACGGGCGGATGACCGGGCCGATCGTCCGGGCTGCCCCACGCACTGCCCGGCCTTCAGCCCTGCTCCGGGCCGCTGCTGACCCCGGGGCTTAGCTCCGCGGCACCCGCAGGCGGAGGACCGGGCGGCGTGCCCGGTCTGCCCCGCTCCCGTCGGGAACCGCGGCCGTGCTGCGGGCCGCTGCTGACCCTGGGGCTTAGCTCCACGGCACCCGCGGACCGAGGGCAGGGCCGCGCGCCCGGGCCGCCCCGCACCCGGCACGTCCCTCGTCTCTGCTCTGGGCCGCTGCCGAACCCGGGGCTTAGCTTTGTGGCACCTGCCGTTGGAAAGCCACACCGAGCGCCCTGGCTGCCCCACACTCGGCCCGGCCCTCAGCCCCGCTCTGGGAGTCTTCCGACCCCCGGGGCTTAGCTCCGCGGCACACGCCAGCAGAGGACCAGTCATCGCTCCCAGGCTGGCCGTGCCCGTCACAGTCCTCAACCCCGCTCCCGGCCCGGCCCTTGTCCCCGCTCCGGGCCGCTGCCGACCCCGGGGCTTAGTCTCCACGGCACCCGCGTGCCGAGGGCCAGACCATGTGCCAAGGCCGGACCGCGCCCGGCCCGGCCTTCGGCCCCGCTCCGGGCCGCTGCCGAACCCGGGGCTTAGCTCTGCAGCACCCCCGGTGGAGGGTTGGGCCGAGAGCCCGGGCTGCCCCGCGCCCGGCACGGCCCACGTCCCCACTCCGGGCCGCTACCGACCCCGGGGATTAGCTTCGCGGCACATGCCAGCGGAGAGCCTGGCCATGCGCCTGGGCTGCCCAGCGCCCGGCCCGGCCCTCGGCCTCGCTCCGGGCCGCTGCCGACCCCAGGGCTTAGCTCCGCGGCACACGTGGGCCGAGGGACGGGCCGCGCGCTGGGGCCGCCCCGCGCCCAGCCCGGCCCAGGCCCCGCTCCAGGCCACTGCCGACCCCGGGGCTTAGCACCGCGGCACACGCGGGCAAATGGCCGTGCAGCACGCCGGAGCCACCGTGCGCCGCACCCGTCCCTGGCCCCGCTCCGGGCCGCTGCCAACCCGGGACTTAGCTCCGCGGCACCCACCGGCGTAGAGCCGGTCCTTGCGCCTGGGCCGCCCCGCGCCTGAACCGGCCCTCGGACCCTCTCAGGCCGCTGCCGACACCGAGGCTTAGCTCCGTGGCAGCCGCAGGACAAGGGCCGGGCCGCGCGCATGTGCCTCTCCACTACCATCCCGACACTTGGCCGCGCTCTGGGCCTCTGCCAATGCCGGGGCTTAGTTCCGTGGCACACGCCATCAGAGGGCCTGGCCACGCGCCTGGTCTGCCCCGCGACTGGCCCGGCCCTCGTCCCTCCTCCGGGCCGCTGCCGACCCCGGGGCTTAGCTCCGCGGCAGTAGCGGGCCGATGGCACCCGCAGGACGAGAGATGGGGCTGCACGCCCTGGCCGCCTCGCGCCTTGCCCGGCCCTCAGCCCCGCTACCGGCTGCTCCCGACCCCGGGGCTTACCTCCACGTCAACCGCCGGCGGAGGATGGGGCCGCGCGCATGGGCCGGCCCGCTCCCGTCCCAACACTCGGCCGCGCTCCGGGCCGCTGCCGAACCCGGGGCTTAGCACCGCGGCACCTGGGGCCGAGGTCCAGGCCGCACGCCCAGTCTGCCCCGCGCCCGTCCCAGCCCTCGGATCCGCTCCGGGCCGCTGCCGACTCTGGGGCTTAGTTCCGCGGCACCAGCATGCCGAGGGCAGGGCTGCGCGCCTGAGCTGACTCACGCCGGGCCCGGCCCTCGGCCACGCTCCTGACTGCTGCCGACCCGGGTCTTAGCTCCGCGGCACACAATGGCAGAGGACCGTGCCGCGCGCCGGGGCCGACTCGCGCCCGGCCCAGTCCTCGGACCCGCTCCGGGCCGCTGCCAACCCCGGGACTTAGCTCTGTGGCACACAAGGGACAAGGGCCAGGCCGCTCGCCAGGGGTGCCCCGCGCATGGCCTGGCCCTCGGCCCATTCCCGGGCCGCTGCCGACTCCGTGGTTTAGCTCCGTGGCACCCACGGGCGGAGGACCGTGCCACGCGCCCGGGCTGCCGCGCGCACTGCCCGGCCCTCGGCCCTGCTTCGGGCCGCTGCCGACCCCGGGGCTCAGCTCCGCGGCCCACGCGGGCCGAGGGACGGGCCGCAGGCCGGGGCCGCCCGCGCCCGGCCCGGACCTCGGCCCCGATCCGGGCCGCTGCCGACCCCGGGGCTTAGCTCCGCGGCACCCACCGGCGGAGGGCTGGGCCCCGCGCCCGGTCTGCCCCGCGCCCGGGCCGGCCCTCGAACCCGCTCCGGGCCGCTGCTGACCCCAGAGCTTAGCTCCGTGGCACCAGCGGGACAAGGGCCGGTACGCAGGCATTGGCCGGCCCGCTCCCGTCCTGACAATTGGCCGCGCACCGGGCCTCTGCCGACCCCGGGGCTTAGCTCCGCGGCACCCGCTGGCGGAAGACCAGGCTACGTGCCCGGGCTTCCCCGCGCACTGCCCGGCCCTCGGCCCTGCTCCAGGCCACTGCCGACTCCGGGGCTTAGCTCTGCGGCACCCGCGGGCAGGGCCGGGCCGCGAACCCGGGCCACACCGCGCCCGGCCCGGCCCTCGGCCCCGCTCCGGGCCGCTGCCGACCCGGGGCTTAGCTCCGCGGCTCCCACCGGCGGAGGGCAGGTCCTCGTGACCAGGACAGCCGCGCCCGTCACGGCCCTCAGGTCCAGTCCGGGCCGCTGCCGACCCCGGGGCTTAGCTCCGCAACACCCGCGGGCGGAGAACCGGACCGCGCGTCCGGACTGCCCTGCGCACTGCCCGGCCCTTGGCCCTGCTCCGGGCCGCTGCCAACCCCGGGGCTTAGCTCCGCGGCACCCGCTGGTGGAGGGCCGGGCCGCGTGCCCAGTCCACCCCGCTCCCGTCGGGACCCTCGGCCGCGCTGCGAGCCGCTACTGACCCCAGGGCTTAGCTCCGCGGCACCCGCGGGCCGAGAGATGGGGCCGCGTGCCTGGGTCGTCCCGCGCCTTGCCCTGCCCTCGGCCACGCTCACGGCCGCTCCGTTCCCCGGGGCTTACCACCGCGGCACCCGCCGGCGGAGGATGGGGCCGCGCCCGTCCTGGCCCTCATCCCTGCTCCGGGCCGCTGCCGACCCTGGGGCTTAGCTTCGCGTCACATGCCGGCTGAAGGCCCGGCCGTGCGCTCGGAACGCCCCGCGCCTGGCACGGCCCACAGCCCTACTACGGGCCACTGCTGACCCCCGGGGCTTAGCTATGCGGCACCCGCCAGCGGAGGGCTGGACCGCGCGCCCCGGCTGCCCCGCGCCCGTCTCGGCCCTCGGCCCCACTCCGGGCCGCTGAGGACCCCGCGGCTTAGCTCCGCGGCACCTGCGGGCCGAGGGTCGGGCCGGGTTCCAGGGCCCCCCTGCGCCCATCCCGGCCCTCGGCCCCGCTCCGGGTCGTTGCCGAAACCGGGGCTTAGCTCCGTGGCACCAGCGGACCGAGGGCCGGGCCGTGCGCCTGGGCCACCCCGCGCCCGGCCCAGCCCTCAGCCACGCTAAAGGCCACTGCCGACACCGGGGCGTAGCTCTGCAGCACCAGTGGGCCGAGGGCTGGGCTGCGAGCCGGGGGGGCCCTGCTCCCGTACCGGCCATGGCCCCGCTCCGGGCCGCTGCCGACCACAGGCCTTAGCTCCGCGGCACCACCCAGCAGAGTGCTGGGCCGTGCGACCCCGGCTCCCCGCGACCAGCCCGGCCCTCGGACCCGCTCTGGGCTGCTGCCGACCCGGGGCTTAGCTCCGTGGCACCCGCGGGACAAGGGCCGGGCCGCACGTACAGGCGGGCCCGCTCCCGTCCCGACACTCGGCCGCGCTCCGTGCCGCTACCGACTCCGGGGCATAGCGGTCCGAGGGCTGTGCCACATGCAGGCGCCGCCCCGTGCACGGCCCGGCCCTGGCCCCGCTCTGAGCCACTGAGGACCCCAGGGCTTAGCTCCGCGGACCACGCGGTCCGAGGGAGGGGTCGCATGCCCGGGCCGCACCGCGCCCTGCCCGGCCCTCTTCCCCGCTCCGGGCCGCTGCCGACCCCATGTCTTAGCACTGCGGCACCCGCCGGTGGAGGGCCGGGCCGAGCGCCTGGGCCACCCTGCCTAGGCCCGGCCCTCGGCCCCGCTCCGAGCCACTGACGACCCCGGGGCTTAGCTCCGCGGACCACGCGGTCCGAGTGACGGGCCGCATGCCGGGGCCGCCCCGCGTCCGGGTCGGCCCTGACCCCGCTCCTGGACGCTGCCGACCCCGGGACTTAGCTCCGCGGCAACCAACGGCGGAGGGCCGGTCCTCGCGCCTGGGTTGGCCGTACCCACTACGGCCATCGGCCCCGCTCCGGGCCGCTGCCTACCCCGGGGCTTAGCTCCGCAGCACCCATCGGTGGAGGGCCGGGACACGCACCTGGGTCAGCCACGCCCACCACGGCCCTCCTCCCCTCTCTGGGACGCTGCCAACCCCGGGGCTTAGCTCTGCGGCACCCGCCAGTGGAGGGCCGGGCCGGGCGCCCGGACCGGCCTACGGCCCCGGTCCAGGCCGCTGCAAACCCCGGGACTTAGATCCGCAGCACACGCGGGCCGAGGGCTGTGCCACGCGCTGGGGCCGCCCCGTGCCCGGCCCGGCCCTGGCCCCGCTCCGGGCCGCTGCTGACCCCGGGGCTTAGCTCCGCAGCACACGTCGGTGGAGGGCCGGAACGCGCGCCTGTGTCGGCCGCGCCCGCCATGGCCATCGGCCCCTCTCCGGGCAACTGCCGACCGCAGGGCTTAGCTCCGCGGCAATAGCGCGCCGAGGGCCGGGCCCCGCGCCCGAGCCACCCCGCGCCTGGTACGGCCCTCGGCCCTGCTCCAGGCCGCTGCCTAACGCGGGGCTTAGCTCCACATCACCCGTCGGTGGAGGGCCGGAATGCACTTGGGTCGACCGCGCCCGCCACGGCCCTCCTCCCCGCTCCGGGCCACTGCCAACCCCGGGCGTAGGTCCGCAGCACCCGCGGGCCGAGAGCTGGGTCGCGCGCCCAGGCCGCACCGTGCCCAGCCTGGCTCTTGACCCTGCTCCGGGCCGCTGCCGACTCCGGGGCTTAGATCCGCGGCACCCGCGGGCCGAGGACTGGGCTGCGAGCCCGGGCCGCACCTCTCCCAGCCCGGCTCTCGGCCCCGCTCCGGGCCGCTGCCAACCCCAGAGCTTAGCTCCGCGGCAGATGCGGGTAAAGGGCCGTGTTGCGCTCTGGGGCCACCTTACTCCCCGCCCGGCCCTGGCCCCGCTCTGGGCCGCTGCCGACCCCGGGGATTAGCTCCGCAGCACCCGCGGGCCGAGAGTCGGGCCGCGCGCCTGCGCCGCCCCTCGCCGTACCCGGCCCTCGGCCCCGCTCCGGGCCGCTGCTGACTCCGGGGCTTAGCTCCGCGGCATCCCACGGTGGAGGGATGGGCCGTGCGCCCGAGCCGCCCCGCTCCCGTCCCGACACTCGGCCACGCTACGGGCCGCTGCCAAACCCGGGGCTTAGCTCCGCAGCACCCGTCGGTGGAGGGCCGGGTTGCGCTTGGGTCGGCCGAGCCCGCCATGGCCCTCCTTTCCGCTCTGGGCAGCAGCTGACCCCGGGGCTTAGTTCTGCGGCACTAGCGGGCTGATGGCTGGGACGCGCGCCTGGGCCACCCCGCGCCTGTGCCAGCCCTCGGCCCGGCTCCTGGCCACTACCGACCCCGGGGCATAGCTACGTGGCACCCGCGGGCCGAGAGATGGGGCCGCATGCCCGGGCCGCCCCGTGCCTTGCCCGGCCCTCGACCCGGCTCCTGGCTGCTCCGGACCCCGGAGCTTAGCTCCAAAGCACCCGCGGGACAAGGACCGGGCCGCGCGCCCGGGCCGACCCGCGCCCGCACCGGCCCCCGGCCCTGCTCCGGTCCTCTGCCGACCCCGGTACTTAGTTTCACGGCACCCGCCGGCGGAGGACCAGGCCGCGCGCCGGGGCTGCCCCGCGCCCGGCCCGGCCCTCGTCCGCACTCCGGGCCGCTGCCGACCCCGGGGCTTAGCTCCACGTCACCCGCTGACGGAGGACCGGGCCAAGTACCCGGGCCGCCCCACTCCGGTCGGGACCCTCAGCCGCGCTGCGGGCTGCTGCCGACCCCTGCGCTTAGCTCCGCGGCACCCGTCGGCGGAGGACCATGCGGTGCGTCCGGACTGCCCCGCACCCGGCCCGGCCCTCGTCCGCGCTCCGGGCCGCTGCCAACCCAGGGCTTAGCTCCCCGGCACACGTGGGCAAAGGGCTGTGCGGTGCGCCGGGGATGCCGCCCGCCCCGCCCGGCCTTGGCCCCGCTCCGGGCCGCTGCCGACCCGGGGCTTAGCTCTGTGGCTGCCACCGGCGGATGGCAGATCCTCGCGACCGGGCCGGCCGCGCCCGTCACGGCCCTCAGGCCCAGTCCGGGCCACTGCCGACCCCAGGGCTTAGCTCCGCGTCACCCGCGGGCAGAGAAACAGGCCGCGCGTCCGGGCTGCCCCGCGCACTGCCCGGCCCTTAGCCCTGCTCCGGGCTGCAGCCGACCCCGGGGCTTAGCTCCGCGGCACACGCTGGTGGAGGGCCGGGCCGCGTGCCCGGTCGGCCCCGCTCCCGTCGGGACCCTCGGCAGCGCTGCAGGCTGCTGCCGACGCCGGGGCTTAGCTCCGCGGCACCCGCAGGCCGAGAGATGGGGCCGCGCGCCTGGGTCGCCCCGCACCTTGCCCGGCCCTCGGCCCCGCTCCCGGCCGCTTCGTTCCCCGGGGCTTACCACCGCGGCACCCGCCGGCGGAGTATGGGGCCGCGCGCCAGGGCCGTCCCGCGCCCAGCCCGGCCCTCGTTCCTGCTCCGGGCTGCTCCCAACCCCGGGGCTTAGCTTCGCGTCACCCGCCTGATGAGGGCCCGGCCGTGCGCTCGGAACGCCCCTCGCCCGGCACGGCCCCCAGCCCCACTCCAGGCCACTGCTGACCCCGGGGCTTAGCTATGCGGCACCCGCCAGCAGAGGGCTGGACCGCGCGCCCGGGCTGCCCCGCACCCCGCTTGGCCCTCGGCCCCACTCCGGGCCGCTGAGGACCCCGAGACTTAGCTCCGCGGCACCCGCGGGCCGAGGGTCGGGCCAGGCTCCCGGGCCGCCCTGCGCCCGGCCCGGCCCTCGGCCCTGCTCTGGGCCGCTGCCGACCCCGGAGCTTAGCTCCATGGCACCAGCAGACCGAGGGCCGGAGCTTAGCTCCATTGCACCAGCGGACCGAGGTCCGGGCCACGCGCTTGGACCACCCCGCGCCCGTCCCAGCCCAGAGCCATGCTAAGGGCCGCTGCCGACCCCGAGGCTTAGCTCCACCGCACACAACTGCGGAGGGTCGGGCCGCACGCCCTGGACGACCCGCGCCCGGACCAGCCCTCGGCCCTGCTCCGGGCCGCTGCCGACCCCGGGGCATAGTTCACGGCACCCGCCGGCCGAGGGCTGGTCCGCACCCCTGTGCCGCCACGCACCCGGCCGGTCCCCGCGGAAACTCTCCGTCCCCTGCCGACCCCGGGGCTTAGCTCTGTGCACCAGCGGGCCGAGGGCCGTGCTGCGAGCCGGGGGGGCCCTGCTCCCGTACCGGCCATGGCCCCGCTCCTGGCCGCTGCTGACCACAAGCCTTAGCTCCCCGGTACCACCCGGCGGAGTGCTGGGCCGTGCGAACCCTGCCGCCTCGCGACGGGCCCGGCCCTCGGACCTGCTCCGGGCCGCTGCCGACCCGGGGCTTAGCTCCGTGGCACCCGCGGGACAAGGGCCGGGCCGCGCATATGGGTCGGCCCGCTCTAGTCCCGACACTCGGCCGGGCTCTGGGCCGCTACCGACTCCGGGGCATAGCACCGTGGCACCCGCCGGGGGAGGGCCGGGCCGCGCGCCCTGGCTGCCCCGCGCCCGGTTCGGCCCTCGTCCCCGCTCCGGGCCGCTGCCGACGCCGGGTCTTAGCACCGCGGCACACGCGGGCAAAGGGCTGTGCAGCACGCTGGGGCCGCCGTGTGCCGCGTCCGGCCCTGCCCCGCTCCGGGCCGCTGCCGACCCGGGGCTTAGCTCCATGGCACCCACCAGCATTGAGACGGTCCTCGCACCTGGGCCACCTCGCGCCCAGCCAGGCCCTCGGACTCGCTCCGGGCCGCTGCCTAACCCGAGGCTTAGCTCCGTGGCAGCCGCGGGACAAGGGCCGGGCCACGCGCACATGCCGCTCCGCTCCCGTCCCGACACTCGGTCGCGCTCCGGGCCGCTGCCGATGCCGGGGCTTAGCTCCGTGGCACACGCCATCGGAGGACCTGGCCATGCGCCTGGGCTGCCCTGCGCCTGGCCCGGCCCTCGTCCCCCCTCCGGGCTGCTGCCGACCACGGGGCTTAGCTCCGCGGAACCCGCTGGCGGAGGACCGTGCCACGCCCGGGCTGCCCCGCACCTGGCCCGGCCCTCGTCCCTATTCCGGGCCGCTACCGACCCCGGGGCTTAGCTACTCGGCACCCGCCGGCGGAGGACCGGGCCACGTCCCTGACTGCCCCGATCCCCTCCCGACCATCGGCCGTGCTCTGGGCCGCTGCCAACCGGGGGCTTAGCTCCGCGGAACCCTTGGGCCGAGGTTAGGGCCGTGCGCCTGCGCTGCCCCGCACCCGACCCGTTCCTCGGCCACGCTCCTGGCCACAGCCGACCCCGGGGCTTAGCTTCGCGGCACCTGCCGGCAGAATGCCGGGCCGCGAGACCTGGCCACCCTGCGCCCAGCCCGGTCCTTGGCCCCGCTCCGGTCCGCTGCCGACCGCGGGGCTTAGCTCCGCGGCACCTGCGGGCCGAGGGTCGGGCCGCGCGCCCGGGCCGCCCCACGGCCGGCACGTCCCTCGGCCCCGCGCCGGGCCACTGCCGACCCCGGGGCATAGCTCAGCGGCACCCGCGGTCGAGGGCGGGGCCCCGTGCCCGTGCTGCACCACGCCTGGTCCTGTCCTCCGTCCCGCTCCGGGACGCTGCCGACCCCGGGGGATAGCTCCACGGCACCCGCCGGCAGAGGACCATGCCATGCGCTAGGGCTGCCCCGCGCCCGGTCCGGCCCTTGTCCCCGCTCCGTGCCGCTGCTGACCCCGGGGCTTAGCTCCGGGGCACTCGCTGGTGGACGACCGGGTCACATGCCCGGGCTGCCCCGCTCCCGTCCGGACCGTTGGCCGCGCTCCGGGCCGCTGCCTACCCTTGGGCTTAGCTCCGCGGAACGCGTGGATGGAGGGCCGGGCCGCGTGCCGGGGGGGCCCCGCGCCCGTCCTGACCATGGCCCCGCTCCGGGCCGCTGCCGAACCCGGCGGAGTGCTGGGCCGTGCGAACCCCGCCGCCCCGCGACCGGCCCGGCCCTCGGACCCGCTCTGCGGTACCTGCCTTCGGAGGTTCAGTCCGCATGCCAGGGCCGGCGGTGACCGGTCCGGCCCCCGGCACCTTTCTGGGGCGCTGCCGACGCCGCGGCTTAGCTCCACGGCACCCGCGGGCCGAGAATGGGGCCGCGCGCCCGGGCCACCCCACGCCTTGCCTGGCCCTCGGTCCCGCTCCCGGCCGCTCCCGACCCCAGAGCTTACCTCCGCGGCACCCGCCAGCGGAGGATGGGGCAGTGCGCCCGGGCCGTCTCACGCACGGCCCGAACCTTGGCCCCGCTCCAGGCCGCTGCCGACCCCGGGGCTTAGCTCTGCGGCACCCGCCGGTGAAGGGCCGCGACGAGCGCCCGGGCTGCCCCGCGCCCGGCCTGGACCTCGATCCCGCTAAGGGCTGCTGCCGACCCCGGGGCTTAGCTCCGCGGCAGTAGCGGGCCGATGGCACCCGCAGGACGAGAGATGGGGCCGCGCACCCTGGCCGCCCCGCGCCTTGCTCGGCCGTCAGCCCCGCTCCCCGCTTCTCCCGACCCCGGGGCTTAGCTCCGCGGCACCAGCAGGCTGAGGCAGGGCTGCACGCCTGAGCCGACCCACGCCGGGCCAGGCCCTCGACCACACTCCGGGCCGCTGCCGACCCAGGGGCTTAGCTCCACGGCACACAACGGTGGAGGACCGGGCCCTCGAACCCGCTACAGGCCGCTGCCGACCCCGGGGCTTAGCTCCGTGGAACCCACGGGACAAGGGCCGGGCCGCGCGCATGGGCCAGCCCGCTCCCGTCCCGACACTTGGCCGCGCTCCAGGCCGGTGCCGAACCCGGGGCTTAGCACCGCGGCACCTGCGGG
The DNA here is from genome assembly GCF_029834395.1 of Sorex fumeus. Lineage (NCBI taxonomy): Eukaryota > Metazoa > Chordata > Mammalia > Eulipotyphla > Soricidae > Sorex > Sorex fumeus. The sequence goes on along the minus strand of NW_026606196.1, from coordinate 2,511,412 downwards.
CCGAGATCCGGGCCGCGTGCCCGGTCTGCCCCACGCCCGGAACGGCCCTCGGCCCTGCTCTGGGCCGCTGCCCACCCCGGGGATTAGCTCCACGGCACCCGCGGGCGGAGGACCGGGCCGCGCGCCCGGGTTGCCCCGCTCACTGCCTGGCCCTCGGCCCTTCTCCGGGCCGCTGCCGACCCCGGGGCTTAGCTGCACAGCCTAGGCGGGCCGAGGGACGGGCCGCGGGCTGGGGCCGCCCCGCGCCCGACCAGGCCCTCGGCCCCGCTGCGGCCTGCTGCCGACCCCGGGGCTTAGCTCGGCGGCACCCACCGGCTTAGGGCTGGGCCCCGCGCCCGGGCTGCCCCGCGCCGAGGCCGGCCCTCGGACCCGCTCCGGGCCGCTGCCGACCCCAGAGCTTAGCTCCGTGGCACCAGCGGGACAAGGGCCGGACCACGGGCATGGGCCGGCCCGCTCCCGTCCCAACAATCGGCCGCGCAACGGGCCACTGCCGACCCCGGGGCTTAGCACCGCGGCACCAGCGGGCCGAGCTCCGTGCTGCGTGCCCGGCCCGCCCCGCGCCCGGTCCGGCCCTCGGCTCTGCTCTGGGCCGCTGCCGACCCCGGGGCTTAGCTTCGCGGCACCCCCCAGTGCTGGACCGGGCTGCGGGCCCGGGCCACCCAGCACACTGCCCAGCCCTTGGCATCGCTCCGGGCCGCCCCCGACCCCGGGGCTTAGATTCGCGGCACCCGCCGGCGGAGGGACCCACCGCGCGCTCAGAACGCCCGTGCCAGGCACGGCCCTCAGCCCCACTCTGTGCCGCTGCCGACTCCGGGGCTTAACTCCGCGACACCTGCGGGCCGAGGGCCGGGCTGTGAGCCCGGGGACCCCGCTCCCGTCCCAGCCATGGCCCCGCTCTGGGCCGCTGCCGTACCCGGGGCTTAGATCTGCGGTACCGGCTGACAGAGGATCAGTCCACGTGCCAGGGCCGGCGGCGACTAGCCCGGCCCTCAGCCCCGCGCCGGGGCTCTGCCGACCCCGCGGCTTAGCTCCACGGCACCTGCGGGATGAGAGTTGGGGCCGCGCGCCCGGGCTGCTCCGAGCCTTGTCTGGCCCTCGGCCTCGCTCCCGGCCGTTCCTGTCCCCGGGGCTTACCTCCCTGGCACCCGCCGGTGGAGGATGGGGCCGTGCGCCAGGGCCGTCCCGCGCATGGCCCGGCCCTCAGCCCCGCTCCCGGCTGCTCCGGACCCTGGGGCTTAGCCTCGTGGCACCCGCGGGACAAGGGCCGGGTCGTGCGCATGGGCCGGCCCGCTCCCGTCCCGACACTCGGCCCTGCTCCGGTCCTCTGCAGACCCCGGTGCTTAGCTTCGCGGCACCCGCTGGCGGAGGACCGGGCCGCGCGCCCAGGCTGTCCCGCTCCCGTCGGGACCCTCGGCCGCGCGGCGGACCGCTGCCGATCCCGAGGCTTAGCTCCGTGGCACCCTCGGGACGAGAGATGGGGCCACGTGCCTGGGTCGCCCCGTGCCTTGCCCGGCCCTCGGCCCCGCTCACGGCCGCTCCGGACCCCGGGGCTTACCGCCGCGACACCCGCCGTCGGAGGATGGGGCCGCGCGCCTGGGCCGTCCCGCGCCCGGCCCGGCCCTCGTCCCTGCTCCGGGCCGCTGCCGACTTCGGGGCTTAGCTTTGCGTCACCCGCCGGCTGAGGGCCCTGCCGTGCGCTCAGAACGCCCCGCGCCCGGCACGTCCCACATCCCCACTCAGGGCCGTTGCTGACCCCGGGGCTTAGCTATGCGGCACACGCCAGCGGAGGGCTAGACCATGAGCCCGGGCTGCCCCGCGCCCGTCTCGGCCCTCGGCCCCAGTCCGGGCCGCTGACGACCCCGCGGCTTAGTTCCGCGGCACCCGCGGGCCGAGGGTCATGCCGGGCTCCCAGGCCCCCCCGCGCCTGGCCCGGCCCTCGGCCCCGCTCCGGGCCGCTGCCGACCCCGGGGTTAGCTCCGCGGCATCAGCGGACCGAGGGCTGGGCCGCGCGCCTGGGCTACCCCGCGCCCGGCCCGGCCCTCAGCCACACTAAGGGCCGCTGCCGAACCCGATGCTTAGCTCCGCCGAACACAATGGCAGAGGGCCGGGCCGCACGCCCGGGCCGACATGCGCCCGGCCCAGCCCTCGGCCCCGCTCCGGGTCGCTGCCGACCCCTGGGCTTAGCTTCGCGTCACCCGCCGGATGAGGGCCCGGCCGTGCGCTCGGAACGCCCCGCGCCCGGCACGGCCCGCAGCCCCACTCTGGGCTGCTGCTGACCCCGGGGCTTAGCTATGCGGCACCCGCCAGCGGAGGGCTGGACCGCGCGCCCGGGCTGCCCCGCGCCCCGCTCGGCCCTCGGCCCCACTCCGGGCTGCTGAGGACCCCGCGGCTTATCTCCGCGGCACCCGCGGGCCGAGGGTCGGGCCGGGCGACTGGGCCGTCCCGCGCCCAGCCCGGCCCTCGGCCCCGCTCTGGGCCACTGCCGACCCCGGGGCTTAGCTCCATGGCACCAGCGGACCAAGGGCCGGGCCGTGCGCCTGGGCCACCCCGCTCCCGTCCCAGCCCTCAGCCACGCTAAGGGCCGCTGCCGACCCCGGGGCTTAGCTCCACCGCACACTACTGCGGAGGGTCGGGCCGCATGCCCTGGACGACCCGCGCCCGGACCAGCCCTCGGCCCCACTCCGGGCCGCTGCTGACCCCGGGGCATAGTTCACGGCACCTGCCGGCCGAGGGCAGGTCTGCACCCCTGTTCCTCCACGCACCCGGCCGGTCCCCGCGGAACGTCTCCATCCCCTGCCGACCCCGGGGCTTAGCTCTGTGGCACCAGCGGGCCGAGGGCCGTGCTGTGAGCCGGGGGGGCCCTGCTCCCGTACCGGCCATGGCCCCGCTCCTGGCCGCTGCCGACCACATGCCTTAGCTCCCCGGCACCACCAGGCGGAGTGCTGGGCGTGCGACCCCGCCGCCCCGCGACCAGCCCGGCCCTCGGACCCGCTCTGGGCCGCTGCCGAACCCGGGGCTTAGCTCTGCGGTACCGGCCGTTGGAGGTTCAGTCCGCGTGCCAGGGCCAGCGGCGACCGGCCCGGTGCCCGGCACCGCTCCCGGGCGCTGCCGACCCCGCGGCTTAGCTCCACGGCACCCACGGGCCGAGAATGGGGCCACACGCCTGGGCCACCCCACGCCTTGCCTGGCCCTCGGTCCAGCTCCCGGCCGCTCCCGACCCCAGGGCTTACCTCCGCGGCACCCGCCAGCGGAGGATGGGGCGGCGCGCCCGGGCCATCCCGCGCACGGCCCGAACCTCGGCCCCGCTCCAGGCCGCTGCCGACCCCGGGACTTAGCTCCGCGGCAGTAGCGGGCCGATGGCACCCGCAGGACGAGAGATGGGGCCGCGCGCCCTGGCCGCCCCGTGCCTTGCCCGGCCCTCAGCCCCGCTCCCGGCCGCTCCCGACCCCGGGGCTTAGCTCCACGGCACCAGCAGGCTGAGGCAGGGCTGCGCACCTGAGCCGACCCATGCTGGGCCAGGCCCTCGGCCACGCTCCGGGTTGCTGCCGACCCAGGGGCTTAGCTCCGCGGCACACAACGGTGGAGGACCGGGCCCTCGAACCCGCTCCGGGCCGCTGCCGACCCCGGGGCTTAGCTCTGTGGAACCCACGGGACAAGGGTCGGGCCGCGCGCATGGGCCGACCCACTACCGTCCCGACACTTGGCCGCGCTCCAGGCCGGTGCCGAACCCGGGGCTTAGCTCCGCGGCACCTGTGGGCCGAGGTCCGGGCCACGCGCCCGGTCTGCCCTGCGCCCGGAACGGCCCTCGGCCCTGCTCCGGGCCGCTGCCGACCCCGGGACTTAGCTCCGCGGCACCCACAGGCGGAGGGCTGGGCCCCGCGCCCGGGCCGCCCCGCGACGAGGCCGGCCTTCGGACCCGCTCTGGGCCGCTGCCGACCTCAGAGTTTAGCTCCGTGGCACCAGCGGCACATGGGCCGGACCGCGGGCATGGGCCGGCCCGCTCCCATCCCAACAATCGGCCGCGCACCGGGCCACTACCGACCCCGGGGCTTAGCACCGCGGCACCAGCGGGCCGAGCTCCGTGCCGCGTGCCCGGCCTGCCCTGCTCTGGGCCGCTGCCGACCCCGGGGCTTAGCTTCGTGGCACCCGTCAGTGGTGGACTGGGCTGCGGGCCTGGGACACCAGATGCACTGCCCGGCCCTCGGCCCCGCTCGGGGCCGCTGCCGACCCCGGGGCTTAGATTCGCGGCACCCGCTGGCGGAGGGACCCACCGCGTGCTCGGAATGCCCCACCCCAGGCAAGGCCCTCAGCCCCACTCTGTGCCGCTGCCGACTCCGGGGCTTAGCTCCGCGAAACCTGCGGGCCGAGGGCCGGGCCACGAGCCCGGGGTCCCCGCTCCCGTCCCGGCCATGGCCCCGCTCTGGGCCGCTGCCGAACCCGGGGCTTAGATTTGCGGTACCGGCCGACGGAGGATCAGTCCGCGTGCCAGGGTTGGCGGCGACAAGCCCGGCCCTCGGCCCCGCTCCGGGGCGCTGCCGACCCCGCGGCTTAGCTCCACGGCACCTGCGGGACGAGAGTTGGGGCCGCGCGCCTGGGCCACTCCAAGCCTTGTCTGGCCCTCGGCCCCGTTCCCGGCCGTTCCCGTTCCCGGGGCTTACCTCCGTGGCACCCACCGGCGGAGGATGGGGCCGCGCGCCAGGGCCGTCCCGCGCACGGCCCCGCCCTTGGCCACGCTCCGGCCCGCTGCCGATCCCGGAGCTTAGCTAAGCGGCACACGCCAGGGGAGAGCCTGGCCACGCGCCTGGGCTGCCCAACGCCCGGCCCAGCCCTCGGCCTCACTCCAGGCCGCTGCCGACCCCGGGGCTTATCTCCACGGCCCACGCGGGCCGAGGGACGGGCTGCGCGCCAGGGCCGCCCCGCGCCCGCCCGGCTCTGGCCCCGCTCCGGGCCGCTGCCCACCCCGGGGCTTAGCTCCGCGGCACCCGAGGGCCGAGGGCCGGGCCGCTCGCCCGGGCCGGACCGCGATCGGCCCGGCCCTCGGCCCCGCTCCGGACGACCGCCTACCCCGGGCTTAGCCCCAAGGCACACGCGGGCAAAGGGCCCTGCCACGCGCCGGGGTCGCCGCGCGCCCCGCCCGGCCCTGGCCCCGCTCCTGGTCGCTGCCGTCCCAGGTCTTAGCTCCCCGGCACACGCCAGCGGAGGGCCTGGCCACGTGCCTGGGCCGCCCAGCTCCTGTCCCGGCCCTCGGCCGCGCTCAGGGCTGCTGCTGACCCCGGGGCTTAGCTCTGCGGCACTAGCGGGCCGATGGCTGGGACGCGCCCCTGGGCCACCCCGCACCCGGCCCGGCCCTTGGCCAGCTCCTGGCCGCTGCCGACCCCGCGGCATAGCTCCGCGTCACCCTCAGCCCGAGAGATGGGGCCACGTGCCCGGGCCGCCCTGTGCCTTGCCCGGCCCTCGGCCCCGCTCCCGGCCGCTCCGGACCCTGGGGCTTAGCCTCGTGGCACCCGCGGGACAAGGGCCGGGTCGCGCGCATGGGCCGGCCCGCTCCCGTCCCGGCCCTCGGCCCAGCTCCGGACCGCTGCCGACCCCAGGGCTTAGCTCCGTGGCATCCGATGGCGGAGGACCGGGCCTCGTGCCCAGGCCGCCCCGCTCCTGAAGGGACCCTCGGCCGCGCTGCGGAACGCTGCCGATCCCGGGGCTTAGCTCCGCGGCACCCTCGGGCCGAGAGATGGGGCCGCGTGCCCAGGTCGCCCCGCGCCTTGCCCGGCCCTCGGCCCCACTCCCGGCCGCTCCGGACCCTGGGGCTTACCGTCGCGGCACCGGCCGTCAGAGGATGGGGCCACGCCTGAGCCGGCCCTCGTCCCAACTCCGGGCCGCTGCCGACCCCGGGGCTTAGCTTCGCGGCACCCGCCGGCTGAATGTCGGGCCGCGAGACCTGGCCACCCCGCGCCCAGCCCGGTCCTCGGCCCCGCTCTGGTCCACTGCCGACCGCGGGGCTTAGCTCCACGGGTCCCCCCGGAGGAGGACCGTGCCGCGCCCCCAGGCTGCCCCGCACCCGGCCCGGCCCTCACCCCTCCTCCAGGCCGCTGCCGACCCCGGGGCTTAGCTCCGCGGCACCCGCGGGCCGAGGGTCGGGCCGCGCGCCCGGGCGGCCCCACGCCCGGCACATCCCTCGGCCACGTGCCGGGCCGCTGCCGACCCCGGGGCTTAGCTCTGCGGCACCCGCGGTCGAGGGCGAGGCCGTGTGCCCGTGCTGCACCACGCCTGGTCCTGTCCTCTGCCCCGCTCCGGGCCGCTGCCGACCCCGGGGGATAGCTCCACGGCATCCGCCGGCAGAGGACCATGCTGCGCGCTAGGGCTGCCCCGCGCCCGGCCTGGCCCTTGTCCCCGCTCTGTGCCTCTGCTGACCCCGGGGCTTAGCTCCGCGGCACTCGCCGGTGGAAGACCGGGCCACATGCCCGGGCTGCCCCGATCCCGTCCGGACCCTCGGCCGCGCTCCGGGCCGATGCCGACCCTTGGGCTTAGCTCCGCGGAACCCGTAGACGGAGGGCCGGGCCGTGCGCCGGGGTGGCCCCGCGCCCGTCCCGACCATGGCCCCGCTCCGGGCCGCTGCCGAACCCGGGGCTTAGCTCTGCCGTACCTGCTGTTGGAGGTTAAGTCCGCGTGCCAGGGCTGGCGGCGACCGGCCCGGCACCCGGCACCGCTCCGGGGCACTTCCGACCCTGCGGCTTAGCTCCACGGGACCCACGGGCCGAGAATGGGGCCGCGCGCCCGGGCCACCTCACACCTTGCTTGGCCCTCGGTCCCACTCCAGGCCGCTCCCGACCCCAGGGCTTACCTCCGCGGCACCCGCCAGCGGAGGATGGGCCAGCGCACTCGGGCCGTCCCGCGCACGGCCCGAACCTCGGCCCCGCTCCAGGCCGCTGCCGACCCCGGGGCTTAGCTATGCGGCACCCGCCGGTGGAGGGCCGCGACGAGGGCCCGGGCTGCCCCGCGCACGGCCCGGCCCTCGATCCCGCTAAGGGCCGCTGCAGACCCCGGGGCTTAGCTCCGCGGCAGTAGCGGGCCGATGGCACCCGCAGGACGAGAGATGGGGCCGTGCACCCTCGCCGCCCCGCGCCTTACCCGGCCCTCAGCCCCGCTCCCGGCCGCTCCCGACCCCGGGGCTTAGCTCTGCGGCACCAGCAGGCTGAGGCAGGTCTGCGCGCCTGGGCCGAGGTCCGGTTCGCGCGCCCGGTCTGCCCCGCGCCCGGAACGGCCCTCGGCCCTGCTCTGGGCCGCTGCCCGCCCCGGGGATTAGCTCCACGGCACCCACGGGCGGAGGACCGGGCCGCGCGCCCGGGCTGCCCCGCGCACTGCCCGGCCCTCGGCCCTGCTCCGGGCCGCTGCTGACCCCGGGGCTTAGCTCAGCGGCACCCACTGGCGGAGGGTTGGGCCCCGCGCACGGGCCGCCCCGAGCCGAGGCCGGCCCTCGGACCTGCTCCGGGCTGCTGACGACCCCAGAGCTTAGCTCCGTGGCACCAGCGGAACAAGGGCCGGACCGCGGGCATGGGCCGGCCCGCTCCCATCCCAACAATGGCCGTGCACCGGGCCACTGCCAACCCCGTGGCTTAGCATCTCGGCATCAGCGGGCCGAGCTTCGCGTCGCGTGCCCGGCCCGCCTCACGCCCGGTCCGGCCCTCGGCCCTGCTCTGGGCCGCTGCCGACCCCGGGGCTTAGCTTCGCGGCACCCGTCAGTGGTGGAATGGGCTGCAGGCCCGGGCCACCCGGCGCACTGCCCGGCCCTCGGCCCTGCTCCGGCCCGCCGCCGACCCCGGGCTTATCCCCACGGCACACACGGGCAAAGGACCGTGCCGCGCGCCGGGGTCGCCGCGCGCCCCGCCCGGCCCTGGCCCCGCTCCTGGCCGCTGCTGTCCCAGGTCTTAGCTCCCCGGCAAACGCCAGCGGAGGGCCTGGCCACGCGCCTGGTCCACCCAGCTCCTCTCCCGGCCCTCGGCCACGCTCCGGGCCGCTTCTGACCCCGGGGCTTAGCTCTGCGGCACTAGCGGGCCGATGGCTGGGACGCGCCCCTGGGCCACCCCGCACCCGGCCCGGCCCTTGGCCAGGCTCCTGGCCGCTGCCGACCCCGCGGCTTAGCTCCGCGTCACCCGCGGCCCGAGAGATGGGGCCGCGTGCCCGGGCCGCCCTGTGCCTTGCGCAGCCCTCGGCCCCGCTCCCGGCCGCTCCGGACCCTGGGGCTTAGCCTCGTGGCACCCGCGGGACAAGGGCCGGGTCGCGCGCATGGGCCGGCCCGCCTCTGTCCCGACACTCGGCCCTGCTCCGGTCCTCTGCCGACCCCGGTGCTTAGCTTCGCGGTACCCGCTGGCGGAGGACCGGGCCGAGCGCCCGGGCTGCCCTGAGCACTGCACGGCCCTCGGCCCAGCTCCGGACCGCAGCCGACCCCGGGGCTTAGCTCTGCGGCACCCGCTGGCGGAGGACCGGGCCTCGTGCCAGGTCCGCCCCGCTCACGTTCGGACCCTCGGCCGCGCTGTGGACCGCTGCTGATCCTGGGGCTTAGCTCCGCAGCACCCTCAGGCCGAGAGATGGGGCCGCGTGCCCGGGTCGCCCCGCGCCCTGCCCAGCCTTCAGCCCCGCTCCAGGTCGCTGCCAACCCCGGGGCTGAGCTCTGCGGCACCCACGGTCCGAGGATTGGTGGAGGGCCGGGCCGAGAGCCCGGGCTGCCCGCGCCCGGCCTGGCCCACATCCCCGCTCCAGGCCGCTGTGACCCCGGGTCTTAACTCCGCAGCACCCGCGTTCCGAGGATCGGGCCGCGCGCCCGACCTGCCCCGCTACCATCACGACACTCGGCCGCGTTCTGGGCCGCTGGTGAAACCGTGGTACCCGCCGTTAGAGGGCCGGGGCGCGCGCCCGGGGAGCACCGCGTCCGGCCCGGCCCTCGGCTCCGCTCCGGGCCACTGCCAACCCTGGGACTTAGCTCCACAGCACACGCGGTCCGAGGGCTGTGCCACGTGCTGGGGCCGCCCTGTGCACGGCCCGGCCCTGGCCCCTCTCCGAGCCACTGACGACCCCGGGGCTTAGCTCCGCGGACCACGTGGTCCGAGGGACGGGTCACGCGCCCGGGCCGCACCGCGCACAGCCCGGCCCTTGTCCCCGCTCCGGGCCACTGCTGACGCCAGGTCTTAGCATTGCGGCATCCGCCGGTGGAGGGCCGGGCCGAGCGCCCGGGCCGCCCCGCCCCGGCCCGGCCCACGGCTCCGCTCCGAGCCACTGATGATCCCGGGGCTTAGCTCCGCGGACCACACGGTCCGAGGGACGGGCCGCATGCCTGGGCCAACCCGCGCCCAGTTCGGCCTTGGCCCCGCTCCTGGCCGCTGACGACCCCGGGTCTTAGCTCCGCGGCAACCAACGGCGGAGGGCCGGTCCTCGCGCCTGGGTCTGCCGTGCATGCCACGGCCATTGGCCCCGCTCCAGGCCGCTGCCAACCCCGGGACTTAGCTCCACGGCACACGCGGTCCGAGGGCTGTGCCACGTGCTGGGGCCGCCCCGTGCACGGCCTGGCCCTGTCCCCGCTCCGAGCCACTGACGACCCCGGGACTTAGCTCCACGGCACACACGGTCCGAGGGCTGTTCCACGTGCCTGGGCCGCCCCGTGCATGGCCTGGCCCTCGGCCCCACTCTGAGTTGCTTACGACTCCGGGGCTTAGCTCCGCGGACCACGCGGTCCGAGGGACGGGCCGCGTGCCGGGGCCGCCCCGCGCCCGGCTTGGCCCTGACCCCGCTCCTGGCCGCTGCCGACCCCGGTGCTTAGCTCCGCAGCACCCACCGGCGGAGGGCTGGTGCTCGCTCCCGGGTCGGCCGCACCCGCCACGCCATCGGCCCCGCTCCGGGCCGCTGCCTACCCCGGGTATTAGCTCCGCAGCACCCGTTGGTGGAGGGCCGGGATGCGCAACTGGGTCGGCCGCGCCCGCCACGGCCCTCCTCCCCGCTCTGGGCTGCTGCCGACCCCGGGGCTCACGTCTGCGGCACCCGCCTGTGGAGGGCCGGGCCGAGAGCCCGGGCTGCCCTGCGTCCCGCCCGGCCCACGGCCCCGCTCCTGGCCGCTGCTGACCCGGGGGCTTAGCACCGCCACAACCGTGGGCCTAGGGCAGGGTCGCGCGACCTTGCTGCAACGCGCCCAGTCTGGCCCGTGGCCCTGCTCCAGGCCGCTGCCGACCCCGGGGTTTAGATCCGTGGCACCCGCGGACTGAGGGCCGGGCCGCGCGCCCGGGCCGCACCATGCCCAGCCCGGCCTTCGGCCCCGCTCCGGGCCGCTGTCGACCCTGGGGCTGAGCTACGCGGCACCCGCCGGTGGAGGGCCTGACCACGCGCCCGGACCGCCAAGCGCCTGGCACGGCACTCGGCCACGCTTCGGGCCGCTGCCGACCCAGGGGCGTAGCTCCGCGGCACACAATGGCGGAGGGCCGGGCCACACGCCCGGGCCGACCCGTGCCTGGCCCAGCCCTTGGACCCGCTCCGGGCTGCTGCCGACCCCGGGGCTTAGCTCCGCGGCACACGCCAGCAGAGGGCCTGGCCACGCACATGGGCCGCCCAGCGCCAGGCCCGGCCTTCGGCCTCGCTCCGGGCCGCTGCCGACCCCGGGGCTTAGCTCTGCGGCACACGCCAGAGGAGGGCCTGGCCACACGCATCGGTGGCCCAGCGCATGGCCCGGCCCTTGGCCTCACTCCGGGCCGCTGCCGACCCCAGTCGGGGCTTAGCTCCGCGGCACACGCAGGCCGAGGGAAGGGCCGCACGCCTGGGCCGCCCAGCTCCCAGCCCGACCCTCGGCCTCGCTCCGGGTCGCTGCCGACACCGGGGCTTAGCTCCGCGGCCCACGTGGGCCGAGGGACGAGTCGCGCGCCGGGGCCACCCCACGCCCGACCCGGCCCTCGGCCCCTCTCCGGGCAGCTGACGACCCAGGGGCTTAGCTCCTTGCAACCCCGGCGGAATGCTGGGCCACGCGCCGGGCCGCCCTGCGCCCGACCCGGCCTCGGACATGCTCCGGGCCGCTGACAACCCCGGGGCTCAGCTCCGCGGCACCCGCCGGCGGAGGACCAGGCCGTGCGACCGGGCCACCCAGGTCCCGGCCCGGTCCGCGGTCCCGCTCCCAGCCGCTGCAGACCGCGGGACTTAGCTCCGTGGCACCCACTGGCAGAGGACAGGGCCACGTGCCCGACTGCCCCGATCCCGTCCCGACCATCGGCCGAGCTCCGGGCCGCTGCCGACCCCGGGCTTAGCTTCGCGTCACCCGCCGGCTGAGGGCCCGGCCGTGCACTCGGAACGCCCCGCACCCAGCACGGACGTCAGCCCCACTCTGGGTCGCTGCTGACCCCAGGGCTTAGCTATGCGGCACCTGCCAGCGGAGGGCTGGACTGCGCGCCCAGGCTGCCCTGCGCCTGGCTCGGCCCTCGGCCCCACTCCGGGCCGCTGACGACCCTGTGGCTTAGCTCCGCCGCACACAACGGCGGAGGGCCGGGCAGAACGCCTGGGCCGACCCGCGTCCGGCCGAGCCCTCGGCCCCGCCCTGGGCCGCTGCCGACCCCGGGGCTTAGTTCACGGCACCCGCTGGCCGAGGGCTGGGCCGCGCCCCTGTGCCGCCCCGCACCCGGCCGGGCCCCGCGGAACCACTCCGGGCCGCTGCCGAACCCGGGGCTTAGCTCTGCGGCACCAGCGGGCCAAGGGCCGGGCCGCGAGCCGGGGAGGCCCTACTCCCGTACCGGCCATGGACCCGCTCCGGGCCACTGCCGACCACAGGCCTTAGCTCCGCGGCACCACCCGGCGGAGGGCTGGGCCACGCTACCCCACCACCCCGCGACAGGTCCGGCCCTCGGACCTGCTCCGGGCTGCTGCCGACCCGGGGCTTAGCTCCGTGGCACCCGCGGGACAAGGGCCGGGCCGCACGTACGGGACGGCCTGCTCCCGTCCCAACACTCGGCCGCGCTCCGGGCCGCTACCGACTCCGGGGCATAGCACCATGGCACCCGCGGCGGAGGGCCGGGCCTCGCGTCCAGGCTGCCCCGCGCCCGGTTCGGCCCTCGTCCCCGCTCCGGGCCGCTGCCAACGCCGGGCCTTAGCACAGCGGCACCCACCGGTGGAGGGCCGGGCCGAGCGCCCGGGCCGCCCTGTCCCGGCACGGCCCTCGGCCCCGCTCTGAGCCGCTGACGACCCCGGGGCTTAGTTCCGCGGACCACACGGTCCGAGGGACGGGCCGTGTGCTGGGGCCGCCCCGCACCCGGCTCGGCCCTGGCCCCGCTCCTGGCTGCTGCCGACCCCGGTGCTTAGCTCCGCAGCACCCACCGGCGGAGGGCCGGTCCTTGTCCCCGGGTCGGCCTCGCTCGCCACGGCCATTGGCCCCGCTCCAGGCCGCTGCCTACCCCGGGGCTTAGCTCCGCAGCACCCGTTGTTGGAGGGCAGGGACGCGCAACTGGGTGGGCCGCGCCCGCCACGGCCCTCCTCCCCGCTCTGGGCCGCTGCCGACCCTGGAGCTGAGGTCTGCGGCACCCGCCGTTGGAGGGTCGGGCCGCACGCCCGGGCAGCATCGCGCCAGGCCTGGCCTTCAGCTCCGCTCCGGGTCGCTGCCAACCCCGGGACTTAGCTCCACGGCACACGCAGTCCGAGGGCTTTGCCACGTGCCAGGGCCGCCCCGTGCACGGCCCGGCCCTGGCCCCGCTCCGAGCCACTGACGACCCCGGGGCTTACCTCCGCGGCACCCGCCGGCGGAGGATGGGGCCGCGCGCCCGGGCCGTCCCGTGCATGGCCCGGCCCTCGGCCCCGCTCTTGGCCGCTGCCGACCCCGGGCTTAGCTCTGCAGCACCCGCAGGCGGAGGGCCGGGCCGCACACCCGTCCCGGCCATGGCCCCACTCGGGCCGCTGCTGAACCCAGGGACTAGCTCCGCGGCACGCACCGGCGGAGAGTCGGTCCTCGCTCCCGGGCGGGCTGCGCCCGTCAGGGCCCTCGGCCCCACTCCGGGCCGCTGCCAACCCCGGGGCTTAGCTCCGCGGCACCCACCGGCAGAGGACCGGAATGCGTGTCCGGGCTGCCCCGCGCCAGGCCCGGCCCTCGGCCCCTCTCCGGGCCGCTGCTGACCCGGGGGCTTAGCTCCGCGGCACCCGCAGGCCGAGGGATGGGCCGCGCGCCCGGGCCGCCCCTCGCCCGGCCCGGCCCTTGGTCCCGCTCCGGGCCGCTGCCGACCCCGGGGCTGAGCTCCCGGCACCCGCCGGCGGAGGGCCTGGCCACGTGCCCGGACCGCCCAGTGCCCGGCACGTTACTCGGCCATGCTCCGGGCCGCTGCCGACCCCGGGGCGTAGCTCCACGGCACACAACAGCGGAGGGCCGGGCCGCACGCCCAGGCCGACCCGCGCCTGGCCCACCCCTCGGACACGCTCCGGGCCGCTGTCGACCCCAGGGCTTAGTTCCGCGGCACCCGCCGGCCGAGGGCCGGGCCACGCGAATGTGCTGCCCCGCACCTGGCCGGGCCCCGCGGCACCGCTCCAGGCCGCTGCCGACCCCGGGGCTTAGCTCTGCGGCACCCGCGGGCCGAGGGACGGGCCGCGAGCTGGTGGGGCCCCGTTCCCGTCCCGGCCATGGCCCCACTCCGGGCCTCTGCCGACCCCGGGGCTTAGCTCCGCGGCACTAGCGGTCCGATGGCACCCGCGGGAAGAGAGATGGGGCCGTGCGCCCTGGCCGACCAGCGCCTTGCCCGGCCCTCAGCCCCGCTCCCGGCCGCTCCCGACCCCGGGGCTTACCTCCACGGCACCGGCCGGCGGAAGATGGGGTCACGCGCCCGGGCCGTCCCGCGCACGGCCCGGCCCTCGGCCCCGCTCCGGGCCGCTGCCAACCCCGCGGTTTAGCTCCGCGGCACCAGCAGGCCGAGGCAGGGCTGCGCGCCTGAGCCCACCCGCGCCGGGCCCGGCCCTCGGCCACGCTCCGGGCCGGTGCCGACCCCGGGGCTTAGCTCCGCGGCACACGCGGGCAAAGGGCCGTGTCGCTCGCCCGGGCTGCCGCACGCCTTGCCCGGCCCTGGCCCCGCTCTGGGCTGCTGCTGTCCCCAGGGCTTAGCTCCGCGGCACCCGTGGTCTGAGTGTTGAGTCGAGTGCCCAAGCCGCTCCGCTAATGTCCCGACCCTCTGTCCGCGTTCTGGGACACTCCGGACCCCGGGGCCTAGATCCGCGGCACACTCAGGCCGAGGGCTGGGCCGCGCCCGGCCGACGCGCCCGCAACGGCCCTCGGCCCCGCTCCGGGCAGCTTCCGACCACAGGGCTTAGGTCCGCGGCACCCGCGGGCCGAGGGCCGGGCCGCACGCCCGGGCCGCCCCGCGCCCAGCATGTCCCTCGTCCAGCACGCTGGAGCCGCCATGCGCCGTGCCCGTCCCTGGCCCCGCTCCGGGCCGCTGCCAAACCCGGGGCTTAGCTCCGTGGCACCCACCGGCGTAGAGCCGGTCCTCGCGCCTGGGCCGCCCCGTGCCCGAACCGGCCTTCGAACCCGCTAAGGCCGCTGCCTACCCCGAGGCTTAGCTCCGTGGCAGCCGCAGGACAAGGGCCGGGCCGCGCGCACGTGCCGCTCCGCTACCGTCCCGACACTTGGCTGCGCTCTGGGCCGCTGCCAACGCCGGGGCTTAGCTCCGCGGCACATGCCATCGGAGGGCCTGGCCACGCGCCTGGTCTGCCCCGCGCCTGGCCCGGCCCTCGTCCCCCTTCCGTGCCGCTGCAGATCCCAGGCCTTAGCTCCGTGGCACCCGCCGGCGGAGTAAAGTGCCTCGCCCGGGTTGCCCCGCACCTGGACCGGCCCTCGTCCCTCCTCCGGGCCGCTGCCGACCCAGGGGCTTAGCTCCGTGGCACCCTCGGGCCGAGGTTTGGGCCGCAGGCCTGCGCCGCCACACGCCCAACCAGTTCCTCGATCACGCTCCGGGCCGCTGCCAACCCCGGGGCTTAGCTCCGCAGCCCCCGCTGTCGGAGGACCGGGCCACGTGCTCGACTGCCACGATCCCGTCCTGACCATCGGCCGCGCTCCAGGCCGCAGCCGACCCAAGGGCTTAGCTCTGCGGCACTCGTCGGCGGAGGGCCAGGCCGCGCACCAGGGCCGCCCCGCGCACGGCCTGGCCCTCAGCCCATTTCCGGGCCGCTGCTGACCCCGGGGCTTAACCCTGCGGCACCCGTCGGTGGAGGGCCGGGACGCGCTTGGGTCGACCGCGCCCACCACGGCCCTCCTCTCTGCTCTGGGCCGCTGCCGACCCCGGGGCTCACGTCTGCGGCACCCGCCGGTGGAGGGCCGGGCCGGGAGCCCGGGCTGCCGCGTGCCCCGCCCGGCCCGGGCCGCACCGTGCCCAGCCCGGCCCTCGGCCCCGCTCCGGGCCGCTGCCGACCCCGGGGCTTAGCTCCACGGCAAACGCGGGCAAAGGACCATGTCGTGCGCTGGGGCCGCCGCGCGCCCCGCCCGGCCCTGGCCCCGCTCTGGGCTGCTGCCGACCCTGGGGATTAGCTTTGCGGCACCTGCGGACCGAGGGTCAGGCCGCGCGCCTGCGCCACCCCGCGTCCTACCCGGCCCTCAGCCCCGCTCCGGGCCGCTGCCGATCCCGGGGCTTAGCTCTGCCGCACCAGCGGGCCGAGGGCCGGGCCGCGAGTCGGTGGGGCCCCGCTCCCGTCCCGGCCATCGCCCCGTTGCGGGCCGCTGCCGAACCCTGGGCTTAGCTCTGCGGTACCCGCCGATGAAGGGTCAGTCCGCGTGCCAGGGCCGGCGGCGACCTGCCCAGCCCTCGGCCCCTCTCCAGTCCGCTGCCGTCCCCGGGGCTTAGCTCTGCGGCACCCGCCGGTGGAGGGCTTGGCCGAGTGCCCGGGCAGCCCCACGCCCGGCCCGACCCTCGGCCCCACTCCGGCCGCTGCCGAATCCGGGGCTTAGCTCTGCGGCACTAGCGGGCTGATGGCACCCGCGGGCCAAGAGATGGTGCCGCACGCCCGGGCTGCCCCGCGCCATGTCCGGCCCTCGACCCCGCTCTCGGTCACTGCCGAACCCGGGGTTTAGCTCCGCAGCACCCGCCGGCAGAGGACCGGGCCGTGCGCCCGAGCAGTCCCACTCCCGTCCCGAACCTCGTCCGCGTTCCTGGCCACTGCCGACCACGGGGCTTAGCTGCGTGGCACCCGCCGGCGGAGGGCCTGGCCACGTGCCCGGGCTGCCCCACGGCAGGCCTGGCCCTTGGCCCCGCTCCAGGCCGCTGCCGACGCCGGGCCTTAGCAGAGCGGCACCTGCCAGTGGAGGGCCAGGCCGAGCACCCGGACCGCCTCATCCCGGCACGGCCCTCGGCCCTGCTCTGAGCCGCTGACGACTCCAGGGCTTAGCTCCGCGGACCACGCGGTCCGAGGGTCGGCCCACGTGCCAGGGCAGCCCCGCACCCGGCTCGGCCCTGGCCCCGCTCCTGGCCGCTGCCGACCCCGGTGCTTAGCTCCGTGGCACCCACCGGCGGAGGGCCGGTCCTCGCCCTCGGGTCGGCCGCGCCCGCCACGGCCATTGGCCCCGCTCTGGGCCGCTGCCTTCCCCGGGGCTTAGCTCTGCAGCACCTGCCGTTGGAGGGCCGGGACGCGCAACTGGGTCGGCCGCGCCCGCCACGGGCCTCCTCCCCGCTCCGGGCCGCTGCTGACACTGGGACTTAGCTCCACGGCACATGCGGTCCGAGGGCTGTGCCATGTGCCGGGGCCGCCCCGTGCACGGCCCGGCCCTGGCGCCGCTCTGAGCCACTGACGACCCCGGGGCTTAGCTCCCTGGACCACGCGGTCCGAGGGACGGGTCGCGCGCCCGGGCCCAACCGCGCCCATCCTGGCCCTCGTCCCCGCTCCGGGCCGCTGCCGACGCCAGGTCTTAGCACTGTGGCACCCGCGGGGGAGGGCCGGGACGAGCGCCCGGGCCGCACCGCCCCGGCCCGGCCCGCGGCTCCGCTCCGAGCCACTGACAATCCCGGGGCTTAGCTCCGCGGACCACGTGGTCCGAGGGACGGGCCGTGTACCGGGGCCGCCCCGCGCCTGGCTCGGACTTGGCCCCGTTCCTGGCCGCTGACGACCCTGTGTCTTAGCTCCGCGGCAACCAACGGCGGAGGGCCGGTCCTCGCGCCTGGGTCGGCCGTGCCCGCCAAGGCCATTGGCCCCGCTCCGGGCCGCTGCCTACCCCGGGGCTTAGCTCCGCAGCACCCGTCGGTGGAGGGCCGGGACGCGCACGTGGGTCAGCCGCGCCCGCCACGGCCCTCCTCCTCACTCTGGGCCGCTGCCGACCCCGGGGCTTAGCTCTGCGGCACCCGCCGGTTGAGGGCCGGGCCGCGCACCCGGCCCGGACCTCGGCCCCGCTCCGGATCGCTGCAAACCCCCAGACTTAGATCCGCGGCACACGCGGGCCCAGGGCTGTGCCACGTGCTGGGGCCACCCCGTGCCCGGCCCGGTCCTGGCCCCGCTCCGGACCGCTGCCGACCCTGGGGCTTAGCTCCGCAGCACCCGTCGGTGGAGGGCCGGAACGCGCGCCTGGGTCTGCCGCGCCCGCCAGGGCCATCAGTCCCTCTCCGGGCAACTGCCGACCGCAGGGCTTAGCTCCGCGGCACCAGCGGGCTGAGGGCCGGGCCCCGCGCCCAAGCCCCCCCGCGCCTGGTACGGCCCTCGGCCCCGCTCCGGACCACTGCCTAACCCGGGGCTTATCTCCGCAGCACCCGTCAGTGGAGGGCCGGGACGCGCTTGGGTCGACCGCGCCCACCACGGCACTACTCCCCGCTCTGGGCCGCTGCCGACCCCAGGGCTCAGGTCTGTGTCACCCGCTGGTGGAGGGCCGGGCCGAGAGTCCGGGCTGCCCCGCGCCCCGCCCGGCCCACGGCCCCGCTCCGGGCCGCTGCCGACCCCATGGCTTAGCACCGCGGCACTCGCCTGCTGAGGGGCGAGCCGCGCACCCGGACCGCCCCGTGCCCGGCCAGTTCCTCGGCCCCGATCCAGGGCGCTGCCAACCCCGGGTCTTAGCATCGCGGCACCCCCCGGCCGAGGGCCGGGTCACGTGCCCGGGCCACCTAGCTCTTGTCCCGATCCTCGGCCCCGCTCCGGGCCACTGCCTAACCCGGGGCTTAGCTCCGCAGCACCCGTCGGTGGAGGGCCGGGACACGCTTGGGTCGACCGCACCCGCCACGGCCCTACTCCCCGCTCTGGGCCGCTGCCTACCCCAGGGCTCAGGTCTGCGTCACCCGCTGGTGGAGGGCCGGGCCAAGAGCCCGGGCTGCCCCGCACCCCGCCCGGCCCACGGCCCCGCTCCAGGCCGCTGCCGACCCCGTGGCTTAGCACCGCGGCACTCGCCTGCAGAGGGGCGAGCCGCGCGCCCGGACCGCCCCGTGCCCGGCCAGTTCCTCGGCCCCGATCCAGGGCGCTGCCGACCCCGGGTCTTAGCATCGCGGCACCCGCCGGCCGAGGGCCACCTTGCTCTTGTCCCGATCCTCGGCCCCGCTCCGGGCCGCTGCCTAACCCAGGGCTTAGCTCCGCAGCACCCGTCGGTGGAGGGCCGGGACGCGCTTGGGTCGACCGCGCCCGCCACGGCCCTCCTCCCCGCTCTGGGCCGCTGCCGACCCCGGGGCTTAGGTCTGCGGCACCCACCGGCGTAGGGCCATTCCTCACGCCCGGGCCGGCCGCGCCCATCACAGCCCTCTGCCCCGCTCCGGGCCGCTGCCGACCCTGGGGCTTAGTTCCGAGGCACCCGAGGGCCGAGGTTCAGGCCGCGTGCCAGCGCCGCCGCGCGCCCGACCCGGCCCTCGGCCCCCTTCCGGGCCGCTGCCGACCACAGGGCTTAGCTCCGCGGAAAACGCGGACAAAGGGCCGTGGCGCGTGCCGAGGCCGCCGCACGCCCCGCCCGGCCCTGGCCCCGCTCCGGGCCGCTGCCGACCTGGAGCTTAGTTCCGCGGAACACGCGGGCAAAGGGCCGTGCCGCACGCCGGGGCCGCCGCACGCCCCGCCCAGCCCTGGCCCCGCTCCGGGCCGCTGCAGACCGCGGGACTTAGCTCCGCGGCACTCGCAGTCCCTGGGCCGGGTCGCGCGCCCAGGCCGCCCCGCGCCCGGCACGGCCCTCGCCCGCATCGGGCCACTGCCGACCCCAGGGCTTAGCTCTGCGGCACCCGCCGGCGGTGTGGCCGGGCCGCCCGCCTGGGCTGGACGTGCCCGCCACGGCCCTCGGCCCCGTTCCGGGCCGCTGCTGACCCCTTGGCTTAAGCACCGCGGCACCCACGGGACAAAGGCCGGCCGCGCGCAACGGCCGCTCCGCTCCCGTCCGGACAGTAGGCTCTGGGCCGCTGCCGACCCCGGGGCTTAGCTCCGCGGCACACGCCTGCGGAGGGCCTAGCCACGCGCCTGGGCCGCCCAAGGCCCGGCCTGGCCCTCAGCCTCGCTCCGGGCCGCTGCCGACGCCTGGGCTTATCTCCGTGGCCCACGTGGGCCAAGGGACGGGCCGCGCGCCGCAGCACTGCCAACTCCGGGGCTTAGCTCTGAGGGACACGCGGGCCGAGGACTGTGCTGCGGGCCGTGCCGACCAGCACCCGGCCCGGCCCTGGCCCCGCTCCATGCTGCTGCCAACCCTGGGGCTTAGCTCCGCGGCACCCCGTGCCGAGGGCCAGGCCGAGTGCCCGGGCCGCACCGCGCCCGGCCGGCCTTCGGCCCCGCACCGGGCCGCTGCCGAACCCGGGGCTTAGCTCTGCAGCACACGTGGGCAAAAGGCCGTGCCGCACGCCGGGCATAGCCCCGCTCCGGTCGCTTCCGGTCCTGGGTCCCGCTCACGGCTGCTCTGGACCCGGGGGCTTACCTCCACGGCACCCGCCGGTGGAAGACCGGGACGCGCGCCTGGGTCATCCCGCGCCCGGCCCGGGCTTCGGCCCCACTCTGGGCCGCTGCCGACCCCCGGGCTTAGCTCTGTGGCACCCGCCGGTGGAAGGCCGGGCCGAGCGCCCGGGCTGCCCCGTGCCCGGCCCGGGACTCGGCCCCAATCCGGGCCGCTGCCGACCCGGGGACTTAGGTCCACGGCACACGCCAGTGGAAGGCCTGGACACGCGCCTGGGCCGCCCAGTGCCCAGCCCGGCCCTGGCCTCGCTCCGGGCCGCTGCCGACCCCGGGGCTTAGCTCCACGCCACACGACAGCAGAGGTCCTGGCCACGCACCTGGGCCGCCCAGCGCCCGGGCCGGCCATTGGCCTCGCTCCGGGCCGCTGCCGACCCCCGGGGCTTAGCTCCGCGGCACCCGCCGGTTGAGGGCCGGGCCGCGCACCCGGCCCGGACCTCGGCCCTGCTCCGGGTCGCTGCAAACCCCCGGACTAAGATCCGCGGCACACGCGGGCCCAGGGCTGTGCCACGCGCTGGAGCCACCCCGTGTCCGGCCCGGTCCTGGCCCCGCTCCGGGCCGCTGCCGACCCCGGGGCTTAGCTCTGCAGCACCCGTCGGTGGAGGGCCGGAACGCGCGCCTGGGTCAGCCGCGCCCGCTAGGGCCATCGGTCCCTCTCCGGGAAACTGCCGACCGCAGGGCTTAGCTCCGCGGCACCAGCGGGCTGAGGGCCGGGCCCCGCGCCCAAGCCGCCCCGCGTCCGGTACGGCCCTCGGCCCCACTCCAGGCCGCTGCCGACGCCGGGCCTTAGCACAGTGGCACCCGCCGGTGGAGGGCCGGGCCGAGCGCCTGGGCCGCCCCGTCCCGGCACGGCCACCGGCCCCGCTCTGAGCCGCTGACGACTCCGGGGCTTAGCTCCGCGGACCACGTGGTCCAAGGGACCGGCCGCGTGCCGGGGCCACCCCGCGCCCGGCTCGGCCCAGGTCCCGCTCCGGGCCGCTGCCTACCCCGGGGGCTTAGCTCCACAGCACCCGTTGGTGGAGGGCCGGGACGCGCTACTGGGTTGGCCGCGCCCGCCATGGCACTCCTCCCCGCTCTGGGCCGCTGCCGACCCCGGGGCTTAGGTCTGCGGCACCCGCCGTTGGAGGGCCGGGCCGCCCGCCCGGGCAGCACCGCGCCCGGCCCGGCCCTCGTCTCCGCTCCGGGCCGCTGCCAACCCCGGGACTTAGCTCCACAGCACACGCGGTCCGAGGGCTCTGCCACATGCCGGGTCCGCCCCGTGCATGGCCCGGCCCTGGCCCCGCTCCGAGCCACTGATGATCCTGGGGCTTAGCTCCCTGGACCAAGCGGTCCGAGGGACGGGTCGCGCTCCAGGGCCGCACCGCGCCCAGCCCGGCCCTCTTCCCCGCTCCGGGCCGCTGCCGACGCCGGATCTTAGCACTGTGGCACCCGCCGGTGGAGGGCCGGGCCGAGTGCCCGGGCCGCCTCGCCCCGGCCCGGCCTGCGGCTCCGCTCCGAGCCACTGACGATCCCGGGGCTTAGCTCCGCGGATCACGCGGTCCGAGGGACGGGCCGCGTGCCGGGGCCGCCCCGCGCCGGGCTCGGCCTTGGCCCCGCTCCTGGCTGCTGACGACCCCGGGTCTTAGCTCCGCGGCAACCAACGGCGGAGGGCCGGTCCTCGCACCTGGGTCGGCCGTGCCTGCCACGGCCATTGGCCCCGCTCCGGGCCGCTGCCTACCCCGGGGCTTAGCTCCGCAGCACCCGTCGGTGGAGGGCTGGGACGTGCACCCAGCCCGGCCCTCGGCCCAGCTCCGGGTAGCTGCAAACCCCGGGACTTAGATCCGCGGCACCAGCGGGCCGAGGGCCAGGCCCCGCGCCGAAGCCGCCCCGCGCCCGGGACGGCCCTCGGCCCCGCTCCGGGCCGCTGGCTAACCCGGGGCTTAGCTCCGCAGCACCCGTTGGTGGAGGGCCGGGACGCGCTTGGGTCGACCGCGCCCACCACGGCCCTCCTCTCTGCTCTGGGCCGCTGCCGACCCCGGGGCTCACGTCTGCGGCACCCGCCGGTGGAGGGCCGGGCCGGGAGCCCGGGCTGCCGCGCGCCCCGCCCGGCCCACAGCCCCGCTCCGGGACGCTGCTGACCTCGGGGCTTAGCTCCGCCGCAACCGTGGGCCGAGGGCAGGGTCGCGCGCCCTGGCTGCACCGCGCCCCATCTGGCCCGTGGCCCTGCTCCGGGCCGCTGCCTACCCCGGGGCTTAGATCCGCAGCACCCGCAGGCCGAGGGCCGGGCCGCACGCCCGGGCCGCACCGTGCCCAGCCCGGCCCTCGGCCCCGCTCCGGGCCGCTGCCGACTCCAGGGCTTATCCCCGCGGCAACTGCCCGCGGAGGGCTGGGCTCTGCGCCCGGGCAGTACCGCGCCCGGCCTGGCCCTCGACCCCGCCCGGCCGCTGCTGACCCCGGGGCTTAGCTCTGCGGCACCCGCGGTCCGAGTGTTGGGCCGAGCACCCGAGCCGCCCGCTACCGTCCCGACCCTCTGTCCGCGTTCTGGGCCGCTGCCGACCCCGAGGCCTAGATCCGCGGCACACGCAGTCCGAGGGCTGGGCCGCGCGTGGCTGGCTGAGCCCGCAACGACCCTCGGCCCCGTTCTGGGCTGCTGCCGACCCCGGGTCTTAGCTCCGCGGTACCCGACAGCGGAGGGGCGGGCCGCAAGCCCGTGCTGCCCCACGCCCAGCTCGACCCTCGTCCCCACTCTGGGCCAGTGCTGAACCTGGGGCTTAGCTCTGCGGCACCCGCCGGAGGAGAGCCGTGCCGAGCGTCCTGGCTTCCCCACGCCCGTCCCGGCCCTCGGCCCCGCTCCGGGAGTCTGCCGACCCCGGGGCTTAGCTCCGCGGCACACGACAGCGGAGGGCCAGTCATCGCGCCCGGGCTGGCCGCGCCCGTCACAGTCCTCGGCCCCGCTCCGGGCCGCTGCCGACCCCGGGGCTTAGCTTCGCGGCACCCGCGGGCCGAGGGTCGGGTCTCGCTCCTGCACTGCCCCGCGCCCGACACGGCCACGCCTGCAACGGCCATCGGCCCCGCTCCGGGCTCCTGCCGACCCCGGGACTTAGCTCCACGGTACCCGCCGGCGGAGGGCCGGGCCGCGAGCCCGGGCTACCCCACGCCCAGCTCGACCCTCGTCCCCATCTGGGCCGCTGCCGAACATGGGGCTTAGCTCCGCGGCACACGCCAGCGGGGGTGGTCATCGCGCCCGGGCTGGACGCGCCCGTCACAGCCCTCGGCCCCGCTCCAGGCCGCTACCGACCCCGGGGCTTAGCTTCACAGCAGCCGCGAGACGAGGGTCGGGCCTCGCGCCTGCACCGCCCCGCGCCTGACACGGCCCTCGCCCCCACTCCGGGATGCTACCTACCCCGGGGCTTAGCTCTGCGGCAACCGCCGGTGGAGGGCCGGGACGATCGCCCGGGCTGCCACACGCCCGGCCCAGCCCTGGCCTCACTCCGGGCCGCTGCCGACCACGGGGCTTAGCTCCGCGGCACCCGCGGGCCGAGGGCCGGGCCGCACGCCCGGGCGCACTGCGCCCTGCCCGGCCTTCGGCCCCGCACTGGGCCGCTGCCTACTCTGGGACTTAGCTCCATGGCACACGCGGGCAAAGGGCCGTGCCGCGCGCCTGGGCTGCGCACCCCGCCCGTCCCTGGCCCCGCTCTGGGCCGTTGCCAACCCCGGGGCTTAGCTCCGCGGCACCCGTGCCCGAGGTTCGGGCTGCGCGCCTGGGCCGCCCTCTGCGCGACCCGGCCCTCGGCCCCGCTCTGGGCAGCTAAGGACCCCGGGGCTTAGCTCCGCGACAACCCCGGCGGAAGTCTGCGCCACACGCCCGGGCCGCCCTGCGACTGGCCCGGGCCTCATACCCGCTCCGGTCCGCTGCCGACCCCGGGGCTTAGCTCCGCGGCACTAGCGGGCCGAGGGCCGGGCCACGTGCCCGGGCTGCCCCACACCCGGCCCGGCCCTCGGCCCCGCTCTGGGCCGCTGCCGAACCCGGGACTTCGCTCCGCGGCACACGCGGGCCGAGGGACGGGCCGCGCACTGGGGCCGCCCCGCGCCCGGCCCGGCCCTCGGCCCCGCTCTGGGCAGCTAAGGACCCCGGGGCTTAGCTCCGCGGCAACCCCGGCGGAAGTCTGCGCCACACGCCCGGGCCGCACTGCGCCCTGCCCGGCCTTCGGCCCCGCACTGGGCCGCTGCCTACCCCTGCGACTGGCCCGGGCCTCATACCCGCTCCGGTCCGCTGCTGACCCCGGGGCTTAGCTCATCGTCACCCGCCGGCGGAGGACAGGGCCACGTACCCGAAAGCCCTGATCCCGTCCCAACCACCGGCTGCGCTCCGGGCCGCTGCCGACCCCGAGGCTTAGCTCCGTGGCACCCGTCGGCGGAGGCACAGGCCGCGCGCCAGGGCCGCCCCGCGCACAGCCTGGCCCTCGGCCCCGCTCCGGGATGGTGCCAACACCGGGGCTTAGCCCCGCGGCACCCCCCCGGCGGAGGGCCGGGCCGTGAGCCCGGGCCGCCCAGCACCCGACCCGGCCCTCGGCCCCGCCCCGGGCCGCTGCTGAGCCCGGGGCTTAGCTCCGAGGCACCCGCGGTCCGAGGGTCGGGCTGCGCGCCCGAGCCACCCCGCTACCGTTC
The DNA here is from genome assembly GCF_029834395.1 of Sorex fumeus. Lineage (NCBI taxonomy): Eukaryota > Metazoa > Chordata > Mammalia > Eulipotyphla > Soricidae > Sorex > Sorex fumeus. The sequence continues at coordinate 2,486,899 of NW_026606196.1, read as the reverse complement.
CGACCCTCGGCTGCGTTTTGGGTCGCTGGCAAACCCGGGGCTTAGCTCCACGACAGCCGCCAGCGGAGGGCCTAGCCACGCGCCCGGGCCGCCCAGCTCCCGGCACGGCCCTCGGACCTGCCTCTGGCCGCTGCTGACCCCGGGGCTTAGCTCAGCAGCCCACGCGGGCCGAGGGACGGACCGCGCGCCGGGGCCACCCCGCGCCCGGCCCGGCCCTGGCCCCGCTCAGGGCCGCTGCCGACCCGGGGCTTAGCTCCGCTGCACCCCACGGCGGAGGGCTGGGCCGCGCGCCCTGGCCGCCCCACCCCTGGCCCGGCCCTCATCCCCGCTCCGGGCCGCTGCCGACCTGGAGCTTAGCTCCGCGGCACACACGAACAAAGGGCCGTGCCGCGCGCCGGGGCTTTGGTCCGCGTCATCCGCCGGCGGTGGGGCTGGGCCACGCGCCCAGGTCCCCCTGCACCCAGCCCAGCCCTCGGCCCACTCCGGGCCGCTGCCAACCCCGTGGCTTAGCTCCGCAGCACCCGCCAGCGGACGACCGTGCCGCGCGACCGCCCCGCTACCGTCCCGACCCTTGGCCGCGTTCTGGGCCGCTGGCGAACCCGGGGCTTATCTCTGTGGCATCTGCCGGCGGAGGACTGGACCGCGCGCCCGGGCTGCCCCGCACCCGGCTCGGCCCTCGGCCCCACTGCAGGCAGATGCCGACACAGGGGCTTGGTTCCGCGGCACCCGCCAGCGGAGGGCCTGGCCACGCGCCCGGGCCGCCCAGCGCCCGGCCCGGCCCTCGGCCCCGCTCCGTGCCGCTACCGAACCCAGGGCTTACCTCCGTGTCACCTGCGGGCCTAGGGACCGGCCGCGCACCCGGGCCGCACCGGGCCCTGCCCGACCCTCGGTCCCACCCCGGGCCGCTGCTGACTCCGTGGCTTAGCTCCGCAGCATACGCGGGCCGAGGGCCGGGCCGCGCACCCAGGCCGCACCGCCCCCGGCCCGGCTCTCGGCCCCGCTCTGGCACGCTGCCAACTCCGGGGCATAGCTCCGCGGCACATGCGGCCCGAGGGCTGTGCCGCGCGCCAGCGCCGCCACATACCTGGCTCGGCCTTAGCCCAGCTCCGGGCTGCTGCCGACCCCGGGGCTTAGCTCCGTGGCACCCGCGTGCCGAGGGCCAGGCCACGTGCCAAGGCCGCACCGCGCCTGGCCCAGCCTTCGGCCCCGCTCCGAGCTGCTGCCGAACCCGGGGCTTAGCTCCGCGGCACACGCGGACAAAGGGCCGTGCAGCGCGCCGAGGCCACCGCACGCCCCGCGCGGCCCTGGACCCGCTCCGGGCCGCTTCCGACCCGGGGCTTAGCTCCGCTGCACCCCCCGGCAGACGGCTCGGCAGCGCGCCCAGGCCGCCATCCACCTGGCCCAGCCCTCGGACCCGCTTCAGGCCGCTGCCGACCGCGGGCTTAGCTCTGCGGCACCCGCCGGTGGAGGGCCGGGCCGAGAGCCCGGGCTGCCCCACGCCCGGCACGGTCCTCGGCCTCACTCCGGGCCGCTGCCGACCCCGGGGCTTAGCACCGTGGCACACGAGGGCCGAGGGACGGGCCGCGCGCTGGGGCCGCCCCGCGCCTGGCCCGACCCAGGCCCCGCTCCGGGCCGCTGCCGACCCGGGGCTTAGCTCCACGGCACCCACCGACATAGAGCTGGTCCTCGTGCCTGGACGACCCCACGCCCAGCCCGGCCCTCGGACCCGCTCCGGGCCGCTGCTGACCCTGGGGCTTAGCTCCGTGGCAGCCGCAGGACAAGGGCCGGGCCGCGCACACGTGCCGTTCCGCTCCCGTCCCAACACTCGGCCGCGCTCCGTGCCGCTGCCGACGCCGGGGCTTAGCTCCGCGGCACACGCCATCGAAGGGCCTGGCCACATGCCTGGTCTGCCCCGCGCCTGGCCCAGCCCTCGTCCCCCCTTTGGGCCGCTGCCGAACCCGGTGCTTAGCTCCGCGGCACCCGCCAGCGGAGGATCGTGCCTCGCCCGGGCTGCCCCGCACCTGGACCAGCCCTCAGCCCTCGGCCCTCCTCCGGGCCTCTGCCGATCCCGGGGCTTAGCTCCACGGCACCCACCGGCGGAGGACTGGGCCACGTGCCTGACTGCTCCAATCCCCTCCCGACCATCGGCCGCGCTCCGGGCCGCTGCCGACCCCGGGGCGTAGCTCCGCGGCACCCGCGGTCCAAGGATCGGGCCGCAAGCCCGAGCCGCCCCGCTACCGTTCCGACCCTCGGCCGCATTCTGGGCCGCTGGCGAACCCGGGACTTAGCTCCGCGGCACCTACCGGCGGAGGGCCATTTCTCGCGCCCAGGCCGGCCACGCCCGTCACGGCCCTCGGCCCCACTCTGGGCCGCTGCCGACCCCGGGGCTTAGCTCCGCGGCACCCGCCGGCGGAAGACCGTGCCACGCCGCCGGGCTGCCCCGCGCCGGCTCCGGCCCTCTTCTCCCCTCTGGGTCGCTGCCGACCCCGGAGCTTAGCTCTGCGGAACCCGCCGGTGGAGGACCGGGCCACGTGCTCGACTGCCCCGATCCCGCACTGACCATCGGCCGTTCTCCGGGCCCCTGCCGACCCCGGGGCTTAGCTCCGCGGCACCCGTCGGCGGAGGGCCAGGCCGCGCGCCAGGGCCGCCCCGCGCACGGCCTGGCCCTCGGCCCATTTCCCGGCCGCTCCCGACCCCGGGGCTTAGCCCTGCGGCACCCGCCGGCGCAGGGCCGGGCCGCTTGCCTGGGCAGCCCCGCGCCCGGCCCGGCCCTCGGCCCCGCCCCAGGCCGCTGCGGAACCCGGGGCTTAGCTCCGCGGCACCCGCAGTCCGAGTGTTGGGCCGAGCGCCCGAGCCGCACCGCTACCGTCCCGACCCTCTGTCCACGTTCTGGGCCGCTTCCGACCCGGGGGCCTAGCTCCACGGCACACGCGGGGCCGAGGGCTGGGCCGCGCGCGTCCGGCCGCACCAGCAACGGCCCTCGGCCCCGCTCTGGGCAGCTTCCGACCGCATGGTTTAGCACCGCGGCACCAGCAGGCCGAGGTCCGGGCCGTGCGCCCGGCCCGCCCCACGCCCGGACAGGCCCTCGGCCCTGCTCTGGGCCGCTGCCGACACCGGGGCTTAGCTCCACGGCACCCGCCGGTGGTGGACCGTGCAGCGGGCCCGGGCTGCCCGGCGCACTGCCCGGCCCTCGGCCCTGCTCCGGGCCGCTGCCGAACCCGGGGCTTAGCTCCGCGGCACCCGCCAGAGGAGGACGGGGCCGCGCGCCTGGGCCGTCCCGCGCCCCGCCTGGCCCTCGGCCCCACTCCGGGCCACTGCCGCCCCGGGGCTTAGCTCCGCGGCACCCGCGGGCCGAGGGCCGGGTCGCGCACCCGGGCCGCACCGCGCCCAACCCGGCCCTTGGCCCTGCTCCGGGCCGCTGCCGACCCCGGGGTTTAGATACGCGGCACCCGGGGGCCGAGAACCGGGCCACGCGCCCATGCCGCACCATGCCCAGCCCGGCCCTCGGCCCCGCTCCGGGCCGCTGCCGACCCCGGGGCTTAGCTCCGTGGCACACGCGGGCCAAGGGCCGTGTCACACGCTGGGGCTGCCGCGCGCCCCTCCCGGCCCTGGCCCCACTCTAGGACGCTGCTGACCCCGGTGATTAGCTCCGCGGCTTTCGCGGGCCGAGGGTCGGGCCGCGCGCCTGCGCCGCCCCGCGCCCTACCCGGCCCTCGGCCCCGCTCCGGGCCGTTGCCGACCCCGAGGCTTAGCTCCGCGGCATCCCACCGCATAGGGCTGGGCCGCGTGCCCGAGCCGCCCCGCTCCCTTCCCTACACTCGGCCGCGCTATGGGCCGCTGCCTAACCCGGGGCTTAGCTCCATAGCACCCGTCAGTGGATGGCCGGGTCTCGCTTGGGTCGGCGCTCCCGCCACGGCCCTCCTTTCCACTCTTGGCCGCTGCCGACCCCGGGGCTTAGGTCTGCGGCACCCACCGGCGGAGGGCCGTTACTCGCGCCCGGGCCGGCCGAGCCCGACCCGGCCCTCAGCCCCGCTCCGGGCCACTGCCAACCCCGCGGCGTAGCTCCGCGGCACACGCCAGTGGAGGGCCTGTCCACGCGCATGGGCCGCCCAGCGCCCAGGCCCGCCCTCGGACCCGCTCCGGGCCGCTGCTGACCCCATGGCTTAGCTCCGTGGCAGCCGCGGTACGAGACAGGCTGCGCGCACGTGCCGCTCCGCTCCTGTCCAGACACTCGGCTGCGCTCCAGGCTGCTGCCGACGCCGGAGCTTAGCTCTGCGGCACACGTCATCGGAGGGCCTGGCCATGCACCTGGTCTGCCCCGCGCCTGGCCCGGCCCTCGTCCCCCCTCCGGGCCACTGCCGACCCCGGGGCCTAGCTCCGTGGCACCCGCCGGCGGAGGACCGTGCCTCGCCCGGGCTGCCCCGCACCTGGCCCGGCCCTCGTCCCTCCTCCGGGCCGCTGCCGACCCCGGGGCTTAGCTCCTCGGCACCCGCCGGCGGAGGACCGGGCCACGTGCCTGACTGCCCCGATCCCCTCCTGACCATCGGCCGTGCTCCGGGCCGCTGCCGACCCCGGGGCTTAGCTCCTCGGCACCCGCGGTCCGAGAATCGGGCCGCACGCGCGAGCAGCCCCGCTACCGTCCCGACCCTCGGCTGCATTCTGGGCTGCTGGCGAACCCAGGGCTTAGGTCCGCAGCACCCACCGGTGGAGGGCCATTCCTCGCGCCCGGGCCGGCCGCGACCGTCACGGCCCTCGGCCCCACTCTGGGCCGCTGCCGACCCCGGGGCTTAGCTCTGCGGCACCATCGGGCCGAGGTTCGGGCCGCGCGCCTGCGCCGCCCCCCGCTCGACCCGTTCCTCGATCCCGCTCCGGGCCGCTGCCGACCCCGGGGCTTAGCTCTGCGGTACTAGCAGTCCGGTGGCACCCGCGGGACGAGAGATGGGGCCGCGCGCCCTGGCCGTCCCGTGCACGTCCCGGCCCTCGGTCCCGCTCCGGTCCTCTGCCAACACCGGGACTCAGCTCCGCGGCACCAGCAGGCCGAGGCAGGGCTGCGCGCCTGAGCCAACCCGCACTGGGCCTGGCCCTCGGCCCCGCTCCGGGCCGCTGCCGACCCCGGGGTTTAGCTCCGCGGCACCCGCTGGCATAGAACTGTGCCGCGCGTTAGGGCTGCCCCGCGCCTGGCCCGGCCCTCATACCCCCTCCGGGCCGCTGCCGACCCCGGGGCTTAGCTCCGTGGCACCCGCCGGTGGAGGACCGTGCCTCGCCCGGGCTGCCCCGCACCTGGCCCGGCCCTCGTCCCTCCTCCGGGCCGCTGCCGACCCAGGGGCTTAGCTCCTCGGCACCCGCCGGCGGAGGACCAGGCCAGGTACCTGACTGCCCCGATCCCCTCCTGACCATCGGCCGTGCTCCGAGCCGCTGCTGACCCCGGGGCTTAGCTCCTTGGCACCCGCGGTCCCAGTATCGGGCCGCGCGTCTGAGCAGCCCCGCTACTGTCCCGACCCTCGGCCGCATTCTAGGCCACTGGCGAACCCAGGGCTTAGGTCCGCAGCACCCACCGGCGGAGGGCCATTCCTCACGCCCGGGCCGGCCGCAACCGTCACGGCCCTCGGCCCCACTCCGGGCCGCTGCCGACCCCGGGGCTTAGCTCCGCGGCACCGTCGGGCTGAGGTTCGGGCCGCGCGCCTGCGCCGCCCCGCGCCCGACCCGTTCCTCCATCCCGCTCCGGGCCGCTGCCGACCCCGGGGCTTAGCTCCGCGGCACTAGCGGTCCGATGGCACCCGCGGGACGAGGGATGGGGCCGCGCGCCCTTGCCGTCCCGTGCACGTCCCGGCCCTCGGCCCCGCTCCGGGCTGCTGCCAACCCTGGGGCTTAGCTCCGCGGCACCAGCAGGCCAAGGCAGGGCTGCACGCCTGAGCCAACCAGCACTGGGCCTGGCCCTCGGCCACGCTCCGGGCCGCTGCCGACCGAGGGACTTAGTTCCGTGGCACAACAACGGCGGAGGACCGGGCCGCGCACCTGGGCTGACCCGTGCACTGCCCGGCCCTCGGCCCTGCTCCGGACCGCTGCCGACCCCGGGGCTTAGCTCCGCGGCACCCACCAGCGGAGGGCATGGCCCCGTACCCAGGCCGCCCCAGTCCGAGGCCGGCCCTCGGACCCGCTCCGGGCCGCTGCCGACCCCAGAGCTGAGCACCGTGGCACCAGCGTGATAAGGACCGGACTGCGGGCATGGGCCGGACCGCTCACGTCCCGACAATCGGCCGTGCACCGGGCCACTGCTGACCCCGGGGCTTAGCACCGCGGCACCAGCGGGCCGAGGTCCGGGCAGTGCACCCGGCCCGCCCCGTGCCCGGACAGGCCCTCGGCCCTGCTCTGGGCCGCTGCCGACCCCGGGGCTTAGCTCCACGGCACCCGCCGGTGGTGGACCGTGCTGCGGGCCCGGGCTGCCCGGCGCACTGCCGGCCCTCGGGCCTATTCCGGGCCGCTGCCGAACCCGGGGCTTAGCTCCGCGGCACCCGCCGGAGGAGGACGGGGCCGCGCACCTGGGCCGTCCCGCACCCCGCCCGGCCCTTGGCCCTGTTCCGGGCCGCTGCCGACCCCGGGGCTTAAATACGCGGCTCCCGCGGGCCGAGTGCCGGGCCGCGCGCCCGGGCCGCACCGTGCCCAGCCTGGCCCTCGGCCCCGCTCCAGGCCGCTGCCGACCCCGGGGCTTAGCTCCGTGGCACACGCGGGCAAAGGGCCGTGTCACGCGCTGGGGCCTCCCAGCCCTGGCCCCACTCTGGGCCGCTGCCAAACCCAGGGATTAGCTCCGCGGCTTTCGCGGGCCGAGGGTCGGGCCGCGCGCCTACGCCGCCCCACGCACTACCCGGCCCTCGGCCCCGCTCCCGGCCGCTGCCGACCCCGGGGCTTAGCTCCGCGGCATCCCACCGCGGAGGGCTGGGCCGCGTGCCCGAGCCACCCCGCTCCCATCCCTACACTCGGCCGCGCTACGGGCCGCTGCCTAACCCGGGGCTTATCTCCGCAGCACCCGTCGGTGGAGGGCCGGGTCGCGCTTGGGTCGGCCGCGCCCGCCAAGGCCCTCCTTTCCGCTCTTGGCCGCTGCCGACCCCGGGGCTTAGGTCTGCGGCACCCACCAGCGGAGGGCCGTTCCTCGCGCCCGGGCCGGCCGCGCCTGTCACGGCCCTCTGCCCTGCTCCGGGCCAGTGCCGACCCCGTGGCTTAGATCCGCAGCCCACGCGGGCCGAGGGATGGGCCGCGCGCCAGGGCCGCCCCGCGCCCGGCCCGGCCCTCAGCCCCGCTCCGGGCCACTGCCGACCCCGCGGCTTAGCTCCACGGCACACGCCAGCGGAGGGCCTGGGCACGCCCTCGGCCTCGCTCCGGGCCGCTGCCGACCCTGGGGCTTAGCTCCGCGGCAACAGACGGCGTAGGGCCGGGCCGCGCACCTGTGCCGTCCTGTGCCCGGCCCGGCCCTCGTCCCCGCTTTGGGCCACTGCCGACCCCGAGGATTAGCTCGGTGGCACCCGACGGCGGAGGGACGGGCCGCGCGCCTGTGCAGCCCCGCACCCGGCCGGGCCCGCGGCACCGCTCCGGGCCGCTGCCGACCCTGGGCTTAGCTCTGCAGCACCCGCGGGCGGAGGACCGGGCCTCTCTCCCGGGCGGGCTGCGCCCGTCACGGCCCTCGGCCCCACTCCGGGAAGCTGCCAACCCCGGGGCTTAGATCCGCGGCACCCGCCGGCAGAGAACCGGGCCTCGCCCGAGGGTCGGCCGCGCCCACCACGGCCATGGGCCCCACTCCGGGCCGATGCCTACCCTGGGGCTTAGCTCCGCAGCACCCGTCAGAGGAGGGCTGGGACGCGCAACTGGGTCGGCCACGCCTGCCACGGCCCTCCTCCCCACTCTGGGCCGCTGCCGACCCCAGGGATTAGGTCTGCGGCACCCACCGGTGGAGGGCCAGGCCACACGCCCGGGCAGCACCGCGCCTGGCCCGGTCCTCGGCTCCGCTCCGGGCCGCTGTCAACCCCGGGACTTAGCTCTGCGGCACCCGCCAGCAGAGGGCCTTGCTACGCGCATGGGTCGCCCAGCGCCCAGCCCTGCCCTCAGGCCCGCTCAGGGCCGCTGCCGACCCCGGGGCTTAGCTCCGCGGCACACAATAGCGGAGGGCCGGGCCGCACGCCTGTGCCACCCCGCACCCGGCCGGGCCCCGCGGCACTGCTCCGGGCCGCTGCCGACCCCGGGGCTGAGCTCCCTGGCACATGCGGGCGGAAGGCCTGGCCACGTGCCCGGACTGCCCAGCGCCCGGCCCAGCCCTCAGGCTCGCTCAGAGCCGCTGCCGACCCTGGGGCTTAGCTCTGAGGTACCCGCTGAAGGAGGGTCAATACGCGTGCCAGGGCCGGCGGCGACAGGCCCGGCCCTCGGCCCCGCTCCAGGCCGCTGCCGACCCCGGGGCTTAGCTCTGCGGCACCCGCAGGTGGAGGGCCGGGCCGAGCGCCAGGACTGCTCCGTGCCCGGCCCAGCCCTCAGCCCCGCTCCAGGCCGATGCCGTCCCCGGGGCTTAGCTCCGTGGCACACGCCAGCGGAGGGCCTGGCCACGCGCCTGGGCTGCCCAGCACCCGGCCCGGCCCACGGCTTCGCTCCGGGCCGCTGCCGACCCCAGGGCTTAGCTCCGCAGCCCACGCGAGCCGAGGGACAGGGCGCGTGCCGGGGCCGCCCCACGCCTGACCCGGCCCTCGGCCCCGCTCCGGGCCTCTGCCAACCCCCGGGCTTAGCTCCGCGGCACACGCCAGCGGAGGGCCGGGCCACGCGCCTGTGCCGTCCATGCCCGGCCCGGCCCTTGTCCCCGCTCCGGGCCGCTGCCGGCCCCGAGGATTAGCTCGGCGGCACCCGACGGCGGAGGGCCGGGCCACGCGCCTGAGCCGCCCCGCACCAGGCCGGGCCTGAGGCACCGCACCGGGCCCCGGCCGACCGCGGGGCTTAGCTCCGCAGCACCTTTCGGAGGAGGACCGGGCCACGTGCCCGGGCCGCCCTTTTCCCATCGGGACCCTCGGCCGCGCTCCGGGCCTCTGCCGACCCCGGGGCTTAGCTCTGCGGCACCCGTTGGCAGAGGGTCGGGCCGAGCGCCCGGGGCGCCCCACGCACGCTCCGGGCCTCAGCACCGCTCCGGGCTGCTGCCGACCCCGGGGTTTTGCTCGGCCGCACCCACCGGCGGAGAGCCAGTCCTCGCGCCCAGGCGGGCTGCGCCCGTCACGGCCCTAGGCCCCGCTCCGGGCCGCTGCCGACCCCGGGGCTTAGCTCCATGTCACACAACGGTGGAGGGCCAGGCCGCACTCCGGGAATGACCCGCGCCCGGCCCACCCCTCAGTCATGCTCCGGGCCGCTGCCAACCCCGGGGCTTAGTTCCGCGGCACCCGCGGGCCGAGGGCCGGGCCGCACGAATGAGCCGCCCCGCACACGGCCGGGCCCCGCTGCACCACTTCAAGCCACTGCCGACCCCGGGGCTTAGCTCTGCGGCACCGGCGGGTCGACGGCCCGGCCGCTGCCACGCCGGTAACGGCGTCGCCCACGTAGCAACGCTGCAAGGGGCTCAGGCAAGGGCCTGGGTCCCTGGGAAGGGAAGGTTCGTGACCTACGGGTTTATGCCTCCGGCAGCCCCCTTTCACTGTTTTTATAGGCGCCTCTGACATGCAGTCTTCACCTGCCATTCTGTGGGAGCATGCCTCCGGTAGCCCCCTTTCACTGTTTTTATAGGCGCCTTTGACATGCAGTCTTCACTTGCCATTCTGTGGGAATAGGCCTCTGGCAGCGCCCCCTTTCACTGTTTTCTGGGCGCCTCTGACATGCAGTCTTCACTTGCCATTCTGTGGGAATAGGAGCCTGCTTGTTAAATATCTTGATTTAACTTTTGGCCTTGGAAAGATGCTTGCTAGTAGAGTTAATATTAGTTTTTGCAAAATTCTGATTTTTACATGCCTGCTAGTAAAGTAGAGTTAATATTAGCTTATAAAGTCCTGATATTTTCTTTAGTTTATGGGTAGGCGTTTTTAGGGAAATAGAAGCTTAATGTCAGTAAAAGTAGACAATTAAGAAATTATAAGGAACATAATATTTCACTCACATATTTTATTAGAACAAGTGGATCTTTTGCCCTAATCTTAAAACAGAACGTGTACGTGCCCCCTGTTGTCTTGGAAACATGACCCATGGCCTGATGTAATGTGTGCTTTGCCACGTTGTTTCTGTAACTGTATAAAAAGAAGAACTCTGGACGCAATAAACCGCAGCAGCACTCAACCTCTCTTGTGTTGGTGTCTGTCTGTCCAACGCGCCGAATCTCCTGCTCTCCTGTGCACCTTCGCCTGGTCCCCCTCAGTCTGGTGGTCTTCGACCAAGCAAGTCTGCGGCAGGCCGCGAGCCGGTTGGGCCTCGTTCCCGTCCCGGCCATGGCCCCGCTCCGGGCCGCAGCCGATCCCGGGGCTTAGCTCCGCGGCACTAGCGGGCCGATGGCACCCGCGGGCCGAGAGTTGGGGCCGCGCGCCCGGGCCACACCACGCCTTGCCCGGCCCTCGGACCCGCTCCGGGCCGCTGCCGACCCCGGGGCTTAGCTCCGCGGCACCAGCCGGCTGAGGGCTGGGCCACGCGCCTGGGCCGCCCCGCAACCGGCCCAGCCCTCGGCCACGCTCCGGGCTGCTGCCGACCCCGGGTCTTAGCTCCGCGCCACCAGTGGTCCGAGGGCCTGGCCGCGCGCCTGGGCCGCCCCGCGCCGGACCCGGCCCTTGGTCAAGCTCTGGGCAGCTGCCGACCCCGGGGCTTAGCTCCGTGGCACACAACAGCGGAGGGCTGGGCCGCGCGCCCGGGCCGACCCGCGCCCGGCCCAGCCCTTGGAACCGCTCCGGGCTGTTGCCGAACCCGGGGATTAGCTCCACGGCACACGCCAGCGGAGGGCCTGGCCAGGCACCTGGGCCGCCCAGCGCCCGGCCCGTCCTTCGGCCTTGCTCCTGGCCGCTGCCGATCCCGGGGCTTAGCTCCACGGCACACACCAGAGGAGGTCCTGGCCACGCGCATGGGCTGCCCAGCGACCGGCCCGGCCCTCGGCCTCGCTCCGGGACGCTGCCAACCCCGGGGCTTAGCTCCGCGGCACCCGCCGGCCGAGGGCTGGGTCGCGCGCCCGGGCCACCCCGCACCCGGCCCGGCCCTCGGACCCACTCCGGGCTGCTGCCGCGCCCGGGGCTTAGCTCCGCAGCATCAGCCGGCAGAGTACTGGGCTGCGAGCCCGAGCAGTCCCGCTCCCGTCCCGAATCTCGTCCGCGTTCCTGGCCACTGCCGACCCCACGGCTTAGCTTCATGGCACCCGCCAGCAGAGGGCCTGCCCACGCGCCCGGAGAGCCCCGCGCCCGGCACGGCCCTTGGACACGCTCCGGGCCGCTGCTGACCCCGGGGCTTAGCTCTACGGCACACAACGGTGGAGGGCCGGGCCGCGTGCCCGGGTCGCCCTGCGCACTGTGTGGCCCTCGGTCCCTCTCCGGGCCACTGCCAACCCCGGGGCTTAGATCCGCGGCACCCATCGGCGGAGGTCCGGGCCGTGCGCCAGGTCCACCCCGCACCCAGCCCGGTCCTCGGCCCCCCTCTGGGCCACAACAGACAGCAGAGCTTAGCTCCGCGGCACCCGCGGTCCGAGGGCCGGGCCGCGCGCCCAGGCCGCCCTGCACCTGGCACGGCCCTCGGATCTGCTACGGGCTGTTGCCGACCCCGGGGCTTAGCTCGCGGCAACCGTCGGCAGAGGGCCGGGCCGCGCGCCCGGGCCTCCCCGTGCCTGACCCAGCCCTCGGCCATGCTCCGGGCCGCTGCCGACCCCTGGGCTTAGCTCCATGGCACACAACGGCGGAGGGCTGGGCCGTGCGCCCGGGCCGACCCGCGCCGGGCCTAGCCCTTGGACCCGCTCCAGGCCGCTGCCGACCCCGGGGCTTAGATCCACGGCACCCGCGGGCCGAGGGACGGGCCGCGCGCCCGAGCAGTCCCTTTTCCGTCCCGAAACATATCCGCGTTCCTGGCCACTGCCGACCCCGGGACTTAGCTCCGCGGCACCCGCCGACAGAGGACCAGGCCGCGTGGCTGAGCTGTCCCGCTCCCATCCTGAACATCGTCCGCGTTCGTGGCCACTGCCGACCCCGGGGTTTAGCTCCACGGCACACGCCAGCGGAGGGTTAGGCCACGCGCCCGGACCGCCCAGCGCCCGGCCCGGCCCTCGGCCTCGCTCCGGGCCACTGCTGACCCTTGGGCTTAGCTCCGCGGCATCCGCCAGCGGATGGCCTGGCTACGCGCATGGGCCCCTGCCCTCGGCCTCGCTCGGGGCTGATGCCGACCCCGGGGCTTAGCTCTACGGCACCCGCGGGCAGAAGGCCGGGCCAAGCGCCCCTGCCGCCCCGCGCCCGGCCTGGCCCTTGGCCCAGCTCCAGGCCGCTGCCGACTCCGGAGCTGAGCTCCGAGGCACCCGCCGGCGGAGGGCCTGGCCACGCGCCCGGACCGCCCGGCGCCCGGCACGGCCCTTGGCCACGCTCTGGGACGCTGCCGACCCCGGGGCTTAGATTCGCGGCACCCGCGGGCCGAGGGACGCGCCGCGTGCCTGGACCGCCCCGCACCCGGCCCGGCCCTTGGCCCCGCAACAGGCCGCTGCCGACCCAGGGACTAAGCTCAGCGGCATCCGCCAGCAGAGGACCGGGCCGCGCACCCGAGCAGTCCCGCTCCCATCCCGAACCTCGTCCGCGTTCCTGGCCCCTGCCGACCCCGGGGCTTAGCTCCGCGGCACCCGCCGGCGGATGGGGCCGCGTGCCTGGGCCGTCCCGCACCCGGCCTGGCCCTCGCCCCCGCTCCGGGCCGCTGCTGACCCCGGGGCATAGCTCCACAGCACCCGCGAGCCGAGGGCGGGGCCACGCTCCCGGGCCGCACCGCGCCCTACACGGCCCTCAGCCCCGCTACGGGCCACTGCTGATCCCGGGGCTAAGCTCCACGGCACACGCCAGCGGAGGGCCTGGCCACGCGACTGCGCCGCCCAGTGGCCGGCCTGGCCCTCTGCCTCATTCCGGGCCGCTGCTGACCCTGGGGCTTAGCTCCACGGCACCCGCCATGGGAGGGCCTGGCTACGCGCATGGGCCGCCCAGCGCCCAGCGCCCGGCCCAGCCCTCAGGCCCGCTCCAGGCCGCTGCCGAACCCGGGGCTTAGCTCTGCGGTACCCGCTGACGGAGGGTCAGTCCGCGTGCCAGGGCCGGCGGCGCCTGTCCCGGTCCTCGGTCCCGCTCCGGGGCGCTGCCGACCCCGCGGCTTATCTCAACGGCACCTGCGGGCCGAGAATGTGGCCGCGCGTCCGGGCCGCCTCACGCATTTCCCAGCTCTCGGACCCGCTGCTGGCCGCTCCCGACCCCGGGGCTTACCTCCGCAGCACCCGCCGGTGGAGGATGGGTCCGCGACCCCGGGCCGTCCCGCGCAAGGCACGGCCCTCGGCCCCGCTCCAGGCCGCTGCCGTCCCCGGAGCTTAGCTCTGCGGCACCCGCCGGTGGAGGGCCGGGCCAAGCACCTGGGCAGCCCCGCGCCCGGTCCGGCCCTCGGCCCTGCTCCGGGCCACTGCCAACCCCGGGGCTTAGCTCCGCAGCACTAGCGTGCCGATGGCACCCTCGGCCCGAGACATGGGGCAGCACGCCCAGGCTGCCCCGCGCCTTGCCCGGCCCTCGGCCCCGCTCCTGGCCGCTCCCGACCCCAGGGCTTACTTCCGCGGCACCCGCCGGCTGAGGGCTGGGCCGCGCGCCCAGAATGGCCCGTGCCCGGCACGGCCCTCAGCCCCACTCAGAGCCACTGCTGACCCCTGGGCTTAGCTCCGCGGCACCCGCCGGCGGATGGGGCCGAGCGCCTGGGCCGTCCCGCACCCGGCCCGGCCCTCACCCCCGCTCCGGGCCGCTGCTGACCCCGGGGCATAGCTCCACGGCACCCGCGGGCCGAGGGCGGGGCCACGCTCCCGGGCCGCACCGCGCCCTACACGGCCCTCAGCCCCCGCTCCGGGCCACTGCTGACCCCGGGGCTAAGCTCCACGGCACACGCCAGCGGAGGGCCTGGCCACGCGCCTGCTCCGCCCAGTGGCCGGCCTGGCCCTCGGCCTCGTTCCGGGCTGCTGCTGACCCTGGGGCTTAGCTCCACGGCACCCGCCATGGGAGGGCCTGGCTACGCGCATGGGCCGCCCAGCGCCCAGCGCCCGGCCCAGCCCTCAGGCCCGCTCCAGGCCGCTGCCGAACCCGGGGCTTAGCTCTGTGGTACCTGCCGACGGAGCGTCAGTCCGCGTGCCAGGGCCAGCGGCGAATGGCCCGGTCCTCGGTCCCGCTGCGGGGCGCTGCCAACCCCGCGGCTTATCTCCACGGCACCCGCGGGCCGAGAATGTGGCCGTGCGTCCGGGCCGCCTCACGCATTTCCCAGCTCTCGGCCCCGCTGCCGGCCGCTCCCGACCCCGGGGCTTACCTCCGCGGCACCCGCCGGCGGAGGATGGGTCCGCGCGCCCGGGCCTCCCTGGCACGGCTCGGCCCTCGGCCCCGCTCCAGGCCGCTGCCGTCCCCGGGGCTTAGCTCTGCGGCACCCGCCGGTGGAGGGCCGGGCCAAGCACCCGGGCAACCCCGCGCCCGGCCCGGCCCTCGGCCCTGCTCCGGGCCGCTGCCAACCCCGGGGCTTAGCTCCGCGGCACTAGCGGGCCGATGGCACCCTCGGCCCGAGACATGGGGCAGCATGCCCGGGCCGCCCCGCGCCTTGCCCGGCCCTCGGCCCCGCTCCTGGCCGCTCCCGACCCCAGGGCTTACCTCCGTGGCACCCGCCGGCTGAGGGCTGGGCCGCTCGCCCAGTCCGCCCCGCACAAGACCCGGCCCTCGGCCCCCCTCTGGGCCACAACAGACAGCAGGGCTTAGCTCCGCGGCACCTGCGGGCCGAGGACCGGGCCGCGCGCCCAGGCCGCCCTGCGCCTGGCACGGCCCTCGGATCCGCTACGGGCTGTTGCCGACCCCGGGGCTTAGCTCGCGGCAACCGCCGGCAGAGGGCCGGGCCGCGTGCCAGGGCCTCCTCGTGCCCGACCCAGCCCTCGGCCACGCTCCGGGCCGCTGCCGACCCCTGGGCTTAGCTCCATGGCACACAACGGTGGAGCGCTGGCCCGTGCGCCCGGGCCGACCCGCGCCGGGCCTAGCCCTTTGACCCGCTCCAGGCCGCTGCCGACCCCGGGGCTTAGCTCCGCGACACCTGCTTTCCGAGGGCAGGCCCGTGGGCCTGGGCCGCCCAGCGCCCAGCCCGACCCTCGGCCTCGATCCGGGTCGCTGCCAACACCGGGGCTTAGCTCCACGGCCCACGTGGACCGAGGGAGGGGCCGTGTGCCGGGGCCGCCCCGCGCCTGACCCGGCCCTTGGCCCCGCTCCGGGCTGCTACCGACCCCGGGGCTTAGCTCCGCGGCATCCGCCTGCAGAGGACTGGGCCGCGCGCCCAAGCAGTCCCGCTCCCGTCCCGAACCTCGTCCGCGTTCATGGCCACTGCCGACCCCGGGGCTTAGCCCCCTTGGCACCCGACGGCGGAGGGCTTGGCCACGTGCCCGGGCTGCCCCGCGCCAGGCCTGGCCCTCGGCCCCGCTCCGGACCGCTACCGACCCCGGGGCTTAGATCCGCGGCACCCGAGGGCCGAGGGACGGGCCGCGTGCCCGAGCAGTTCCTTTTCCGTCCCGAACCTCGTCCGCGTTCCTGGCCACTGCCGACACCGGGGCTTAGCTCCGCGGCACCCGCCGGCAGAGGACCAGGCCGCGCACCTGAGCTGTCCCACTCCCGTCCTGAACCTCGTCCGCGTTCGTGGCCACTGCCGACCCCGGGGTTTAGCTCCGTGGCACACGCCAGCGGAGGGCCAGGCCACGCGCCTCGCTCCGGGCCACTGCTGACCCTTGGGCTTAGCTCCGCGGCATCCGCCAGCGGATGGCCTGGCTAAGCGCATGGGCCGCCCAGGGCCCAGCCCTGCCCTCGGCCTCGCTCGGGGCCGATGCCGACCCCGGGGCTTAGCTCTGCGGCACCCGCGGGCAGAGGGCCGGGCCGAGCGCCCCTGCCGCCCCGCGCCCGACCCGGCCCGTGGCCCCGCTCCGGGCCGCTGCCAACTCTGGAGCTGAGCTCCGTGGCACCCGCCGGCGGAGGGCCTGGCCACGCGCCCGGACCGCCCAACGCCCGGCACGGCCCTTGGCCACGCTCTGGGACGCTGCCGACCCCGGGGCTTAGATTCGCGGCACCCGCGGGCCGAGGGACGCGCCGCGCGCCCGGGCCACCCCGCACCCGGCCCGGCCCTTGGCCCAGCAACAGGCCGCTGCCGACCCAGGGGCTAAGCTCAGCGGCATCTGCCGGCAGAGGACCGGGCCGCGCACCCGAGCAGTCCCGCTCCCGTCCCGAACCTCGTCCGCGTTCCTGGCCCCTGCCGACCCCGGGGCTTAGCTCCGCGGCACCCGCCGGCAGATGGGGCCGCGCGCCTGCGCCGTCCCGCACCCGGCCCGGCCCTCGCCCCCGCTCCGGGCCGCTGCTGACCCCGGGGCTTAGCTCCGCGGCACCCGCGAGCCGAGGGCGGGGCCACGCTCCCGGGCTGCACCGCGCCCTACATGGCCCTCAGCCCTGCTCCGGGCCACTGCTGACCCCGGGGCTTAGCTCCACGGCACACGCCAGCGGAGGGCCTGGTCACGTGCCTGCGCCGCCCAGTGGCCGGCCTGGCCCTCGGCCTCGTTCCGGGCCGCTGCTGACACTGGGGCTTAGCTCCACGGCACCCGCCATGGGAGGGCCTGGCTACGCGCATGGGCCGCCCAGCACCCAGCGCCCGGCCCAGCCCTCAGGCCCGCTCCAGGCCGCTGCCGAACCCGGGGCTTAGCTCCGCGGTACCCGCCGACGGAGGGTCAGTCCGCGTGCCAGGGCCGGCGGCGACTGGCCCGGTCCTCGGTCCCGCTGCGGGGCGCTGCCGACCCCGCGGCTTATCTCCACAGCACCCGCGGGCCGAGAATGTGGCCACGCGTCCGTGCCGCCTCATGCATTTCCCAGCTCTCGGACCCGCTGCCGGCCGCTCCCGACCCCGGGGCTTACCTCCGCGGCACCCGCCGGCGGAGGATGGGTCCGCGCGCCCGTGCCTCCCGGGCACGGCTCGGCCCTCGGCCCCGCTCCAGGCCGCTGCCGTCCCCGGGGCTTAGCTCTGCGGCACCCGCCGGTGGAGGGCCGGGCCAAGCGCCCGGGCAGCCCCGCGCCCAGCCCGGCCCTCGGCCCTGCTCTGGGCCGCTGCCAACCCCGGGGCTTAGCTCCGCGGCACTAGCGGGCCGATGGCACCCTCGGCCCGAGACATGGGGCAGCACGCCCGGGCCGCCCCGCACCTTGCCCGGCCCTCGGCCCCGCTCCTGGCCGCTCCCGACCCCAGGGCTTACCTCCGCGGCACCCACCGGCTGAGGGCTGGGCCGCGCGCCCGGAATGGCCCGTGCCCGGCACGGCCCTCAGCCCCACTCAGGGCCACTGCTGACCCCGGATCTTAGCTCCGCGGCACCCGTCGGCGGAGGAACCGGCCGCTCGCCCAGTCCGCCCCGCACAAGGCCCGGCCCTCGGCCCCCCTCTGGGCCACAACAGACAGCAGGGCTTAGCTCCGCGGCACCCGCGGTCCGAGGGCAGGGCCGTGCGCCCAGGCCGCCCTGCGCCTGGCACGGCCCTCGGATCCGCTACGGGCTGTTGCCGACCCCGGGGCTTAGCTCGCGGCAACCGCCAGCAGAGGGCCGGGCCGCGCGCCCGGGCCTCCTCGTGCCTGACCCGGCCCTTGGCCCCGCTCCGGGCCGCTGCCGACTCCGGAGCTGAGGTCCGTGGCACCCGCCGGCGGAGGGCCTGGCCACGCGCCCGGACCGCCCAGCGTCCGGCACGGTCCTTGGCCACGCTCTGGGACGCTGCCGACCCCGGGGCTTAGATTCGCGGCACCCGCGGGCCGAGGGACGCGCCGCGCGCCCGGGCCGCCCCGCGCCCGGCCCGGCCCTTGGCCCCGCAACAGGCCGCTGCCGACCCAGGGGCTAAGCTCAGTGGCATCCGCCGGCAGAGGACCGGGCCGCGCACCCGAGGAGTGCCGCTCCCGTCCCAAACCTCGTCTGCGTTCCTGGCCCCTGCCAACCCCGGGGCTTAGCTCTGCGGCACCCGCCGGCTATGGGGCCAGCGCTTGGGCCGTCCCACAACCAGCCCGGCCCTCGCCCCCGCTCCGGGCCGCTGCTGATCCCGGGGCTTAGCTCCACGGCATCCGCCGGCAGAGGACCGGGCCGTGCGCCCGAGCAGTCCCGCTCCTGTCCCGAACCTCGTCCGCGTTCCTGGCCACTGCTGACCCCGGGACTTAGCTCCGCGGCACCCGCGGGCCGAGGGATGGGCAGCGCGCCCGGGCTGCCCTGTGCCAGGCCTGGCCCTCGGCCACATTCCGGGCCGCTGCTGAAACCCGGGGCTTAGATCCGCGGCACCCGCGGGCCGAGGGACGGGCCGCGCGCCCGAGCTACCCCGCGCCCAGCCCTGCCCTTGGCCCCCCTCTAGGCCGCTGCCGACCCCGGGGCTTAGCTGCGCGGCATCCGCCAGCAGAGGACCGGGCCGCGCGCCCGAGCAGTCCTGCTCCCGTCCAGAACCTCGTCCACGTTCCTGGCCACTGCCGACCCCCGGGCTTAGCTCCGCGGCACCCGCCGGCAGAGAGCCTTGGACGCGCCCGGACCACCCAGTGCCCGGCACGGCCCTTGGCCATGTCCGGGCCGCTGCCGACCCCGGGGATTAGCTCTGTGGCACACAACGGCGGAGGGCCGGGCCGCGCGCCCGGGTCGCCCTGCGCACTGCCCAGCCGTCGGTCTGCTCCGGGCCGCTGCCGACCCCGGGGCTTAGCTCCGCGGCACCCGTCGGCGGAGGTCCGTGCCGTGCGCCCGGTCCAACCCGCATCCAGCCCGGTCCTCGGCCCCGCTCTGGGCCGCAACAGACAGCGGGGCTTAGCTCCGCGGCACCCGCTGTCCGAGGGCCGGGCAGCGCGCCCAGGCCGCCCCGGCCTGGCACGGCCCTCAGCCCCGCTACGGACTGTTGCCGACCCCGGGGCTTAGCTCGGCGGCACCCGCCGGCGGAGGTTGGGTCCGTGCGCCCGGGTCGCCCTGCGCACTGCCCGGCCCTTGGTCCCGCTCCGGGCCGCTGCCGACCCCGGGGCTTAGCTCCGTGGCACCCGTCGGCGGAGGACCGGGCTGCGCACCCGGGTCGCCCTGCGCATTGCCCGGCCCTCGGTCCCACTCCGGGCCGCTGCCGACCCCAGGGCTTAGCTTCGCGGCACCTGTCGGAGAAGGTCCGGGCGCGCGCCCGGTCCACACCGCACCCAGCCCGGTCCACGGCCCCGTTCTGGGCCGCAACAGACAGCAGAGCTTAGCTCCACGGCACCCGCGGTCCGAGGGCTGGGACACGCCCCCAGGCCGCCCCGCGCCTGGCACGGCCCTCAGACCCGCTACGGGCTGTTGCCGAACCCGGAGCTTAGCTCCGCGGCAACCGCCGGTGGAGGGCCAGGCCGCGCGCCCGGGCCGCCCTGCGCCCGGCCTGGCCCTCGGCCACGCTCCAGGCCGCTGCCAACCCCTGGGCTTAGCTCCGCGGCACCAGCTGGACGAGGGTTGGGCTGCATGCCTTGGCCGCCCTGCGCCGGGCACGGCCTTCGGCCACGCTCCGGTCCGCTGCCGACCCCGGGGCTTAGCTCCGCAGCACCCCCCGGCGGAGGGCTGGGCCGCGCACCTGGGCCGCCCCGCACCCGGCCCGGCCCTCGGACCCGCTCCAGGCCGCTGCTGACACCGGGGCTTAGATCCGCGGCACCCGCGGGCCGAAGGACGGGCCGCGCGCCCGGGTCGCCCCGAACCCGTCCCAGCCCTTGGCCCCCCTCCAGGCCACTGCCTACCCCGGGGCTTAGCTCCACGGCATTCGCCGGCAGAGGACCAGGCTGTGCGCCCGAGCAGTCCCGGTCCCGTCCCGAACCTCGTTCGCGTTCCTGGCCACTGCCGACCCCGGGGCTTAGCTCCGTGGCACACAACGGCGGAGGGCCGGGCCACACGCCTGTGCCGCCCCGCACCCGGCTGGGCCCCACGGCACCGCTCCGGGCCGCTGCCAATCCTGGGTCTGAGCTCCCCGGCACCCGCCGGCAGAGGGCCTGGCCACGCGCCCGGACCGCCCAGCCCTCAGGCCCACTCAGGGCCGCTGCCAACCCCGTGGCTTAGTTCCGCGGCACCCGCCGGCCGAGGGAGGGGCCGCGCGCCTGTGCCGCCCCGCAACCGGCCGTACCCCGCGGCACCGCTTTGGTCCACTGCCGACCCCGGGCTTAGCTTTGCAGCACCCGTGGGCCGAGAACATACCCGCGAGCCAGTGGGGCCCTGCTCCCGTCCCGGCCATGGCCCCACTCCAGGCCACTGCCGAACCCAGGGCTTAGCTCTGCGGTACCCGCCGACGGAGGGTCAGTCTGCGTGCCAGAACCGGCGGCAACAGGCCCGGCCCTCGGCCCCACTCCGGGGCGCTGCCGACCCCGCGGCTTATCTCCACGGCGCCCACGGGCCGAAAATGGGGCCGCGCGCCCGGGCTGCCCCACGCATTTCACAGCTCTCGGCCCCGCTGCCGGCTGCTCCCAACCCCGGGGCTTACCTCTGCGGCACCCGCCGGCGGAGGATGGGGCCGCGCGCCCGGGCCGTCCCGCGCACAGCATGGCCCTCGGCCCCGCTCCAGGCCGCTGCCGTCCCTGGGGCTTAGCTCTGCAACACACGCCGGTGGAGAGCAGGGCCAAGCGCCCGGGCTGACCCACGCCCGGCCCAGCCCTCGGTCCCGCTCCGGGCCGCTGCTGACCCCGGGGCTTAGCTCCGCGGCACTAGTGGGGCGATGGCACCCTCGGGCCGAGAGATGGGGCCGTGCGCCCGGGCCACCCCGCGCCTTGCCCGGCCCTCGGCCCCGCTCCCGGCCGCTCCCGACCCCAGGGCTTACCTCTGCGGCACCCGCAGGCTGAGGGCCGGGCCGCACGCCGGGAATGGCCCGCGCCCGCCACGGCCCTCAGCCCCATTCAGGGCCACCGCTTACCCCCGGGGCTGAGCTCCGCGGCACCCGTCGGCGGAGGTCCGGGCCTCGCGCCCAGGCGGCCCCACACACGGCCCGGTCCTCGGCTAGCTCCGGGCCGCTGCCAACCCCGGGGCTTAGCTCTGCAGCATCCGCGGGCCGAGGGCGGTGCTGCGTATCCGTGCCTCACCGCGCCCGGCCCTGCCCTCCGACCCAGTCTGGGCCGCTGCCGACCCCGGGGGTTAGCTCCGCGGCACCCGCCGGCGAAGGACAGTGCCGCGCGCTTGGGCTGCCTCGCGCCCGGTCCGGCCATGGCCCCGCTCGGGCCGCTGCCGACCCCGCGGCTTAGCTCCACCGCACCCGCGGGCCGCGAAAGGGGCCGCGCGCCCGGGCCATCAGGCGCACGGCCCGACCCTCGTACACGCTCCAGGCCGCTGCCGACCCCGGGGCTTAGCTCTGCGGCACCCGCCGGTGGAGGGCCGGGCCGGGCGCCCGGACTGCCCCGCGCCTGGCCAGCCCTCAGCCCCGCTCCGGGCCGCTACCGACCACGGGGCTTAGGTCCGTGACACACGCCAGCGGAGGGCCTGGCCACGCTCCTGGGCCTCCCAGCGCCCGGCCCGGACCACGGCCTCGCTCCGGGCCGCTGCCAACCCCGGGGCTTACCTCCGTTGCCCACGCGAGCCGAGGGACGGGCCGCGCGCCGGGGCCGCCCCACGCCTGACCCGGCCCTCGGCCCCGCTCCAGGCCTCTGCTGACCCCAGGGCTTAGCTCCACAGCACACGCCAGTGGAGGGCTGGGCCGCGGGCCTGTGCCGTCCCGTGCCCGGCCCGGCCCTCGTCCCCGCTCCGGGCTGCTGCCGACCCCGAGGATTAGCTCGGCGGCACCCGACGGTGGAGGGCCATGCCGCGCGCCTGTGCCGCCCCGCACCGGGCCGGGCCCGAGGCACCCCTCCGGGCCCCTGCCGACCCCGGGGCTTAGCTCCGCAGCACCCGCGGGCGTAGGGCTTGGCCGCACGCCTGTCCCGGCCATGGCCCCTCTCGGGCCGCTGCTGAACCTGGGGATTAGCTCCGCAGCACCCGCCGGCCGAGGGCCGGGCTGCGACCCCGGGGCGCCCCGCTTTTCTCCCGGCCCTCGACCACGCTCTAGGCCACTGCCGACCGTGGGGCTTAGCACCGCGGCACCTTTCAGAGGAGGACCGGGCCACGTGACCGGGGCGCCCTTTTACCTTCTGGACCCTCGGCCGCGCTCCGGGCCTCTGCCGACCGCGGGGCTTAGCTCCGTGGCACCCGTCGGCTGAGGGTCGGGCCGAGCGCCCGGGGAGTCCCGCGCATGCCCTGGGCCTCAGCCCCGCTCCGGGCCGTGCCTGTCACGGCCCTCGGCCCCACTCTAGGCTCTTGCCAACCCTGGGGCTTAGCTCCGCAGCACCCACCGGCAGAGGACCAGGATGAGCGCCCGGGCCGACCCGTGCCCGGCCCGGCCCTAGGCCCCGCTCCGGGCCGCTGCCGACCCCGGGGCAGAGCTCCGCGGCACCCGCCGGCGGGGGGCCTGGCCACGCGCCCCGACCGCCCAGTGCCCGGCACGGCCCTCGGCCACGCTCCGGGCCGCAGCCGACACCGGGGCTTAGCTCCACGGCACACAACGGTGGAGGGCCGGGCCACACGCCCGGGCTGACCCTCGCCCGGCCCACCCCTCGGCCACGCTTCGGGCCGCTGCCGACCCAGGGGCTTAGTTCCGCGGCACCCGCCGGCCGAGGGCCGGGCCGCACGAATGTGCCGCCCCGCACTTAGCAGGACCCCGCGGCACCGCTCCAGGCCACTGCCGACCCCGGGGCTTAGCTCTGCGGCACCCGCAGCCGAGGGCCGGGCCGCGAGCCAGTGGGGCCTAGTTCCCGTCCCGGCCATGGCCCCGCTCCAGGCCGCTGCCGACCCCGGGACTTAGCTCCGCGGCACTAGCGGTCCGATGGCACCCGCGGGCCGAGAGTTGGGGCCGCGCGCCCGGGCCGCACCACGCCTTGCCCGGCACTCGGCCCCGCTCCTGGCCGTTCCCGACCCTGGGGCTTACCTCCGCGGCACCCGCCGGCGGAGGATGGGGCCGCACACCCGGGCCGTCCCGCGCACGGCCCGTCCCTCGGCCCTGCTCCGGGCCACTGCCGACCCCGGGGCTTAGCTCCGCGGCCCAAGCGGGCCGAGGGACGGGCCACACGCCAGGGCCGCCTCCCGCCCTACCCGACCCTCTGCCCCGCTCCGGGCCGCTGCCGACCCCAGGGCTTAGCTCCGCGGCACCCGTGGTCCGAGGGCCAGGCCCGCGCCCAGGCCGCCCCGTGCCTGGCACAGCCCTCGGACCCGCTACGGGCTGTTGCCGACCCCGGGGCTTAGCTCTGCGGCAACCGCCTGCGGAGGGCTGGGCCGCGCGCCCGGGCTGCCCCGCGCCCAGCCCGGCCCTCGGCCACTCTCCGGGCCGCTGCCAACCCCTCGGCTTAGCTCCGCAGCACCAGCTGGCCGAGGGCTGGGCCACGCGCCTGGGTCGCCCTGCGCCGGGCCCGGCCCTCGGCCACGCTCCGGGCCGCTGCCGACGACGGGGCTTAGCTCTGCGGCACACAACAGCGGAGGGCTGGGCCGCGACCCCAGGCCGACCCGCGCCCCGCCCAGCCCTTGGACACGTTCCGGGTCGCTGCCGACCCCAGGGCTTAGCTCCGCGGCACCCGCAGGCCGAGGGCAGGGCCGCGGGCCTGGGCCGCCCAGCGCCCAGCCCGACCCTTGGCCTCTCTCCGGGTCGCTGCCGACACCGGGGATGAGATCCGCAGCCCACGCGGACCGAGGGACGGGCCACGCACCGGGGCCGCCCCGCGCTCGACCCGGCCCTTGGCCCCGCTCCGGGCCGCTGCCGATCCCGGGACTTAGCTCCGCGGCACCCCCCGAAGGGGGGCAGGGCC
The DNA here is from genome assembly GCF_029834395.1 of Sorex fumeus. Classification (NCBI taxonomy): domain Eukaryota; kingdom Metazoa; phylum Chordata; class Mammalia; order Eulipotyphla; family Soricidae; genus Sorex; species Sorex fumeus. The sequence continues at coordinate 2,462,899 of NW_026606196.1, read as the reverse complement.
GCGCGCCCGGGCCACCCCGCACCTTGTCCGGCCCTTGGACCCGTCCCGAACCTCGTCCACGTTCCTGGCCACTGCCGACCCCGGTGCTTAGCTCTGCGGCACCCGCCGTCGGAGGGCCTGGCCACGTGCCCGGGCTGCCCCGCGCCATGCCCGTCCCTCGGCCCCTCTCCGGGCTGCTGCCGACCCTGGGGCTTAGATCCACGGCACCCGCGGGCCGAGGGACGGGCCGCGCGCCCAGGCCGCCCCGCGCCCGGCCCGGCCCTTGGCCTCCCTCTAGGCCGCTGTCGACCCCGGGGCTAAGCTCCGCGGCATCCACCGGTAGAGGACCGTGCCGCGCGACTGAGCAGTCCTGCTCCCGTCCCGAACCTCGTCCTCGTTCCTGGCCACTGCCGACCCCGGGGCTTAGGTCCGCGGCACCCGCCGGCGGAGGGCCTTGCCACGCGCCCGGACCACCCAGCGCCCAGCACGACCCTTGGCCACGTCCGGGACGCTGCCGTCCCCGAGGCTTAGCTCCACGGCACACAACGGCGGAGGGCCGGGCCGCTCGCCCGGGTCGCCCTGCGCACTGCCTGGCCCTCGGTCCCGCTCTGGGCCGCTGCCGACCCCGGGGCTTAGGTCCACGGCACCCGTCTGCGGAGGTCCGGGCCGCGCGCCCAGTCCAACCCGCACCCAGCCCGGTCCTCGGCCCCGCTCTGGGCCGCAACAGACAGCAGGGCTTAGCTCCGAGGCACCCGCGGTCAGAAGGCCGGGCCGCGCACCCAGGCCGCCCTGCGCCTGACACAGCCCTCGCCCCGCTACGTGCTGTTGCCGACCGCGGGGCTTAGCTCCAGGGCACCTGTGGGCTGAGGGCCGGGCCGCGGTCCAGTGGGGCCCCGCTCCCATCCCGGCCATGGACCTGCTCCGGGCCGCTGCCGAACCCGGGGCTTAGCTCTGCGGTACCCGCCGACGGAAGGTCAGTCCGCGTGCCAGGGCCGGCCTCGACCGGCTTGGCACTCGGCCCCGCTCCCGGCCGCTCCCGACCCCGGGGCTTAGCTCCGCGGCACCCGTGGGCCGAGGGCGGGGCCACCCTCCCGGGCCGCACCACGCCCGGCCCGGGCCTCAGCCCCGCTCTGGGCCACTGCCGACCCCTGGACTTAGCTCCACGGCACACGCCAGCGGAGGGCCTGGCCACGCGCCTGGGACACCCAGCACCTGGCCCAGCCCTCGGCCTCGCTCCGGGCCGCTGCTGACCCTGGGGCTTAGCTCCGCGGCACCTGCCAGCGGAGGGCCTGCCTACGCGCACAGGCCGCCCAGGGCCCAGCCCCGCCCGCGGCCTCGCTCGGGGCCGCTGCCGACCCCGGGGCTTAGCTCCGTGGCACCCGCCGGCCGAGGGGCGGGCCGCACGAATGTGCCACCCCGCACCTGGGCAGGCCCCGCAGCACTGCTCCAGGCCACTGCCGACCCCGGGGCTTAGCTCTGCGGCACCCGCGGGCCGAATGCCGGGCCGCGAGCCGGTGGGGCCTCGTTCCCGTCCCTGCCATAGCCCCGCTCCGGACCGCTGCTGACCCCGGGGCTTAGCTCCGCGGCACCCGCGGGATGAGGGCGGGGCCACGCGCCCGGACCGCACTGCGCCCGTCCCAGCCCTCAACCCCGCAACTGGCCGCTGCTAACCGCGGGGCTTACCTCCGCGGCACCCGCCGGCGGAGGACGGGGCCGCGCGCCTGGGCCGTCCCGCGCCTGGCCCAGCCCTCGTCCCCGCTCCGGACCGCTGCCGACCCCGGGGCTTATCTTTGCGGCACCCACCAGCTGAGGGCTGGGCCACGCGCTCGGAACGCCCCGCGCCCAGCACGGCTCTCAGCCCCACTCCGGGCCGCTGCCGACCCCGAGGATTAGCTCGGAGGCACCCGACGACAGAGAGCATGGCCGCGCGCCTGTGCTGCTCCGCACCCGGCCGGGCCCGAGGCACCGCTCCGGGCCGCTGTCGACCGCGGGGCTTAGCTCCGCTGCACCCGTCGGAGGAGGACCGGGCCACGTGCCCGGGCCGCCCTGCTCCCGTCGGGAACCTCGGCCGCGCTCCAGGCCGCTGCAGACCCCTGGGCTTAGCTCCGCGGCACCCATCGGCGGAGGGTCGGGCCGCGCGCCCGGGCCGCCCCACGCCCGGCCCGGCCCTCGGCCCGCTCCGGGCCACTGCCAAACCCGGGGCTAAGCTCCGCGGCACACAACAGCAGAGGGCCTGGCCATGCGCCTGGGCTGCCCAGTGGTCGGCCCGGCCCTCGGCCTCGCTCCAGGCCGCTGCCTTCCCTGGGGCTTAGCACTGCGGCACCCGCCGGTGGGGGACCGGGCCACGTGCCCGGGCTGTCCCACGCCCGGCTCGGCCCTCGGCCCCGCTCCGGACCGCTGCCGATCCCAGGGCTTAGATCCGCGGCACCCGCGGGTCGAGGGACGGGCCACGCGCCCGGGCTGCCTCGCACCTTGCCCGGCCCTTGGCCACCCTCCAGGCCGCTGCTGACCCCGGGGCTTAGCTCCGTGGCACACGCCAGCGGAGGGCCTGGCCACGCACCTTGGCCGCCCAGCACCAGGCCCGGCATTCGGCCTCGCTCCGGGCCGCTGCCGACCCCGGGGCTTAGCTCCGCTGCACACACCAGCGGAGGGCCGGGCCACGCGTCTGGGCCGCCCAGTGACCGGCCCGGCCCTCCGCCTCGCTACGGGCCGCTGCCGACCCCGGGCTTAGCTCCGCGGCCCACGCGGGCCGAGGGACAGGCCGCGCGCCGGGGCCTCCCAGCGCCCGAACCGGCCCTCGGCCCCGCTCCGGGCTGCTGCCGACCCTGGGGCTTAGATCCGTGGAACCCGCGGGCCGAGGGACGTGCCGCGCTTGGGCCGCCCCCCGCCAGGCCCGGCCCTTGGCCCCGCTCCAGGCCGCTGCCGACTCCGGGGCTTAGCTCCGCGGCACCCGCCGGCCGAGGGCCAGGCCGCACGAATGTGCCGCCCCGCACCCGTCCTGGCCCCGTGGCACCGCTCCAGGCCACTGCCGACCCCGGGGCTTAGCTCTGAGGCAACCGCGGGCCGAGGGCCGGGCCGCGAGCCGGTGGGGCCTCGTTCCCATCCCGGCCATTGCGCCGCTCTGGGTCGCTGCCGACCCCGGTGCTTAGCTCCATGGCACCAGCGGGCTGCGAGCTGGGCCGCGTGCCTGGGCCGCTCCGCACCCGGCCCTGCCCTCGGCCACGCTCCGGGCCGCTGCCGACCCCGGGGCTTAGCTCTGCGGCCCACGCGGACCGATGGACGGGCCGCATGCCGGGGCCGCCCTGCGCCCGACCCGGCCCTTGGCCCCGCTCCGGGCCGCTGCCGACCCCAAGGCTTAGCTCCGCGGCACACGCCAGCGGAGGCCCGGGCCGCGTGCCTGTGCTGTCCCGCACCCAGCCGGGCCCGAGGCACAGCTCCGGGCACCTGCCGACCCCGGGACTTAGCTCTGCAGCACCCGCGGGAGGAGGGCCGGGCCGCACGCCCGTCCCGGCCATGGCCCCTCTCAGGCCACTGCTGAACCCGGGGATTAGCTTCGCGGCACCCACCGGCCGAGGGCCGGGCCGCACGAATGTGCCGCCCCGCACCCGGCCGGGCCCGGCGGCACCACTCCAGGCCACTGCCGACCCCGGGGCTTAGCTCTGCGGCACCCGCGGGCCGAGGGCCGGTCCGCGAGCCGGTGGGGCCCCGTTTCCGTCCCGGCCATGGCCCCGCTCCTGGCCGCTGCCGACCCCGGGGCTTAGCTCCGCGGCATCAACGGGCCGAGGGCTGGGCCGCGCGCCTGGGCCGACCAGCGCCAGGCCCGGACCTCGGTCACGCTCCAGGCCGCTGCCGACCCCAGGGCTAAGCTCCGTGGCACACAACAGCGGAGGGCTGGGCCGCGCACCCGTGCCGACCCGTGCCCGGCCCAGCCCTTTGACCCGCTCCAGGCCGCTGCCGACCCCGGGGCTTAGCTCTGCGGCAACCGTGGGCCGAGGGCCGGGCCGTGAGCCAGTGGGGCCCCGCTCCCGTCCCGGCCATGGCCCCGCTCCGGGCCGCTGCCAAACCTGGGGCTTAGCTCTCCGGTACCCGCCGACGGAGGGTCAGTCCGCGTGCCAGGGCCGGCAGCGACCGGCCCGCCTCTCGGCCCCGCTCCGGGGCGCTGCCGACCCCGCGCCTTATCTCCACGGCACCCGCAGGCCCAGAATGGGGCTGCGCGCCCGGGCCGCCCCACGCCTTTCCCAGCCCTCGGCCCCGCTCCCGGCCGCTCTCGACCCCCGGGCTTACCTCCGCGGCACCCGCCGGCGGAGGGCCGGGCCACGCGCCCAGGCCGCCCCACGCCCGGCCCGACGCTCGGCCCGCTCTGGGCTGCTGCTGACCCCGGGGCTTAGATCCGTGGCACCCGCGGGACAAGTGATGGCCGCGGGCATGGGCCGACCCGCTCCCGTCCCGACAATCGGCCGCGCTCCGGGCCACTGCCGACCCCTGGGCTTAGCTCCGCGGAACTCGCCGGTGGTGAACCGGGTCGCGGGCCCGGGCTGCGCTGCGCACTGCCCGGCCATCGACCCGCTCCGGGCCGCTGCCGACCCCAGGGCTTAGCTCCGGGGCACTCGCCGGCGGAGGACCGGGTCAAGTGCCCGGGCTGCCCCGATCCCGTCCCGACCATCAGCCGCGCTCCGGCCCGCTGCCGACCCCGGGGCTTAGCTTCGCGGCACCCGCCGGCTGTGGGCCGGGCCGCGGGCCCGGAACAGCCCGCGCCCGGCACGGCCCTCAGCCCCCCTCCGGGCCTTTGTTGACACCGGGGCTTAGCTCCGCGGCACCCGTCGGCGGAGGTCCGGGCAGCGCGCCCAGGCCGCCCCTCACACGGCCCGGCCCTAGGCTATCTCCGGGCCATTTCCGACCCCGGGGCTTGGCTCTGCGGCACCCGTGGGACGAGGGCGGTGCCGCGTGCCCATGCCGCACCATGCACATCCCTGCCCTCTGCCCCGCTGCGGGCCGCTGCCGACCCCAAGGGTTAGCTCCACAGCACCCCCGGTCCGAGGGTCGGGCCGCGCGCCCGAGCCGCCTCGCTCCGGTCCCCACCCTCGGCCGCATTCCGGGCCGCAGCCGATCCCGGGGCTTAGCTCCACGGCACCCCCCGGCGGAGGGCTGGGCTGCGCGCCCGGGCCGCACCGCGCCCGGCCCGGCCCTCGGACCCGCTCCAGGCTGCTGCCGACCCCGGGGCTTAACTTCGTGGCACCCGCCGGACAAAGGCTGGGCCATGCGCATGGGCCGGCCCTCTCCCGTCCCGACACTCGGCCACGCTCCGGGCCGCTGCCGAACCCGGGGCTTAGCCCCGCGGCACCTGCGGGCTGAACTCCGGGCAGCGCGCCCGGTCTACCCCGCACCTGGAACATCCCTCGGCCCAGCTCCGGGCCACTGCCGACCCCGGGGCTTAGCTCCGTGGCACCCGCCGGCGGAGGACTGGGCCGCGTGCCCGGGCCGCCCTGCTCCCGTCCGGACACTCGGCCATGCTGCGGGCTGCTGCCGACCCCTGGGCTTAGCTCCGCGGCACCCTTCGGCAAACGTCTGGGCCGCGCGCCCCGGTCGCCATGCGCACTACCTGGCCCTCGTTCCCTCTCCGGTCCAATGCTGATCCCGGGGCTTAGCTCCGCGGCACCCGTCGGCGGAGGTCCGTGTCGCGCGCCCGGGTTGCCCTGCACACTGCCCGGCCCTGGGTCCCGCTCCGGGCCGCTGCCGATCCCTGGGCTTAGCTCCGCGGCACCCTTCGCCAAACGTCTGGGCCGCGCGCCCCAGTCGCCATGCGCACTACCTGGCCCTCGGTCCCTCTCCGGTCCAATGCTGATCCTGGGGTTTAGCTCCGCGTCACCCGTCGGCGGAGGTCCGTGTCGCATGCCTGGGTCGCCCTGCACACTGCCCGGCCCTGGGTCCCGCTCCGGGCTGCTGCCGACCCCGGGGCTTAGCTCCGCGGCCCCCGTCGACGGAGGTCTGGGCCGTGCACCCGGTCCACCCTGTGCCCAGCCCGGTCCTCGGCCCCGCTACGTGCCGCTACAGTCAGGGGGGCTTAGCTACGAGGCACCCGCGGTCTGAGGGCCGGTCCGCGCACCCATTCCGCCCCGTGCCCGGCACGGCCCTCGGCCCCGCTACGGGGCGTTGCCGACCCCGGGGCTTAGCTCCTTGGCACCTGCCGGTGGAGGGCCGGACCGGGCGCCCGGGCCGCCCTGCGCCCGGCCCGGCCCTCGGCCCGCTCCTGGCCGCTGCTGACCCCGGGGCTTAGCTCCTTGGCACCCGTGGGCCCAGGGCTGGGCCATGCTCCCGGGCCGCACCGCGCCCACCCGACCCTCAGCCCCGCCCCGGCCCGCTGCCAAACCTGGTGCTTATCTCCGGGGCACCCGCCGGCGGAGAAGTGGGCCACGTGCCCGGGCTGCCCCGATCCCGTCCCGACCATCAGCCGCGCTCCGTCCGCTGCCGACCCCGGGGCTTAGTTTCGGGGCACCCGGCGGCTGGGGGCTGGGCCGCGCGCCCGGAACGGCCCGCGCCCGGCACGGCCCTCAGCCCCACTCCCGGCCATTGTTGACCCCGGGGCTTAGCTCCGTGGCACCCGTGGTTGGAGGTCCGGGCCGCGCGCCCAGACCGCCCCGCACACGGCCCGGCCCTCGGTTAGCTCCGGGCCGTTTCCGACCCCGGGGCTTAGCTCTGTGGCACCCGTGGGCCGAGGGCAGTGCCGCGTGCCCGTGCCGCACTGTGCCCAGCCCTGCCCTCCACCCCGCTGCGGGCCGCTGCCGAACCCGAGGGTTAGCTCCGCGGCACCCTCTGGCGGTGGACCATGCAGCACGCTAAGGCTGCCCCGCGCCCGGTCCGGCCCTCGTCCCCGCTCCGAGCTGCTTCCGACCCCCGGGCGTAGCTCCGCGGCACCCGCCGGCGGAGGACTGGGCCACGTGCTCGGGCTGCCCCACTCCCGTCGGGACCCTCGGCCACGCTCCAGGCCGCTGCCGAACCCAGAACTTAGCTCCACAGCACCGCCGGTCCGAGGGTCGGGCCGCGCGCCCAAGCCGTCCCGCTCCCGTCCCACCCTCGACCGCGTTCCGGGCCACAGCCGACCCCGGGGCTTAGCTCCACGGCACCCACCGGCCGAGGGCCGGGCAGTGCGACTGTGCCGCCCCGCACCCGTCCATGCCTGCGGCACCGCTCCAGGCCGCTGCTGACCCAGGGGCTTAGCTCCTCGGCACACGCAGGCAAAGGGCCGTGTCGCTCGCTGGGGCCGCCCCGCACCTTGACTGGCCCTGGCCCCGCTCCGGGCTGCTGCCGACCCTGGGGCTTAGCTCCACGGCACCCGCCGGCCGAGGGCCGGGCAGTGCGACTGTGCCGCCCCGCAACGGTCCGGGCCCGCGGCACCGCTCCGGGCTGCTGCCGACTCTGGGGCTTAGCTCCGCGGTACCCTCCGACGGAGGGTCAGTCCGCGTGCCAGGGCCGGCATCGACCGGCCTGGCACTCGTCCCCGCTCCCGGCCACTCCCGACCCTGGACCTTATCTCCGCGGCACCCGCCGGCGGAGGACGGGGCCGCGCCCCTGGGCCGTTCCACGCCCGGCCCAGCCCTCGTCCCCGCTCCGGGCCGCTGCCGACCCCAGGACTTAGCTTCACGGCACCCGACAACGGAGGGCCAGGCCGCGCGCCTGTGCCACCCTGCACACGGCCGGGCCCGAGGCACCGCTTTGGGTCGCTGCCGACCCTGGGGCTTAGCTCTGCGGCACCCGCGGGATGAGGGCCTGGCCGCACGCCCGTTCCAGCCATGGCCCCGCTCGGGCCGCTGCTGAACCCCGGGGCCGAGGGCCGGGCATTGCGACTGTGCCGCCCAACACCCGTCCGGGCCCGCGGCACCACTCCGGACCACTGCCGACTCTGGGGCTTAGCTCCGCGGTACCCGCCGACGGAGGGTCAGTCCGCATGCCAGGGCCGGCCTCGACCGGCCTGGCACTCGGCCCCGCTCCCGGCCGCTTCCGACCCCGGGGCTTAGCTGCGCGGCACCTGCGGTCCGAGTGTTGGGCTGAGCGCCCGGGCCGCCCCGCGCCCGCCACATCCATCGGCCCCGTTCCGGGCTGCTGCCTACCCCGGGGCTTAGCTCCGCGACACCAGCGGGCCGAGGGCCGGGCCGCGCGCCCGTGCCTCACCATGCCCGGCCCGGCCCTCGGCCCTGCCCCGGGCCGCTGCGGACCTCGGGGCTTAGCTCAGCAGCAACCGCCGGTGGAAGGCCTGGCCGCGTGCCCATGCCACCCTGCGCCCGGTCCAGCCCTGGCCCCGCGCTGGGCCGCTGCCGACCCCAGGGCTTAGGTCTGCGGCACCCGCCGGTGGAGTTCCAGGCCGAGTGCCCTGGCAGCCCCACGCCCGGCTCAGCCCTCGGCCCAGCTCCAGGCCACTGCCCACCCCAGGGCTTAGCTCCACGGCACACGCCAGCGGAGGGCCTGGCCACTCGCCTGGGGAGCCCATCAGCCGGCCCGGCCCTCGGTCTCGCTCTGGGCCGCTGCTGACCCGGGACTTAGCTCCGCGGCACCCACCGGAGGAGGGCCAGTCCTCGCGCGTGGCCGGATGTGCCCGTCACGGCCCTCGGCCCCGCTCTGGTCCGCTGCTGACCCCGGGGCTTGGCACTGTGGCACACGCGGGCAAAGGGCCGTGCCGCGCGCCGGGGCCGCCACATGCCCCGCCCGGCCCTGGCCCCGCTCCGGGCCGCTGCCGACCTGGAGTTTAGCTCCGCGGCACACGCGGGCAAAGGGCCGTGCTGCGCGTCGGGGTTTAGCTCCGCGGCACACGCTAACGGAGTGCCTGGCCACGCGCCTGGGACTCCCCACTCCTGGCCCGTCCCTGGCTCCACTCCGAGCCGCTGCCGACCCCGGGGCTTAGCCCCGTGTCACCCACGGGCCAAGGGCCGGTCCGCGCGCACGTGCCGCCCCGCTCCCGTCCCGACACTCGGCCGCACTCCGGGCCGCTCCCGACCCCAGGGCTTAGCTCCGCGGCACCCATCGGCGGAGGGCCAGGCCGCGCGCCCGGGCCGCCCCGCGCATGGCCTGGCCCTCTGCTCCGCTCTGGGTCGCTGTCGACCTCGGGGCTTAGCTCCGCGGCACACACCAGCCGAGGGCCGGGACGCGCGCCAGTGCCGCCCTGCAGCCGGCCGGGCCCCGAGGCACCGCTCCGGGCCGCTGACGCCACACGCCAGCGGAGGGCCTAGCCACGCGCCTGGGCTGCCCAGCCACACGCCAGCAGAGGGCCTAGCCACACGCCTGGGCCGCCCAGCGCCCGGCCCGGCCCTCGGCCTCGCTCCGGGCCACTGCCGACCCCGGGGCTTAGCTCCGCGGACCACGCGGGCCGAGGGACAGGCCACGCCTCCAGGCCGCGCCACGCCCTGCACGGCCCTGGCCCCGCTCTGGGACGCTGCCGACCCCGGGGCTTAGCTACGCGGCACCCGCGGGCCGAGGGCCGGGCCGCACCCACGGCCGCACCGCGCACGGCCCGGTCCTCGGCCCCACTCCGGGCCGCGTCCGACCCCGAGGCTTAGCTCTGCGGCACACGCAGGCAAAGGACCATGCCTCCCGCCTGGGCCGCCGCGAGCCCTGCCCGGCCCTGGCCCCGTTCCGGGCTGCTGCCGACCCGGGGCTTAGCTCCACGGCACACACCGGCAGTGTGCCAGTCCTCGCGCCCGGGCTGGCTGCGCCCGTCACGGCCCTCGGCCCGGCTCTGGGCCGCTGCCGACCCCGGTGCTTAGCTATGCGGCACCCGCGGCGGAGGGTCGGGCCGCGTGCCCGGGTAGCACCGCGCCGGTCCCGGCCCTCGGCCCCGCTCCGAGCTGCTACCGAACCCGGGGCTTAGCTCTGCGGCACACTCCTGCCGAGGGCCGGGCCGCACGCCTGTGCCTCCCCGTACCCGGCTGGGCCCCGCGGCACCCCTCCGGGCCGTTGCCGATCCCGGGGCTTAGCTCCGCGGCCCCCGCGGGCCGAGAGATGGGGTCGCGCGCCCGGGACGCCCCGCTCCCATCGGGACCCTCGGCCGCGCTGCGGGCCGCTGCCGACACCCGGGCTTAGCTCCGCGGCACCCGTCGGCGGAGGTCCGGGCCGCGTGCTGGTGCTGCCCCGCGCCCTGCACGGCCCTGGACCCGCTCCGGGCCGCTCCCAACCCCGGGGCTTACCGACGCGGCACCCAAGGCCCGAGGGCCGTGCCGCGCGCCCGGGTCGCACCGCGCATGGCCCAGCCCTCGGCCCCACTCAGGGCCGCAGCCGACCCCGAGGCTTAGCTATGCGGCACACGGGGGCAAAGGGCCGTGCCGCGCGCCGGGGCCGCCGCGCGCCCCACCCAGCCCTGGCCCCACTCCGGGCCGCTGCCGACCCCCGGGGCTTAGCTCCGCGGCACCCACGAGCCGAGGGCCGGGCCGCGCGCGCGGGCCGCACCGCAACTGGCCCAGCCCTCGGCCCCGCTCCGAGCCGCTGCCGACCCCAGGGCTTAGCTCCGCGGCACATGCCTTCCGAGGGCCGGGCCTAACGCCTGTGCCGCCCCGCAACGTGCCGGGCCCCGTGGCACCTCTCCGGGCCGTTGCTGATCCCGGGGCTTAGCTCAGCGGCACCCGCAGAAGGAGGGTCAGTCCAATTGCCAGGGCCGGCGGTGACCGGCCCGGCCCTCGGACCCGCTCCGGGGCGCTGCCGACCCCGTGGCTTAGCTCCACGGCACCCGCGGGCCAAGAGATGGGGCCGCGCGCCAGGGACGCCCCGCTCATGTTGGGACACTCGGCCGTGCTGCGGGCCGCTGCCGACACCTGGGCTTAGCTCCACGGTACCCTTCAGCGGAGGTCGGGGCCCTGCACCCGGGCCGCCCCGCGCCGGGCCCGGCCCTCGTTCCCGCTCCGGGCCGCTGCCGACCTTGGGGCTTAGCTCCGTGGCACCCGCCGGGGGAGGGCCAGGCCGCGCGCTGGCGCCTCCCCGGGCCCTGCACGGCCCTGACCCCGCTCCGGGCCGCTGCCAACGCCGAGGCTTAGCTCCGCGGCACCCAAGGCCCGAGGGCCGTGCCGCGCGCCCGGGTCGCACCGCGCACGGCCCAGCCCTCGGCCCCGCTCAGGGCCGTAGCCGACCCCGGGGCTTAGCTACGCAGCACACGGGGGCAAAGGGCCGTGCCGCGCGCCGAGACCGCCGCGCACCCCACCCAGCCCTTGCCCCGCTCCTGGCCGCTGCCGACCCTTGGCTTAGCTCCTCGGCACCCGCCGGCGGAGAACCGGGCCGCATGCCCGGGCCTCCCCGCTTATGTCGGGACCCTCGGCCACGCTGCGGTTCACTGCCGACCCCCGGGGCTTAGCTCCACGGCACCCGTCGGCGGAGGACCGGGCCGCGTGCCTGGGCTGCCCCGCGCACTGCCCGGCATCGGCCCTGCTCCAGGAGGCTGCCGACCCCCGGGCTTAGCTCCACGGCACCCGTCGGCGGAGGTCCAGGCCGCGCGCCCGGGCCGCCCCGTGCCCGGCCTGGCCCTCGTTCCCACTCCGGGGCTCTGCTGACCCCTGGGCTTAGCTCCGCGGCACCCGCGGGAAAAGGGCCGGGCTGCGCGCACGGGCCGCCCCGCTCCCGTCCTGACACTCGGCCGTGCTCCAGGCCGCTGCTGACCGGGGCTAAGCACGGCGGCACCAGTGGGCCGAGGTCCGGGCTGTGCGAACGGGCCGCCCCACGCCCGGACCGGACCTCGTCCCCGCTCCGGGCTGCTGCCGACCCCGTGACTTAGCTCCGCGGCACCCGCCGATGGAGAACTGGGCCGCGCGCCCGGGCCGCCCCGCGCCCAGCCCGGCACTCGTTCCCACTCCGGTGCGCTGCCGACCCCGGGGCTTAGCTCCGCGGCACCCGCGGGAAAAGGGCCGGGCTGTGCGCACGGGCCGCCGGGCTCCCGTCCTGACACTCGGCCGCGCTCCAGGCCACTGCTGACCGGGGCTAAGCACCGCGGCACCAGTGGGCCGAGGTCCGGGCTGTGCGAACGGGCCGCCCCGCGCCCGGACCGGACCTCGTCCCCGCTCCGGGCTGCTGCCGACCCCGTGACTTAGCTCCGCGGCACCCGCCGATGGAGAACTGGGCCGCGTGCCTGGGCTGCTCCAAGCCCAGCCGGGCCCTCGGCCCCGCTCGGGGCCGCTGCCGACCCCGGGGCTTAACTCCGTGGCACCCGCTGGCGGAGGACCGGGCCGCGCGCCCTGGCTGCCCCGCGCACTGCCTGGCCCTTGGCCCTGGTCCGGGCCACTGCCGACCCCCGGGCTTAGATCCGCGGCACCCGCCGGCGGAGGACGGGGCCACGCCCCCGGGCCGGCCTTCGGCCCCACTCCCGGCTGCTGCCGACCCCATGGCTTAGCTCTGTGACACCCGTCGGCGTAGGGCTGGACCGCATGTCCCGGCTGCCCCACGCCCGGCTGGGCCCTCGGCCCCGCTCCGGGCCGCGGCTGACCCCGAGGCTTAGCTCTGTGGCACCCGCCGGTGTAGGGCTGGACCGCATGTCCCGGCTGCCCCACGCCCGGCTGGGCCCTCGTCCCCGCTCCGGGCCGCGGCTGACCCCGAGGCTTAGCTCCGCGGCACATGCAGGCAAAGGGCCATGCCGCGCGCCTGGGCCGCCACGCGCCCTGCCCGGCCCTGGCCCCGCTCCGGGCCGCTGCCGACCCGGGGCTTAGCTCCGCGGCACCCACCGGTGGAGTGCTGGTCCTCGCGCCCGGGCTGGCCGTGCCCGTCACGGACCTCGGCCCCGTTCCGGGCCGCTGCCGACCCCGGGGCTAAGCTCTGCGGCACCCACAGCGGAGGGTCTGGCCGCGCGCCCGGCATCCCCGCACCCGTCGCGGCCCTCGGTGCTGCTCCGAGCCGCTGCCGACCCCGGGGCTTAGCTCCGTGGCACAAGCCTGCCGAGGGCCGGGACGCGCGCCTGTACCGCCACGCACCCGGCCGGGCCCCGCGGCATCCCTCCGGGCCGTTGCCGATCCCGGTTCTTAGCTCCGCGGCACCCGCTGAAGGAGGGCCAGTCCGCTTGCCAGGGCCGGCAGCGACCGGCCCGGCCCTCGGCCCCGCTCCGGGGCACTGCCGACTCCGTGGCTTAGCTCCACGGCACCCACGGGACGAGAGATGGGGCCGCGCACCAGGGACGCCCCACTCACGTTGGGACACTCGGCCGCGCTGCGGGCCGCTGCCTACACCCGGGCTTAGCTCCTCGGCACCCGTCGGCGGAGGTCGGGGCCATGCGCCCGGGCCGCCCTGCGCCGGGCCCGGCCCTCGTTCCCGCTCCGGGCCGCTGCCGACCCTGGGGCTTAGCTCCGCGGCACCCGCCGGGGGAGGGCCAGGCCGCGCGCTGGCGCTGCCCCGCGCCCTTCACGGCCCTGGCCCCGCTCCGTGCCACTGCCAAACCCGGGGCTTAGCTCCGCGGCACCCAAGGCCCAAGGGCCGTGCCGCGCGCACGGGTCGCAAAGCGCCCCACCCAGCCCTGGCCCCGCTCCTGGCCGCTGCCGACCCTTGGCTTAGCTCCTCGGCACCCGCCGGCTGAGAACCGGGCCGCATGCCTGGGCCGCCCCGCATACGTCGGGACCCTCGGCCATGCTGCAGTTCGCTGCCGACCCCCGGGGCTTAGCTCCGCGACACCCATGGCGGAGGACCGGACCGCGCGCCCGGGCTACCCCGCGCACTGCCCGGCATCGGCCCTGCTCCGGGACGCTGCCGACCCCCGGGCTTAGCTCCGCGGCACCCGTTGGCGGAGGTCCAGGCCGCGCGCCCGGGCCACCACGCGCCTGGCCCGGCCCTCGGTCCTGCTCCAGGGCGCTGCCGACCCCGGGGCTTAGCTCCGAGGCACCCACCGGCGGAGGACCAGGACATGGACCCGGGCTGCTCCTCTCACGTCGGGACCCTCGGCCGCGCTCCGGGCCGCTACAGACCCCGGGGCTTAGCTCTGCGGCACCCGCGGACCGAGGGCCGGGCCGCGCGCCCAGGCCGCACCGCAACTGGCCCAGCCCTCGGCCCCGCTCCGGACCGCTGCCGACCGTTGGCTTAGCTCCTCGGCACCCGCCGGCGGAGAACCGGGCCCCATGCCCGGGCAGCCCCGCTTACGTCGGGACCCTCGGCCACGCTGCGGTTCACTGCCGACCCTCGGGGCTTAGCTCTGTGGCACCCGCGGACCGAGGGCCGGGCCGCGCGCCCAGGCCGCACCGCAACTGGCCCAGCCCTCGGCCCCGCTCTGGACTGCTGCCGACCCCGGGGCTTAGTTCCACGGGAACCACCGGCGGAGAACCTGTCCTCGCGCCCGGAACGGCCCCGCCTGTCACGGCCCTCGATCCCGCTCCGGGCCGCTGCCGACCCCTGGGCTTAGCTCCATGGCACCCGCGGGCCGAGGGTAAGACTGCGATTGTGCCGCCCCGCGCCCGATCCGGCCCTCGGACCCGCTCCCGGCCGCAGCCGACCCCGGGTCTTAGACCCGTGGCACCCGCGGGACAAGGGCCGGGCCACGCGCCTGGGCCGCCCCGCGCCTGGCCCAGCCCTCGGCCCCGCCCCAGGCTGCTGCTGACCCCGGGGCTTAGCTCCGCAGCACCCGTGGTCCGAGGGTAGGGCCGCGCACCCGAGACCGCCCCGCTACCTTCCGACCCTCGGCCGCGTTCTGCGCCGCTGGCGATCCCGGGGCTTAGCTCTGTGGCATCCGTCGGCGGAGGGCTGGGCCGCGCGCCTGTGCTGCCCATGCCCGGCTCGGCCCTCGGCCACGCTCCGGACCGCTGCTGACACCAGGGCTTAGCTCCGCAGCACCCGCGGGCCGAGGGCCGGGCCGCGTACCTGGGCCGCACCATGACCGACCCGGGCCTCGGCCTCGAACCGGACCGCTACCGACCCCGGGGCTTAGCTCCGCGGCACCCACGGGAAAAGGGCCGGGCCGCGTGCAAGGGCCGCCCTGCTCCCGTCCTGACACTCTGCCGCGCTCCGGGCCGCTGCCGAACGGGGGCTAAGCACCGTGGCACCAGTGGGCCAAGGTCCGGGCTGTGCGAACGGGCCGCCCCGCTCCCGGACCGGATCTCGGCCCCGCTCCGGGCTGCTGCTGACCCCGGGACTTAGATCGCGGCACCCGCTGATGGAGGACCGGGCCGCGCGCCCGGGCTGCTCCGCGCCCGGCCCGGCCCTTGGTCCTGCTCCGGGGCGCTGCTGACCCCGGGGCTTAGCTCCGCAGCACCTGCCGGCAGAAGACCGGGACACGGGCCCGGGCTGCCCCGCTCCCGTCCCGACACTCGGCCGCGCTTCGGGCCGCTGTCGACCCCGGGGCTTAGCTCCGCGGCACACGCCAACGGAGGGCCTGGCCACACGCCTGGGCCGCCCAGCTCCCGGTCAGGCACTCAGCCTCGCTCCGGGCCGCTGCCGACCCCGGGGCTTAACTCCGCAGCACCCGTGGTCCGTGGGTAGGGCCGCGTGCCCGAGACCACCCCGCTACCTTCCCGACCCTCGGCCCGCTCCGGGCCGCTACAGACCCCGGGGCTTAGCTCCGCAGCACCCGCGGGCTGAGGGCCGGGCCACGTACCCAGGCCTCACTGAGCCCGGCCCGGGCCTCGGCCCCGCCCCGGGCCACAGCTCACCCAGGGGCTTAGCTCCGCAGCCCACTCGGCCAGAGGGCCGGGCCGCGCGCCGGGGCCGCCCTGCGCCAGGCATGGCCCTGGCCCTGCTCTGGGCCTCTACCGACCCCGGGACTTAGCTCCGCGGCACCCGCGGGAAAAGGGCCGGGCTGCGCGCACGGGCCGCCCCGCTCCCGTCCTGACACTCGGCCGCGCTCCGGGCCGCTGCTGACCGGGGCTAAGCACCACGGCACCAGTGGGCCGAGGTCCAGGCTGTGCGAACGGGCCGCCCCGCCCCGCGCCCGGACCGGACCTCGTCCCCGCTCCCGGCTGCTGCCGACCCCGGGACTTAGCTCCGCGGCACCCGCCGATGGAGAACTGGGGCACGCGCCCGGGCTGCTCCGCGCCCGGCCCGGCCCTCGGCCCCGCTCGGGGCTGCTGCCGACCCCGGGGCTTAACTCAATGGCACCCGCCGGCGGAGGACCTGGCCGCGCGCCCTGGCTGCCCCGCGCACTGCCCGGCCCTAGGCCCTGCTCTGGGCCGCTGCCGACCCCCGGGCTTAGCTCCGCGACACCCTCGGTCCGAGAGATGGAGCCGCGCGCCCGGGCCGCTGCATGCATTGGCCGGTCCTCGGCCCCGCTCATGGCCGCTCCGGACCCCGAGGCTTACCTCCACGGTACCCGCCGGTGGAGGACGGGGCCGCGCACCTGGACCGTCCCGCGCCTGGCCCGGCCTTCGGCCCCGCTACTGGCCGCTGCCGACTCCATGGCTTAGCTCTGCGGCACCCGCCGGCGGAGGGCTGGACCGCGCGCCCCGGCTGCCTTGCGCCCGGCTGGGCCCACGGCCCCGCTCTGTACCGCTGCTGACCCCGGGGCTTATCTCCGTGGCACCAGCGGGCCGAGGGCCAGGCCGTGTGCCTGGGCCGCCCCACGCCTGGAACGTCCCTCGGCCCTGCTCCGTACCGCTGCCGACCTTGGGGCTTAGCTCCGCGGCACACACCAGACGAGGGTCAGGCCGCGCGTCAGTGCCGCCCCGCAGCCAGTCAGGCCCCGAGGCACCGATACGGGCCGCTGCCGATCCCGGGGCTTAGCTCCGTGGCACCCGCGGGCCGAGGGCCGGGCCGCGAGCCGGGGGGTCCCGCTCCCGTCCCGGACATGGCCCCACTCCGGGTCGATGCTGAACCCGGGGCTTAGCTCTGCGGTACCCGCCGACGGAGGGTCAGTCCACGTGCCAGGGCAGGCGGCTCCCGGCCTGGCCCTCGGCCCCGCACTGATGCGCTGCCGAACCCGCGGCTTATTTCCACACCACCCGTGGGCCGAGAGATGGGGCCGCACACCCGGAACGCCCCACGCCTTGCCTGGCCCTCGGCCCCGCTCCCGGCCGCTTCCAACCCCGGGGCTTACCTCCGAGGCACCCGCTGGCAGAGGATGGGGCCGCGAGCCTGGGCCGTCCCGTGCCCGGCCCGGCCTTCTTTCCTGCTCCCGGCCGCTGCCAACCCCATGGCTTAGCTCTGCGGCACCCGCTGGCGTAGGGCTGGACTGCGCGCCCCGGCTGCCCTGCGCCCGGCTGGGCCCTTGGCCGCGCTCCGGGCCGCTGCTGACCCCGGGGCTTAGCTCCGCGAACCACGCGGGCCGAGGGATGGGCCGCGCACCCGGGCCGCACCGCTCCCGGCACGGTCCTGGCCCCGCTCCGGGACGCTGCCGACCCCGGGGCTTAGCTCCGCGGCACCCGCGGGCCGAGGACGGAGCCGTGCGACTGGGCCGCCGCGCACCCTGCCCGGCCCTGGCCCCGCTCCGGGCCGCTGCTGACCCGGTGCTTAGCTCCTCGGCACCCACCGGCGGAGTGCCGGTCCTCGGGCCCGCGCTGGCCGTGCCCGTCACGGACCTCGGCCCCGTTCCGGGCCGCTGCCGACCCCGGGGCTTAGCTATGCGGCACCCGCGGCGGAGGGTCGGGCCACGCGCCCGGGCAGACCCGTGCCCGTCCCGGCCCTCGGCGCCGCTCCGAGCCGCTGCCGACCCCGGGGCTTAGCTCCCTGGCACATGCCTGCCGAGGGCCGGGCCGCACGCCTGTACCACCACGCACCCGGCCGGGCCTCGCGGCACCCCTCCGGGCCGTTGCTGATCCCGGGTCTTAGCTCCGCGGCACCCGCCGAAGGAGGGTCAGTCCGCTTGCCAGGGCCTGCGACGACCGACCCAGCCCTCAGCCCCGCTCTGGGGCGCTGCCGACCCCGCGGCTTAGATCCACGGCACCAGTGGGCCGAGAGATGGAGCTGCTCGCCCGGGACGCACCGCTCCCGTTGGGAACCTCGGCCGCGCTGTGGGCCGCTGCCGACCCTGGGGCTTAGCTCCGCGGCACCCGCCGTGGGAGGGCTGGGCCGCACGGTGGGGCAACCCTGCGCCCTGCACGGCCCTGGCCCCGCTCCGTGCCGCTGCCAACCCCGGGGCTTAGCTCCCCGGCACCCAAAGCCCGAGGGCCGTGCCGCGCGCCAGGGCCGCACCGCGCACGGCCCAGCCCTCGGCCCCGCTCAGGGCCGCAGCTGACCCCGGGGCTTAGCTACACGGCACACAGGGGCAAAGGGCCGTGCCGCGCGACGGGGCCGCTGTGCGGCCCACCCGGCCCTGGCCCCGCTCCGGGCCGCTGCCGACCCTGGGCTTAGCTCCTCGGCACCCGCCGGCGGAGGAACAGTCCGCATGCCCGGGCCGCCCCGCTTTCGTCGGGACCCTCGGCCGCGCTGCGGTTCGCTGCTGACCCCAGGCTTAGCTCTGCTGCATCCCTCGGCGGAGGACCGGGCCGCCCTCCCGGGCTGCCCCGCGCACTGCCCGGCCTCGGCCCTGCTCCGGGATGCTGCCGACCCCCAGGCTTAGCTCCACGGCACCCGTCGGCGGAGGTCCACGCCACGCGCCTGGGCCGCTCCACGCCCGGCCCGGCCCTCGGTCTCGCTCCGGGGCGCTGCTGACCCTGGGGCTTATCTCCGCGGCACCCGCCAGCGAAGGACCAGGACACGGACCCGGGCTGCCCCTCTCAAGTCGGGACCCTCGGCCGTGCTCCGGACTGCTACCGACCCCGGGGCTTAGCTCCGTGGCACCCGCAGGCCAAGGGCCGGGCCGCACGCCCGGACCGCACCGCAACTGGCCCAGCCCTCGGCCACGCTCCGGGCCACTGCCAACCCCTGGGCTTAGCACCGCGGCACACACGGGCAAAGGGCCGTGCCACGCGCCGGGGTCGCCGCGCGCCCCGCCCGGCCCTGGCCCCGCTCCGGGCCGCTGCCGACCCAGGGCTTAGCTCCGCGGCACCCACCGGCGGAGAGCCGATCCTCACGCCCGGAACGGCCCCGCCCGTCATGGCCCTCGACCCCGCTCCCAGCCGCTGCCAACCCCGGGGCTTAGCTCCGCGGCAAAAGTGGGCCGAGGGCCGAGCCGTGCGCCTGGGCTGCCCCGCGCCCAGACCGTCCCTCGGCCACCCTCCGGGCCGCTGCCGACCCTGGGGCTTAGGTCTGCGGCACACAATGGTGGAAGACTGGGCCGCGCGCCCGGGCCAACCCGCGCCCGTCCCAGCACTCGGACCGGCTCCGGGCCGTTGCCGACCTTGGGGCTTAGTTCCGCGGCACACACCAGCCGAGGGCTGGGCCGCGCGCCAGTGCCGCGCTATAGCCGGCCGGGCCCCGACTCACCGCTCCGGGCCGCTGCCGACCCCGGGGCTTAGCTCCGCGGCACCCGCGGGCCGAGGTCCGGGCCGCGAGCCGGGGTCCCCGCTCCCGACCCGGCCATGGCCCCGCTCCGGGTCGCTGCCGAACCCGGGGCTTAGCTCTGCGGTACCCGCCGACGCAGGGTCAGTCCGTGTGCCAGGGCCGGCGGCTACCGGCCTGGCCTTCGGCCCCACTCCGGTGCGCTGCCGAAACCGTGGCTTATTTACAAGGCACCCGCGGGCCGAGAGATGGGGCCGTGCACCAGGAACGCCCCACGCCTTGCCCGGCCTCGGCCCCTCTCCCAGCCGCTCCCAACCCCAGGGCTTACCTCCGCAGCACCCGCCGGCGGAGGATGGGGCCACGCGCCCGGACCATCCCAGGCACGGCTCGGCCCTCAGCCCCGCTCCGGGCCGCTGCCGACTCCGAGGCTTAGCTCCACGGCACATGCCAGCGGAGGGCCTGGCCATGTGCCTGGCCGGCCCAGCGCCCGGCCCGGCCCTCGGCCTCGCTCCGGGCCGCTGCCAACCCCGGGGCTTAGCTCCGCGGACCATGCGGGCTGAGGGACGGGCCGCCCACCTGGGTCGCACTGCACCCGGCACGGCCCTGGCCCCGGTCCGGGACGCTGCCGACCCTGGGGCTTAGCTCCGCGGCACCCATGGGCCGAGGGCCGGGCCTCGCGCCCCGGCCTCACCACGCACGGCCCGGGCCTCAGCCCCGCTCAGGGGCGCGGCCAACCCCGAGGCTTAGCTCCGCGGCACACGCAGGCAAAGGTCTGTGCCGCTCGCCCGGGCTACCGCGCGCCCTGCCCTGCTCTAGCGCCGCTCCGGGCCGCTGCCGACCCGGGGCTTAATTCCGCGGCACCGACCGGCGGAGTGCCGGTCCTCGCGCCCGGGCTGGCCGCGCCCATCACGGCCCTCGGCCCCTCTACGGGCCGCTGCCGACCCCGGGGCTTAGCTATGCAGCACCCGCGGCGGAGGGTCGGCCGCGCGCCCGGGCAGCTCCGCACCCGTCCCGGCCCTCGGCCCCGTTTCGAGCCTCTGCCGACCCCGGGGCTTAGCTCCGCGGCACACGCCTGCTGAGGGCCGTGCCGCGCGCCTGTGCCACCCCGCACCCGGTCTGGCCCCGCGGCACCTCTCCAGGCCGCTGCCGATCCTGGGGCTTAGCTCCGCGGCACACGCCGAAGTAGGATCAGTCCACTTGCCAGGGCCGGTGGTAACCGGCACGGCCTTCGGCCCCGCTCCGGGGCGCTGCCGACCCCGCGGCTTAGCTCCATGGCACCAGCGGGCCCAGACATGGGGCTGCACGCCCGGGACGCCCTGCTCCCGTCGGAACCCTCGGCCGCGCTGCGGGCCGCTGCCGACACCCGGGCTTAGCTCCGCAGCACCCGTCGGCGGTGGTCCGGGCCATGCGCCCGGCCACCCTGTGCCGGGCCCGGCCCTCAGTCCCGCTCTGGGCCGCTGCCAACCCTGGGGCTTAGCTCCGCGGCACCCGCCGATGGATGACCGGGCTGTTGACCGGGCTGCTCCGTGCCCGGCCCGGCCCTCGGCCCCGCTCTGGGCCGCTGCCGACCCCGGGGCTAAACTCCAGGGCACCCGCCGGCGGAGAACCGGGCCGCGCGCCACAGCCGCAGTGCGCACGGCCCGGCCCTCGGCCCCGCTCCGGGCCGCGACTGACCCCGAGGCTTAGCTCCACGGCACACGCAGGCAAAGGGCCGTGCCGCGCGCCCGGGCCGCCTCGCGCCCTGCCTGGCCCTGGCCCCGCTCCGGGCCGCTGCCGATCCGGTTCTTAGCTCCGCGGCACCCACCGGTGGAGTGCCGGTCCTCGCGCCCGGGCTGGCCGCGCCCGTCACGGCCCTCGGCCGCATTCTGGGCCGCTGGCGAACCCGGGGCTTAGCTCTATGGCATCCGTCGGCGGAGCGGTGGGCCGCGCGCCAGGGCTGCCCGCGCCCGGCTCAGCACTCGGCCACTCTCCAGACCGCTGCCGACACCAGGGCTTAGCTCCGTGGCACCCGCAAGCGGAGGGCCTGACCACGCGCCCGGGACGCCCAGCGCCCGGCCCGGCCCTCGGCCTACTTCGGGCTGCTACCGACCCCGGGGATTAGCACCGCAGCACCCGCGGGCCAAGGGCCGGCACGCGTACCCGGGCCGCACCACGCCTGACTCGGGCCTCGGCCTCGCCCCGGGCCGTTGCTGACCCGGGGCTTAGCTCCACAGCCCACTCGGCCAGAAGGCCGGGCCGCGCGCCGGGGCCGCCCCTCGCCAGGCACGGCCCTGACCCTGCTCCGGGCCGCTACTGACCCCGGGGCTTAGCTCCGCGGCACCCGCGGGAAAAGGGCCAGACAGCACGCACGGGCCGCCCCGCTCTCGTCCTGACACTCTGCCTCGCTCCGGGCCGCTACCGAGCGGGGCTAAGCACCGTGGCACCAGTGGGCCGAGGTCCGGGCTGTGAGAATGGGCCGCCCCGCGCCCGGACCGGACCTTGGCCCCGCTCCGGGCTGCTGCCGACCCCGGGACTTAGCTCCACGGCACCCGCCGATGGACGACCGGGCCACGAGCCCGGGCTGCCCCGCGCACTGCCCGGACCTCGGCCCTGCTCCGGGCCACTACCGACCCCGGGGCTTAGCACCGCTGCACCCGTGGGCCGAGGGTGGGGCCGCACACCCGGGCCATACCGCACTGGGCCCGGCCCTCGGCCCCGCCCCTGCCGCTGCCGACCCCGGGGCTTAGATCCACGGCACACAATGGCGGAGGACTGGGCCGCACGCCCGGGCCAACCCGCGCCCGTCCCAGCACTCGGCCCGGCTCCGGGCCGCTGCCGAACTCGGGGCTTAGTTCCGTGGCACACACCAGCCGAGGGCCGGGCCACGCGCCAGTGCTGCCCTACAGCCAGCCTGGCCCCGACTCACCGCTCCGGGCCGCTGCCGACCCCGGGGCTTAGCTCCGCGGCACCCTCGGGCCGAGGTCCGGGCCGCCAGCCGTGGGTCCCCGCTCCCGACCGGGCCATGGCCCCTCTCCGGGTCGCTGCCGAACCCAGGGCTTAGCTCTGCGGTACCCGCCGACGGAGGGTCAGTCCGCGTGTCAGGGCCGGCGGCTACCGGCCTGGCCCTCGGCCCCGCTCCAGTGCGCTGCCGAAACCGCGGCTTATTTACAAGGCACCCGCGGGCCGACAGATGGGGCCGCACACCAGGAACGCCCCACGCCTTGCCCGGCCCTCGGACCCTCTCCCGGCCGCTCCCAACCCCAGGGCTTACCTCCGCAGCACCCGCCGGCGGAGGATGGGGCCGCGTGCCTGGGCCATCCCAGGCACGGCTCGGCCCTTGGCCCCGCTCCAGGACGCTGCCGACCCCGAGGCTTAGCTTCGTGGCACACGCCAGTGGAGGGCCTGGCCTCGCGCCTGGGCAGCCCAGGGCCCGGCCCGGCCCTTGGCCTCGCTCCGGGCCGCTGCCGACCCCGGGGCTTAGCTCCGCGGACCATGCGGGCCGAGGAACGGGCAGCCCACCCGGGCCGCACTGCACCCGGCACGGCCCTGGCCCCGCTCCGGGACGCTGCCAAACCCAGGGCTTAGCTCCGCGGCACCCACGGGGCAAGGGCCGGGCCTCGCGCCCCGGCCACACCACGCACGGCCCGGGCCTCAGCCCCGCTCAGCGCCGTGGCCAACCCCGAGGCTTAGCTCCGCGGCACATGCAGGCAAAGGTCCGTGCCGCTCACCCGGGCTGCCCCACGCCCTGCCCTGCCCTTGCCCCGCTCTGGGCCGCTGCCGACCCGGGGCTTAGCACCGCGTCACCGACCGGCGGAGTGCCGGTCCTCGCGCCCGGGCTGGCCGCCCCCGTCACGGCCCTCGGCCCCGCTCCGGGCCGCTGCCGATCCCGGGGCTTAGCTATGCGGCACCCGCGGCAGAGGGTCGGGCCGCACGCCCGGGCAGCTCTGTGCCCGTCCTGGCCCTTGGCCCCACTCCGAGCCTCTGCCGACCCCGGGGCTTTGCTCCGCGGCACACGCCTGCCGAGGGCCGTGCCACGCGCCTGTGCCACCCCGCACCCAGACGGGCCCCGCGGCACCCCTCGGGGCCGCTGCCGCTCCCGGGGCTTAGCTCCGCGGCACCCGCCGAAGCAGGGTCAGTCCACTTGCCAGGGCCGGTGGTGACCAGCCCGGCCCTCGGCCCTGCTCCGGAGCGCTGCCGACCCTGCGACTTAGCTCCGCGGCACATGCAGGCAAAGGGCAGTGCCGCGCGCCCAGGCCGCCGCGCGCCCTGCCTGGCCATGGCCCCGCTTCGGGCCGCTGCCGATCCGGGGCTTAGCTCCGCGGCCCACGCGGGCCGAATGACAGGCCGCGCGCCGGGGCCGCCCCGCGCATGGCCCAGCCCTTGGCCCCGCCCCAGGCTGCTGCTGACCCTGTGGCTTAGCTCCGCAGCACCCGTGGTCCGAGGGTAGGGCCGCGCGCCCGAGACCGCCCCGCTACCTTCCCGACCCTGGGCCGTGTTCTGGGCCACTGGCGATCCCGGGGCTTAGCTCTGCGGCATCCTTCTGCAGAGGACTGGGCCGCGCATCTGTGCCACCCTGCGCTCGGCCCGGCCCTCGGCCACGCTCCGGGCCGCTGCTGACCTCGGGGCTTATCTCTGCGGCACACAACTGCGGAGGGCCGGGCCACGCGCCCTGGCCGACCGGAGCCCGGCCCAGCCCTCGGCCCAGCTCCGGGCCGCTGCCGACCCCGGGGCTTAGCTCCGCGGTACCCACCGACGGAGGGTCAGTCCGCGTGCCAGGGCCGGCCGCGAACGGCCCGGCCCTCGGCACCGCTCAGGGGCACTGCAGACCCCAGAAATTAGCTCAGAGGAACCCGCCGGCGGAGGGTCGGGCCGCGCGCCGGTGCGGCCCTGTGCCCGTCTCGGCCATGGCACCGCTACAGGCCGATGCCGACCTCGGGCCTTAGCTCCGCAGCATCTGTCAGCAGAGGACCGGGCGGCACGCCCGGGCCTACCCAGCGACCGAACCCGGCCCTCAGCCCCGCTCCGGGCAGCTGCCGACCCTGGGGTTTAGCTCCGCGGCACCCGCGGGCCGAGGGCGGGGCCACGCGCCAAGGCCGCAACGTGCCCGGCCCGGCCCTCGGGCCCACTCCGTGCCGCTGCCGACCCCGGGGCTTAGCTCCGCGGCAACTGCCAGCCGAGGGCCGGGCCGCGCGGCCTGGCCGCCCCACACCCTGCCCGGCAGTCGGTCCGCTCCCGACCACTGCCGACCCAGGGGCTTAGCTCCGCAGCACCCGCAGGCGAGGGCCATTCCAAGCGCCCAGGCCGCCCCTTGCCCGGCCCATCCCTCGGCGCCGCTCCGGGCCGCTGCCGACCCTGAGGCTTAGCTCCGCGGCACCCGCGGGCCGAGTGTCAGGCCTCACACTGGTGTCGTGCCACGCCCTGCTCGGCCGCGAGCCGGGTCGCCCCGCGCCGTGCCAGGCCCTCGCCCCGCTCCAGGCCGCGGCCGACCCCTGGGCTTAGCTCCACCACACTCGTGGGCGAGGTCAGTGCGGCACGCCCGGGCCTCCCCGCGCCCGGCCCGGCCCTTGGCCCTGCTTCGGGCCGCTGCCAACAATGGGGCTTAGCTCTGCGGCACCCACCGGCGGAGGGCCGGGCCGCGCGCCCGGGTCGATTCGCGCCCGGCACGGCCCTCGGCCCTGCTCCGGGTTGCTACTGACCCCGGGGCTTCGCTCCGCGGCACGCGCCGCCGGAGGGCCGGGCCGCGTGCCCGTGCGGGCCCGTGCCTGGCCCGGGCCTCGGTCCCGCTCCGGGCCGCTGCCGACCCCGGTGTTTAGATCCGCGACACCCGCGGGCGAGGGCCGTTCCGCGCACCCGGGCCGCCCCGCTCCCGGCCCGGCCCTGGGCCGTGCTCCTGGCCGCTACCGACCCCGGGGCTTAGCTCCGCGGTACCCACCGATGGAGGGTCAGTCCGCGTGCCAGGGCCGGCCGCGAATGGCCCGGTCCTCGGCACCGCTCGGGGGCACTGCCGACCCCAGAAATTAGCTCGGAGGAACCCGCCAGCGGAGGGTCTGGCCGCGCGCAGGTGGGGCCCCGTGCCCGTCTCGGCCATGGTACCGCTACAGGTCGCTGCCGACCTTGGGCCTTAGCTCCGCGGCATCCATCGGTAGAGGGCCGGGCCGCGCGCCCGGGCTCACCCAGCGAGCGAACCCGGCCCTCGGCCCTGCTCCGGGCAGCTGACGACCCCGGGGTTTAGCTCCGCCGTACCCGCAGGCCGAGGGTGGGGCCACTCGCCAAGGCCGCACTGCGCCCGGCCCGGCCCTCGGCCCCGCTCCAGGCCGCTGACGATTCCGGGGCTTAGCTCCGTGGCACGCGCGAGCAGAGGACAGTGCCACGCCCCCGAGCAGCCCCGCTCCCGTCCCGACCCTCGGCCGCGTTCTGGGCCCCTGCCGATTCCGGGGATTAGCTCTGCGGCACCCGCCGGCGGAGGACCAGGCCATGCGCCCGGGCTGCCCGGCGCCCGACCCGGCCCTCGGCCCTGCTCCGGACCGCTGCCGTCCCCGGGGCTTAGATCCACGGCACCCGCAGGCGAGGGCCGTTCCGTGCGCACTGGCCGCCCCGCGCCCGGCCCTGCCCTCGGCCCTGCTCCGGGCCGCTGCCGACTCCGGGGCATAGCTCCGCGGCACCACCAGCGGAGGGCCAGGCCTCGCGCCTGGGCCCGCCCTCACTCCGCCCGGACCTCGGCCCCGCTCCGGGCCAGTACCTACAATGGGATTAGATCCTTGACACCCGCGGGCGTGGTCAGTGCGGCACGCCTAGACCTCCCCGCGCCAGGCCCGTCCCTCGGGCCTACTCCGTGCCGCTGCCGACCCCGGGGCTTAACTATGCGGCACCTGCCACCCGAGGGCCGGTCCGCGGGGCCTGGCCGCCCCGCGCCCTGCCCGGCCATCGGCCCGCTCCGGACAGCTGCCAACCCAGGGGCTTAGCTCCACGGCACCCGCGGGCGAGGGCCGTTCCGAGCGCCCGGGCCGCCCCGTGCCCGGCCCATCCCTCGGCGCCGCTCCGGGCCGCTGCAGACCCTGGGGCTTAGCTCCGCGGCACCCGCGGGCCGAGTGCCAGGCCTCACACTGGTGTCGTGCCACGCCCTGCTCGGCCGCGTACCGGGCCGCCCCGCGCCATGCCAGGCCCTCGCCCCGCTCCGTCCGCAGCCGACCCCTGGGCTTAGGTCCACCACACTCGCGGGCGAGGTTAGTGCGGCGCGCCTGGGCCGCCCCGCGCCCAGCCCGGCCCTCGGCCCTGCTTCGGGCCGCTGCCGACAACGGGGCTTAGCTCCGCGGCACCCACAGGCGGAGGGCCGGGCCGCGCGCCCGGGCCAATTCGTGCCCGGCACGGCCCTCGGCCCTGCTCCAGGCTGCTACCGACCCCGGGGTTTCGCTCCGCGGCACGCGCCACCGGAGGGCCGGGCTGCATGCCCGGTCGGGCCCGTGCCTGGCCCGGCCCTCGGTCCCGCTCCGGGCCGCTGCCGACCCCGGTGTTTAGATCCGCGACACCCGTGGGCGAGGGCCGTTCCATGCGCCCGGGCCTCCCTGCGCCCGGCCTTGCCCTGGGCACTGCTCCTGGCCGCTACCGACCCTGGGGCTTAGTTCTGCGGCACTCGCGGGCCGAGGGCCAGGCCTCACAACAGGGTCGCCCCACGCCTGGCCCGGCCCTCGACCCGCTCCAGGCCGTGGCCAGCCCCGGTGCTTAGCTCCGTGGCACCCGTCGGCGGAGGGTCAGGCCGCGCGCCCGGGCTGACCTGCACCCGGCATGGGCCTCGGCCACCTCCGTGTCGCTGCCAACCCCGGGGATTAGCTCCGCGGCATCCGCCGGCGGAGGGCCGGGCCGCGCGCCCCGGCTGACCTGCGCCCGGCATGGCCCTCGGCCCGCTCCGGGCCGCTGCCAACCCAGGGGCTTAGCTCCACGGCACACGCCGGTGGAGGGCCGTTCCGAGCGCCCGGGCCGCCCCGTGCCTGGCCCATCCCTCGGCGCCGCTCCGGGCCGCTGCCGACCCTGGGGCTTATCTCCGCGGCACCCGCGGGCCGAGTGCCAGGCCTCACACTGGTGTCGTGCCACGCCCTGCTCGGCCGTGCGCCGGGCCGCCCCACACCGTGCCAGGCCCTCGCTCCACTCCAGGCCGCGGCCGACCCCTGGGCTTAGCTCCGCCACACTCGCAGGCGAGGTCAGTGCGGCGCGCCTGGGCCGTCCCGTGCCCGGCCCGGCCCTCGGCCCTGCTTCGGGCCGCTGCTGACAACGGGGCTTAGCCCCGCGGCACCCACCGGTGGAGGGCCGGGCCGCGCGCACGGGCCGATTCGCGCCCGGCACGGCCCTCGGCCCTGCTCCGGGCCGCTACGACCCCGGGGCTTCGCTCCGCTGCACACGCCACCGGAGGGCCGGGCCGGGTGCCCGGGCGGGCCCGCGCCTGGCCCGGCCCTCGGTCCCGCTCCGGGCCACTACGACCCCGGGGCTTCGCTCCGCTGCACGCGCCGCCGGAGGGCCGGGCCGCGTACCCGGGCGTGCCCGCGCCTGGCCCGGCCCTCGGTCCCGCTCCGGGCCGCTGCCAACCCCGGTGTTTAGATCCGCGACACCCGCAGGCGAGGGCCGTTCCGCTCGCCCGGGCCGCCCCGCGCCCGGCCCAGCCCTGGGCCCTGCTCCTGGCCACTACCCACCCTGGGGCTTAGTTCTGCGGCACTCGCGGGCCGAGGGCCAGGCCTCACACCAGGATTGCCCCACGCCTAGCCCGGCCCTCGACCCGCTCTGGGCCGCGGCCGGCCCCGGTGCTTAGCTCCACGGCACCCGTCGGCGGAGGGCCAGGCCGCGCTCCCCGGCTGACCTGCGCCCGGCATGGGCCTCGGCCACCTCCGTGTCGCTGCCAACCCCGGGGATTAGCTCCGCGGCATCCGCCGGTGGAGGGCCGGGCCGCGCACCTGGGCCACCCCATGCCCTGCCCAGCCCTCAGCCCCGCTCCGGGCCGCTGCCGACCCAGGGGTTTAACTCCGCGGCACACGCCGGTGGAGGGCCTGTCCGCGCGCCCGAGCCGCCCCGCGCCCAGTCCGGCCCTCGGCGCCGCTCCGGGCCGCTACCGACCCTGGGGCTTAGCTCTGTGGCACCGGCGGGCCGAGTGCCAGGCCTCACACTGGTGTCGCCCCACTCCCTGACTGGCCATGCGCAGGGCCACCCCGCGCCGTGCCAGGCCCTTGCCCCACTCCGGGCCGCGGCCGACCCCTGGGCTTAGCTCCGCGGCACCCGCGGGCGAGGTCAGTGCGGCACGCCCGGGCCGACCCACGCCCGGCACGGCCCTCGGCCCCCTCTGGACTGCTGCCGACCCCGGGGATTAGCTCCGCGGCATCCGCCGGCGGAGAGCTGTTCCACGCGCCCGGGTAGCCCCTCACCCGGCATTGCCCTCTGCTCTGCTCCGGGCCGATGCCGACCCTGGGGCTTAACTCCGCGGCAACTGCCAGCCGAGGGCCGGGCCGCGCGGCCTGGCCTACCCGCGCCCTGCCCGGCCGTCGGCTCCCTCCGGACCGCTGCCGACCCAGGGGCTTAGCTCCGCGGCACCCGCGGGCGAGGGCCGTTCCAAGCGCCCGGGCCGCCCCGTGCCCGGCCCATCCTTCGGCACCGCTCCGGGCCGCTGCCGACCCTGGGGCTTAGCTCCGCGGCACCCGTGGGCCGAGTGCCAGGCCTCACACTGGTGTCATGCCACACCCTGCTCTGCCGCGCGCCGGGCCGCCCCGCGCCGTGCCAGGCCCTCGCCTCACTCCAGGCCACGGCCGACCCCTGGGCTTAGCTCCGCCACAGTCGCGGGCGAGGTCAGTGCGGCGCGCCCGGGCCGCCCCGCGCCCGGCCTGGCCCTCGGCCCTGCTTCGGGCCACTGCCGACAATGGTGCTTAGCTCTGCGGCACCCACCAGCGGAGGGCCGGGCCGCGCGCCCAGGCCGATTCGCGCCCAGCACAGCCCTCGGCCCTGCTACGGGCCGCTACTGACCCCGGTGCTTCGCTCCGCGGCACACGCTGCCGGAGGGCCAGGCCGCGTGCCCGGTCGGGCCCGCGCCTGGCCTGGCCCTCGGTCCCGCTCCGGGCCGCTGCCCACCCCGGTGTTTAGATCTGCGACACCCGCGGGCGAGGGCCGTACCGCGCGCCCGGGCCGCCCCGGTCCCGGCCCGGCCCTGGGCCCTGCTCCTGGCCGCTACCGACCCTGGGGCTTAGTTCTGCGGCACTCGCGGGTCGAGGGCCAGGCCTCACACCAGGGTCGCCCCACGCCTGGTCAGGCCCTCGACCCGCGCTGGGCCGCGGCCGGCCCCGGTGCTTATGTCCGCGGCACCCGTCGGCGGAGGGCCAGGCTGATCCCAGGGCTTAACTCCGCGGCACAGCCCTTGGCCCCGCTCCGGGCAGCGGCGGGCCACGGGACTTATGTCCGCGGCACCCGTCGGCGGAGGGCCAGGCCGCGCGCCCGGGCCGACCCACGCCCGGTACGGCCCTCGGCCCCCTCCGGACCGCTGCCGACCCCGGGGATTAGCTCCGCGGCATACGCCGGCGGAGAGCTGGTCCACGCGCCTGGGTAGCCCCTTGCCCGGCATTGCCCTCGGCCCTGCTCCGGGCCGATGCCGACCCCGGGGCTTAACTCCACAGCAACTGCCAGCGGAGGGCCGGGCCGTGCGGCCCGGCCACCCCGCCCCCTGCCCAGCAGTTGGCTCCCTACGGACCGCTGCCCACCCAGTGGCTTAGCTTCGCGGTACCCGAGGTCGAGGGACGTTCCATGCGCCCGGGCCGCCCCGCGTCTGACCTTTGCTGACCACGGAGCTTAGTTCCGCGGCACATGACGACGGAGGGCCTGGCCGTGCGCCCGGGCCGCGCTGCGCCCGGCCTGGCCCTCGGCCCCGCTCCAGGCTGCTACCGACCCTGGTCTTTGCTCTGCGGCATCCGCACGCGGAGGGCCGGACCGCGCGCCCGGGCAGCCTCACGCCCGGCCCGGCCCTTGACCACGCTCCGGGCCGCTGCCGACCCCGGGGATTAGCTCCGCGGCACACAACAGCGGAGGGCCGGGCCGCGCGTCGGTCCGACCCGCGCCAGGCCCTGCCCTTGGCCCCGCTCCGGGCCGCTCCCAACCCTGGGGCTTAGCTCCGTGGCACCTGCCGGCCGAGGACCAGGCCGCGCGACTGTGCCGCCCTGCGCTCGACCCGGCCCTAGGCCACGCTCCGGGCCGCTGCTGACCTCGGGGCTTATCTCCGCGGCACACAACTGCGGAGGGCCGGGTCGCGCGCCCGGGCCGAACCAAGCCCGGCCCAGCCCTCGGCCCAGCTGCGGACCGCTGCCATCAGTACCCGCCGACGGAGGGTCAGTCCGCGTGCCAGGGCCGGCCGTGACCGGCACGGCCCTCGGCCCCGCTCCGGGGCGCTGCCGACCCCGGAAATTAGCTCGGAGGAACCCGTCGGCAGAGGCCCGGGCCGCGCGCCCGGGCCCACCCAGAGCCCAAACCCGGCCCTCGGCCCCGCTCTGGGCAGCTGCCGACCCCGGGGTTTAGCTCCGTGGCAACCGCGGGCCGAGGGCGGGGCCACGCGCCAAGGCCGCACCGCGCCCGGCCCGGCCCTCGGCCCCGCTCCGGGCCGCTTTCGACCCCGGGGCTTAGCTCCACGGCACGCGCCCCCGAGCAGCCCCGCTCCCATCCCGACCCTCGGCCGCGTTCCGGGCCGCTGCCGACCCCGGGGCTTAGCGGGCCGAGGGTCGAGCCACGCGCCCGGGCCGCCCCGCGCCCGGCCCGGCCCTCGGCCCAGTTCCGGGCCGCTGCCAACCCCGGGGCTTATCTCCGCGGCACACAACTGCGGAGGACCGGGCCTGGCGGCCGGGCTGACCCACGCCTGGCCCTGCCATTGGGCTCGCTACGGGCCGCTGCTGACCCCGGGGCTTAGCTCTGTGGCACCCGCGGGTGTAGGGCCAGACGGCGCACACGGGCCGCCCCACGCCCGGCCCGGCCCTCGGCTCGCTCCAGGCCGCTGCTGACCCTGGGGCTTAATTCCGCGGCACCCGCGGGCCGAGGGCCGCGCCACGCTCCTGGGCCGCCCCGCACCCGGGACAGCGCTCGGCCCTTCTACGGGCTGCTGCCAACCCCGGGGCTTAGCTCCACGGCACCCACGGGTGGAGGGCCTGGCGGCACGCCTGGGCTGCCCCGCGCCCTGCCCGGCCCTCGGCTCGCTCCGTGCCGCTGCCGACCCTGGGGCTTAGATCCTCGGCACCCGCCGGCGGAGGACCGGGCCACATGCCCGGGCTGCCCCGCTCCCGTCGGAACCCTCGGCCACGCTCCGTATTTCTGCCGACCCTTGGGCTTAGCTGTGTGGCACCTGTGGTCCGAGGGTCGGGCCGAGCGCCCAAGCCACCCCGCTCCCATCCCTACCCACGGCCGCGTTCCGGGCCTCTGCCGACCCCGGGGCTTAGCTCTGTGGCACCCGCCGGCGGAGGGCTGGGCCATGCGTCTGGGCTGCCCCGCGCCCGGTCCGGCCCTCGGCCCCTCTCCGGGCCACTGCCGACCCTGGTGCTTAGCTCCGCGGCACCCGCGGGCCGACAGTCGGGCCGCGCTCCCTGGCCACCCCGTGCCCGGGCGGGCCCTCGGCCAAGCTCTGGGCCGCTGCCGACCCCGGGGCTTAGCTCCGCGGCACCCGCGGGTGGAGGGCCTGGCGGCGCGCCCGGGCTGCCCGGCGACCGAGCCGGCCCTCGGCTCATTCCGGGCCGCTGCTGACTCCGGGGCTTAGCTCCGCGGCACCTGCGGTCCGAGGTTCAGGCCGTGCGCCCGAGCCGCCCTGCTCCCATCCTGACCCTTGGCCGTGTTCCTGGCCACTGCCAACCCCAGGTCTTAGCTCTGCGGCACCCGCCGGCGGAGGGCTGGGCCATGCGCCTGGGCTGCCCCGCGCCCGGTCCGGCCCTCGGCCCCGCTCTGGGCCGCTGCCGACCCCGGGGCTTAGCTCCCCGGCACACAACGGCGGAGGTCCGGGCCGCGCGTCGGGCCGACCCACGCCCGGCCCTGCGCTTGGCCCCGCTCCGAGCCGCTGCCAACCCTGGGGCTTAGCTCCGCGGCACCTCCCGGCCGAGGGCCGGGCCGCGCGACAGTGCCGCCCTGCACTCAGCCTGGCCCTCGGCCACGCTCCGGGCCGCTGCTGACCTCGGGGCTTATCTCCGCGGCACACAACTGCGGAGGGCCGGGCCGCTCGTCTGGGCCGCCCCAAGCCAAGCCCAGCCCTCGGCCCAGCTCCGGACCACTGCTGACCCCGGGGCTTAGCTCCACGGTACCCACCGACGGAGGGTCAGTCCACGTGCCAGGGCCGGCCGTGACCGGCCCGGCCCTCGGCCCTGCTCCGGGGCGCTGCCGACCCCGGAAATTAGCTCGGAGGAACCCGCCGGCGGAGGGCCGGGCCGCGCGCCGGTGGGGCCCCGCGCCTCTCTCGGCCATGGCACCGCTACGGGCCTCTGCCGACCTCGGGGCTTAGCTCCGCGGCACCCGTCGGCAGAGGGCTGTGCCGCGCACCCGGGCCCACGCAGCGCCCGAACCCGGCCCTCGGACCCGCTCCGGGCAGCTGCCAACTCCGGGGTTTAGCTCCACGGTACCCGCGGGCTGAGGGCGGGGCCACGCACCAAGGCCGCACCTCGCCCGGCCCGGCCCTCGGCCCCGCTCCGGGCCGCTGACGACCCCGGTGCTTAGCTCCATGACACGCGATGGCGGAGGACAGTGCCGCACCCCCGAGCAGCCCTGCTCCCGTCCCGGGCCTCGGCCCCGCTCCGAGCCGCTGCCGACTCCGGGGCATAGCTCCGCGGCACCACGGGCGGAGGGCCAGACCTCGTGCCCGGGCCCGCCCTCGCCCCGCCCGGACCTCGGCCCCGCTCTGGGCCGCTACCTACCCTGGGCTTAGATCCTTGGCACCCACGGGCGTGGTCAGTGCGGTGCGCCCGGGCCGCCGCGCGCCCGGCCCGGCCGTCGGCCCGCTCCGGAACTCTGCTGACCCAGGGGCTTAGCTCCACGGCACCCGCGGGCGAGGGCCGTTCCGCGCGCCCGGGCCGCTCCACGCTCAGCACCTCCCTCGGCGCCGCTCCGGGCCGCTACCGACCCTGGGGCTTAACTCCGCGGCACCCGCGGGTCGAGGGCCGGGCCTCGCCCTGGGGCCTCCCAGTCCCCTGCCCGGCCATGCGCCGATGCTGCTCCGCAGACGGCCAGGCCCTGGCCCCGCTCCGGGCCGCTGCTGTACCCGGTGCTTAGCTCCGCGGCACCCGCCGGCGGAGGGTCAGGCCTCGCACCAGGGCCCGCCCTCGCCCGGCCTGGACCACAGCCCGGCTCCGGTCCGCTGCCTACCCTGGGCTTAGATCCTTGGCACCCGCGGGCATGGTGAGTGCGGCGCACCCGGGCCGCCCCGCGCCAGGCCCGTCCCTCGGGCCCGCTCCGGGCCGCTGCCGACCCTGGGGCTTAATTCCGCGGCACCTGCCAGCCGAGGGCCGGGCCGCGCGGCCTGGCTGCCCCACACCCTGCCCGGCCGTCGACCGCCTCCAGATCACTGCAGACACCGGGGCTTAGCTCCGCGGCACCCACAGGCGAGGGCTGTTCCGCGCGCCCGGGCCACCCCACGCCCGGCCCGTCCTTCGGCGCCGCTCCGGGCCCCTGCCGACCCCGGGGTTTAGCTCCGAGGCACACGCCGCCGGAGGGCCTGGCCGCCTGCCCGGGCTGCCCCGCGTCCGGCCCGGCCCTCGGCTCCGCTCCGGGCCGCTACCGACCCTGGGGCTTAGCTCCGCGGCACCGGCGGGCCAAGTGCCCGGCCTCACACTGGTGACGCCCCACACCCTGCCCGGCCACGCGCAGGTCGCCCCGCACCGTGCCAGGCCCTTGCCCAGCTCCGGGCCGCGGCCGACCCCTGGGCTTAGCTCCGCGGCACCCACAGGCGAGGTCAGTGCGGCGCGCCCGGATCGCCCCGCGCCCGACCCGGCCCTCAGCCCCAGTCCGGGCCGCTGCTGACCCCGGGGCCTAGCTCTGCGGCACCCGCCAGCGAGGGCTGGGTGGCACGCACGGGCCATCCCACGCCTGTCCTGACCCTGGCCGTGCTCCGGACCGAAGCAGACTCCGGGCCTTAGCTCCGCGGCACCCGCCGTCAGAGGGTCGGGCCGCGTGCCCGGGCAGCCCCATGCCCGGCTCGGCCCTTGACCATGCTCCGGGCCGCTGTTGACCCCGGGGATTAGCTTCGCGGCACCCGCGGGCGAGGGCCGGGCCGCGCGCCCGGGCCACCCAGCGCCTGTCCCGGCCCTCGGCCCCGCTTCGTGCCACTGCCGACCCCGGGGCTTAGCTCGGCGGCACCGGCAGGCGAGGACCGGGCCGCGCGCCTGGGCTGCTCCACACCCGACTCGGCCCTCAGCCCCGCTCCGGGCCGCTGCCGACCCCGGGGCTTAACTCCGCGGCACCCGCAAGCCGAGGGCCAGGCCTCGCGCCTGGGCCCGCCCTCACTCCGCCCGGACCTCGGCCCCGCTCCGGGCCAGTACCTACAATGGGATTAGATCCTTGACACCCGCGGGCGTGGTCAGTGCGGCACGCCTAGACCTCCCCGCGCCAGGCCCGTCCCTCGGGCCTACTCCGTGCCGCTGCCGACCCCGGGGCTTAACTCCGCGGCACCCGCAAGCCAAGGGCCGGGCCGTGCAGCCTGGCCACCCCGCGCCCGGCCTGGTCTTCGGCCCCCTCCAAGCCGTTGCCGACCCCGGGGCTTAGCACCGTGGCACCCGCGGGCGAGGGCCGTTCCGCGCACCCAGGCCGTTCCGTGCCCGGCCTGGCCCTCGTCCCCGCTCATGGCCGCTACCGACCCTGGGGCTTAGTTCTGCGGCACCCGCGGGCCGAGGGCCATGCCTTACACCGGGGTCGACCCATGCCCTACCCGGCCGGACGCCGGGGCCACCCCACGCCTGGCCCGGCCCTCGCCCCGGTCCGGGCCGCAGCCGACCCCGGGGCTTAGCTCCGCGGCACCCATCGGCGGAGGGCCGGGCCGCGCGCCTGGCCGACCCGCGCCCGGCACCCGGTCCAGCCGTCATCCCCTCTCCGGGCTGCTGCCGACACCGGGGCTTAGCTCCGAGGCACCCGCGGGCGGAGGGCCGGTCCGCGCACCCAGGCCAGCCGCATACAGCACAGCCCTCGGGCCTGCTCCGGATCGCTGCCGACCCCGGGGCTTAGCTCCACGGCACCCGCCTGCGGAGGGCCAGGCCGCGCGCCCGGGCCGCCCCACGCACGTCCAGACCCTCGGCCATGCTCCGGGCCGCAGCAGACTCCGGGCCTTAGCTCCGCAGCACCCGCCGGCAGAGGGCCGGACCGCGGGCCCGTGCCGCCCCACGCACGGCCCGGCCCTCGACCCCACTTTGGGCCGCTGCCAACCCCAGGGTTTAGATCCACGGCACCCGCGGGCGAGGGCCGGGGCGCGCCAGGGGTGCCCGGCGCCCGGCTCGGCCCTCCTCCCCGCTCTGGGCCGCTGCCGATCCCGGGGCTTAGTTCTGCGGCACCCGCCAGTGGAGGGCCGGGCCGAGCGCCCGGGCTGCCCCGCGCCCGGCCCGGCCCACAGCCCAGCTCCAGGCTGCTGCCAACCCTGGGGCTTAGCTCCACGGCACACGTCAGCGGAGGGCCTGGCCACGCGCCTGGGCTACCGAGTGCCCGGCCCGGCCCTCGGCCTCGCTCCGGGCCGCTGCCGACCCCGGTGCTTAGCTCCATGGCACCTCCGGGACAAGGGCTGGGCTGCGCGCACGGCCGCCCCGCTCCCGGCCCAGCCCTTGGCCCCACTCCGGGTCGCTGCCGACCCCAAGGCTTAGCTCCGCGGCCCACACGGGCCACGGGACGGGCCGCGCGCTGCGGCTGCCCCACGCCCAGCCTGGCCCTGGCCCCGCTCTGGGCCACTAATGACTCCGGGGATTAGTTCTGCGGCACCCGCGGGCCGAGGGCCAGGCCGCGCGCGCGGTCCGCACCGCGCCCGGGACGGCCTTCGGCCTCACTCCGGGCCGCTGCCGAACCCGGGGCTTATCTCTGTGGCACACGCGGGCAAAGGGCCGTGCCGCGCGCCAGGGCCGCCGCACGTCGGGGATGCCGCGCGCCCCGCCCGGCCCTCGGCCCCGATCTTGGGCGCTGCTGACCCCGCGGCTTAGCTCCACGGCACCCGAGGGCCCGGAGAAAGGGCCATGCGCCAGGGCCGCCTCGCGCCTTGCCCGGACATCGGTCCCGCTCCGTGCCACTGCCAACCCCGGGGCTTAGCTCCCCGGCACCCGTCAGCATAGGGCCGGGACAAGCGCCCGGGCCAGCCGCAACCGCCACGGCCCTCAGACCCGCTCCGGGCACCTGCCGACCGCGGGGCTTAGCTCCGCGGCACCCGCGGGCCGAGGGCCGGTCCATGTTCCCGGGCCGCCCCGTGCCTGGCACGGCCCTCTGCCCCGCTCTGGGCCGCTGCTGACCCCGGGTCTTAGCTCCGTGGTACCCGCCAGCGGAGGGCCGGGCCGCAAGCCCGGGCTTCCCCACGCCCAGCTCGACCCTCGTCCCCACTCTGGGTCGCTGCTGAACCCGGGGCTTAGCTCTGTGGTACCCGCCGGTGGAGAGCCGCGCCGAGCGCCCTGGCTGCCCCACGCCCGACCCGGCCCTCGGCCCTGCTCCGGGCAGCTTCCGAACGCAGGGTTTAGCTCCGCGGTACCCGCGGGATGAGGGTCGGGCTGCGCACCCGGGCCGCCCCACGCCCGGCACGTCCCTCTGCCCCACTCCGGGCCGGTGCTGACCCTGAGGCTTAGCTCTGCGGCACCCACGGTCGAGGACGGGGCCGCGTGCCCGTGCCGCACCGCGCCTGGCCTTGTCCTCCGCCCCGCTCTGGGCCGCTGCCGACCCTGGAGGTTAGCCCTGCGGCACCCACCGGAGGAGGACCATGCCGCGCGCTAGGGCTGCCCCGCGCCAGGCCCGGCCCTCGTCCCCGCTCCGTGCCGCTGCTGACCCCGTTGCTTAGCTCCGCGGCACCTGCCGGCGGAGGACCGGGCCACGTGCCTGGGCTGCCCCGCTCCCGTCGGGACCCTCGGCCACGCTCCGGGCCGCTGCCGACCCTTGGGCTTAGCTCTGCGGCACCCGCGGGTCGAGGGCCGGGCCGCGCGCCCGGGCCGCACCGCGCCCGGGACGGCCTTTGGCCTCCCTCCAGGCCGCTGCCGACCCCGGGGCTTATCTCTGTGGCACACACGGGCAAAGGGCCGTGCCGCGCACCGGGGCCGCCGCACGCTGGGGCAGCCGCACATCGGGGACGCTGCGCGCCCCGCCCGGCCCTCGGCCCCGCTCTTGGGCGCTGCCGACCCCGCGGCTTAGCTCCACGGCACCCGAGGGCCGGGAGAAGGGGCCAAGCGCCCGGGCCGCCCCGCGCCTTGCCCGGACCTTGGTCCCGCTCTGTGCCGCTGCCGACCCCGGGGCTTAGCTTCCCGGCACCCGTCGGCGTAGGGCCAGGACGCACGCCCGGGCCGGCCGCGACCGCCAGGGCCCTCGGACCCGCTCCGGGCAGCTGCCGACCGCGGGCTTAACTCCGCGGCACCCGCCGGCGGAGGACCGTGCCGCGCGACCGCCCTGCTACCCTCCCCACCCTCGGCCGTGTTCTGGGCCGGTGGCGAACCCGGGGCTTTTCTCTGCGGCATCCGCCGGCAGAGGACTGGGCCGCACGCCCGGGCTGCCCCGCGCCCGGCTCGGCCCTTGGCCCCACTAAGGGCCGCTGCCGAAACAGGGGCTTAGCTCCGCGGCACCCGCCAGCGGAGGGCCTGGCCACGCGCCTGGGCCGCCCAGCGCCCGGTTCGGCCCTCGGCCCCACTCCGGGCCGCTACCGACCACGGGGCTTACCTCGGCGTCACCTGCGTACCTAGGGACCGGCCGCGCACCCCGGGCCGCACCGTGCCCTGCCCGGCCCTCAGTCCCACCCCGGGCCGCTGCTGACCCCGGGGCTTAGCTCCGCAGCCCATGCGGGCCGAGGGCTGTGCCGCGCGTCAACGCCGCCCCGTACCCGGCCCAGCCCTGGCCCCGCTCCGGGCCGCTGCCGACCCCGGGCATAGCTCCGCGGCACCCGCGTGACGAGGGCCAGGCCACGTGCCAAGGCCGCACCGTGCCCGGCCCAGCCTTCGGCCCCGCTCCGGGCCGCAGCCGAACACGGGGCTTAGCTCCGCGGCACACGCGGACAAAGGGCCGTGCCGCACGCCGGTGCCGCCGCACGCCCCGCCCGGCCCTGGCCCCGCTCCGTGCCGCTTCCGACACGGGGCTTAGCTCCGCTGCACCCCCCGGCGGATGGCTGGGAAGCGAGTCGGGGCCGCCCCGTACCCGGCCCAGCCCTCAGACCCGCTCCTGACCGCTGCCGACCCCGGGCTTAGCTCCGCTGCACCCCGCGGCGGACGGCGGGGCAGCGCGCACGGGCTGCCCCGCACCCGGCCCAGCCCTCGGACCCGCTCCGGGCCGCTGCCGACCCCGGTTATTAGATCCGCGGCACATGCCGGTGGAGGGCCGGGCCAAGACCCCGGGCTGCCCCGCGCCCGGCACGGCCCACCTCCCCGCTCCGGGCCCCTGCTGACCCCGGGGATTAGTTCCGCGGCACATGCCAGCGGAGGGCCTGGCCACGCGCCTGGTCCACCCAGCGCCCGTACCGGCCCTCGGCCTCGCTCCGGGCCGCTGCCGACCCCGGGGCTTAGCTCCGCGGCAACCGCCGGCTGAATGCCGGGCCGCGCGACCTATCCACC
Organism: Sorex fumeus; assembly: GCF_029834395.1. Taxonomy (NCBI): domain Eukaryota; kingdom Metazoa; phylum Chordata; class Mammalia; order Eulipotyphla; family Soricidae; genus Sorex; species Sorex fumeus. Next base: position 2,423,957 of record NW_026606196.1, on the reverse strand, counting down.
CCGCGCCCGGCCCGGTCCTCAGCTCCGCTGCGGGCCGCTGCCGACCCCGGGGCTTAGCTCCGCGGCACCCGCCGGCGGAGGACCGTGCCACGCCCCCGGGCTGCCCCGCGCCCGGTCCGGCCGTCATCCCCTCTCCGGGCCGCTGCCAACACCGGGGCTTAGCTCTGCGGCACCTGCGGGCTCAGAGCTAGGCCGCGCGCCAGGGCCACCCCGCACACGGCCTGGCCCTCGGCCCATTTCCGGGCTGCTGCCGACCCCGGGGCTTAGCCCTGCGGCAGCCGGCGGAGGGCCGGGCCGCGCGCCCGGGCAGCCCCGCGCCCGGCCCGGCCCTCGGCCCCACCCCGGGCCGCTGCTGACTTTGGGGCTTAGCTCCGTGGCACACGCGGGTCGAGGGCTGGGCCGCGCGCGGCTGGCCGTGCCCGCAACGGCCCTCGGCCCCGCTCCGGGCAGCTTCCGACTGCAGGGTTTAGCTCCGCGGCATCCGCGGGCCGAGGGTCGGGCCATGCGCCCGGGCCTACCCAAGCCCGGCACATCCCATGGCCCAGCTCCGGGCCGCTGCTGACCCCGGGGCTTAGCTCTGCGGCACCCGCGGTCGAGGGTGGGGCCGCGTGCCCATGCCGCACCACGCCCGACCCTGTCCTCCGCCCCGCTCCAGGCCGCTGCCGACCCCGGGTCTTAACACCGCGCGACCCGCCGGCGGAGGACCGGGCCACGTGCCCGGGCTGTCCCGCTCCCGTCGGGACCCTCGGCCGCGCTCCGGGCCGCTGCCGACCCTTGGGCTTAGCTCCGCGGCACCCATCGACGGAGGGCCGGGCCGCGCGCCGGGGGGCCCCGCGCCCATCCCGACCATGGCCCCGCTCCAGGCCGCTGCCGAACCCGGGGCTTAGCTCTGCGGTACCCGCCGTCGGAGGGTCAGTCCGCGTGCCAGGGCTGGCGGCGACCGGCCCTGCCCCCGACCCTGCTCCGGGGCGCTGCCGAACCCGCGGCTTAGCTCCACGGCACCCATGGGCTGAGAATGGGGCCGCACGCCCAGGCCACCCCACGCCTTGCCCGGCTCTCGGCCCCACTCCAGGCCGCTGCCGACCCCGGGGCTTAGCTCTGCGGCACCCGCCGGTGGAGGGCCGGGACGAGGGCACGGGCTGCCCCGTGCCCGGCCCGGCCCTCGATCCCGCTCTGGGCCGCTGCCGAACCCGGGGATTAGCTCCGCGGCACTAGCGGGCCGAGGGCCGGGCCGAGCACCCGGGCCGCACCGTACCCGGCCCGTCTCTCGGCCCATCTCCGGGACGCTGCCAACTCCGGGGCTTAGCTCCACGGAACACGTGGGCCGAGGGCTGTTCCGCGCACCAGCACCGCCCTGTACCCGGAGCGGCCCTGGCCCCGCTCCGGGCCGCTGCCGACCCCGGGTCTTAGCTCCGCGGTACCCGCTGGCAGAGGGCCGGACCGCGAGCCCGGGCTGCCCCACGCCCAGCTCGACCCTCGTCCCCACTCTGGGCCACTGCCGAACCTGGGGCTTAGCTCTGCGGCACCCGCCGGTGGAAAGCCGCGCCGAGTGCCCTGGCTGCCCCACGCCCGGCACGGCCCTCGGCCCCGCTCCGGTAGTCTGCCGACCCCGGAGCTTAGCTCCGCGGCACACGCCAGCAGAGGGCCGGTCATTGCGCCCGGGCTGGCCGCGCTCATCACAGACCTCGGGCCCGCTCCGGTCCGCTGCTGACCCCGTGGCTTAGCATCCGCCAGCGCTGGGGCCGGGCCGCACGCCCGGGTCGCCCCGCACCCGGCTCGGCCCTCGGCCTGCTCCGGGCCGCTGCCGACACCGTGGCTTAGCTCCGCGGCACCCGCCAGCGGAGGACAGTGCCGCGCGACCGCCCCGCTACCGTCCCATCCCTAAGCTGCGTTCTGGGCCGGTGGCGAACCCGGGGCTTATCTCTGCGGCATCCGCTGGCGGAGGACTGGGCCGTGCGCCCGGGCTGCCCCGTGCCCGGCTTGGCCCTCGGCCCCACTAAGGGCCGCTGCCGAAACAGGGGCTTAGCTCCGCGGCACCCGCCAGCGGAGGGCATGGCCACACGCCTGGGCCGCCCAGCGCCCAGCCCGGCCCTCGGCCCCGCTCTGGGCCACTACCTACCCCGGGGCTTACCTCCGCGTCACCTGCGGGCCTAGGGACCGGCCGCTCACTCGGGCCGCACCGCGCCCTGCCCGGCCCTCGGTCCCATCCCGGGCCGCTGCTGACCCCGGGGCTTAGCTCCGCAGCCCACGCGGGCCGAGGGCTGTGCCGTGCGCCAGCGCCGCCCCGTGCCTGGCCCGGCCCTGGCCCCGCTCCGGGCCGCTGCCGACCCCGGAGCTTAGCTCCGCGGCACACGCGTGCTGAGGGCCAGGCCACGTGCCAAGGCCGCACTGTGCCCGGCCCAGCCTTCGGCCCCGCTCCGGGCTGCTGCCGAACCCGGGGCTTAGCTCCGCGGCACACGCGGGCAAAGGGCGTGCCGCGTGCTGGTGTCGCCGCACGCCCTGCCTGGCCCTGGCACCGCTCCGGGCCGCTTTCGACGCAGGGCTTAGCTCCGCTGCACCCCCCGGAGGACAGCAGGGTAACGCGCTCGGGCCGCCCCACACCCGGCCCAGCCCTCGGACCCGCTCCGGGCCGCTGCCGACCCCGGGGCTGAGCTCTGCGGCACCTGCCGGTGGAGGGCCTGGCTGAGAGCCCGGACTGCCCCGCGCACGGCCCAGCCCTCAGCCCCGCTCCGGGCCGCTGCCGACCCCGAGGATTAGCTCCGCGGCACATGCCAGCGGAGGGCCTGGTCATGCGCCTGGGCCACCCAGCGCCCAGCCCGGCCCTCGGCCTCGCTCCATGCCGCTGCCGACCCCGGGGCTTAGCTCCGCGGCACACGCTGGCTGAGGGACGGGCCACGCGCCGGGGCCGCCCAGCGCCTGGCCCGGCCCTGGCCCCACTCTGGGCCACTGCCAACCCGGGTCTTAGCTCCGCGGCACCCACCGGCGTAGAGCCGGTCCTCGCGCCTGGGCTGCCCCGCGCTCGGCCCAGCCCTTGTACCCACTCCGGGCCGCTGCCTACCCCGAGGCTTAGCTCCGTGGCAGCCGCGGGACATGGCCCGGGCCGCGCGCACTTGCTCCGCTCCCGTCCCAACACACGGCTGCGCTCCGGGCCGCTGCCAACGCCGGGGCTTAGCTCCGAGGCACACGCCATCGGAGGGCCTGGCCACGCGCCTGGTCTGCCCCGCGCCTGGCCCGGCCCTCGTCCCCCCTCTGGCCCGCTGCTGACCCCGGGTCTTAGCTCCACGACACCCGCCAGCGGAGGACCGGGACACGTGCCTGACTGCCCCGATCCCCTCCCGACCATCGGCCGTGCTCCAGGCCGCTGCCGACCCCGAGGCTTAGCTCCACGCCACCCGCGGTACAAGGATCGGGCCATGCGCCCGAGCAGCCCCGCTACCGTCCCAACCCTCGGCCGCATTTTGGGCCGCTGGCGAACCCGGGGCATAGCTCCGCGGCACCCACCGGCGGAGGGCCATTCCTCGCGCCCGGGTCGGCCGTGCCCATCACGGACCTCGGTCCCACTCCGGGCCTCTGCCGACCCCGGGGCTTAGCTCCGCGGCACCCTCGGGCCGAGGTTCGGGCCGCGCGCCTGCGCGGCCCCGCGCCCGACCCGTTCCTCGGCCACGATCCTGGCCGCTGCTGACACCGGGGCTTAGCTCCGCGGCACCCGCAGTCCGAGGGTCGGGCCGATCGCCCGAGCCGCCCCGCTACCCTCCCGACCCTCGGTCCCGTTCTGGGCCGCTGCCGACCCCGGGGCTTAGCTCCGCGGCACCCGCCGGTGGAGGACCGTGCCGCGCCCCCTGGCTGCCCCGCGCCATGTCCGGCCCTCATCCTCCCTCCGGGCCGCTGCCGACCCCGGGGCTTAGCTCCACGGCTCCCGTCGTCGGAGGGCCAGGCCGCGCTCCCGGGCAGCCCCGCGCCCGACCCAGCCCTCGGCCCCGCCCCAGGCTGCTGCTGACCCCGGAGTTTAGCTCCGCGGCACCCGCAGTCCGAGTGTTGGGCCGAGTGCCTGAGCCGCACCACTACCGTCCCGACCCTCTGTCCGCGTTCTGGGCTGCTGCTGACCCCGGGGCCTAGCTCTGCGGCACACGCGGGCTGAGGGCTGGGCCGCGCGTGGCCGGCCGCGCCCGCAACGGCCGTTGGCCCCGCCCGGGCAGCTTCCGACCGCAGGGTTTAGCTCCGCGGCACCCGTGGGCCGAGGGTCGGGCCGCACGCCCAGGCCGCCCCACGCCCGGCACGTCCCTCGGCCCCGCTCCGGGCCGCTGCCGACCCCGGTGCTTAGCACTGCGGCACCCGCGGTCGAGGGTGGGGCCGCGTGCCCGTGCCGCACCGTGCCCGGCCCTGTCCTCCAACCCGCTCCGGGCCGCTGCCGACCCCGGGGGTAGCTCCGCGGCACCCACCGGCCGAGGACCGTGCCGCGCGCTAGGGCTGCCCCAAGCCCGGCCCGGCCCTTGTCCCCTCTCCGTGCCACTGCTGACCCCGGGGCTTAGCTCCGCGGCACTCGCCAGCGGATGACCGCGCCACGTCCGCGGGCTGCCCCGCTCCTGTCGGGACCCTCGGTCGCGCTCCGGGCCTCTGCCGACCCTTGGGCTTAGCTCCGCGGCACCCGTAGATGGAGGGCCGGGCCGCGCGCCGGGGGGGCCCCTCGCCCGTCCCGACCACGGCCCAGCTCCGGGCCGCTGCCGAACCCGGGACTTAACTCTGCAGTACCCGCCATCAGAGGGTCAGTCCGCATGCCAGGGCCGACGGTGACCGGCCCGGCTCCCGGCACCGCTCCGGGGTGCTGCCGACCCCGCGGCTTAGCTCCATGGCACCCGCAGGCCGAGAATGGGGCCGCGCGCCCGGGCCACCCCACGCCTTGCCTGGCCCTCGGTCTTGCTCCCGGCCGCTCCCGACCCCAGGGCTTACCTCCGCGGCACCCGCCAGCGGAGGATGGGGCGGCACGCCCGGGCCGTCCCACGCACGGCCTGGCCCTCGGCCCTGCTCCCGGCCGATGCCGACCCCGGGGCTTACCTCTGTGGCACCCGCCGGTGAAGGGCCGGGACGAGCGCCCGGCTGCCCCGCGCCCGGCCCGGCCCTCGATCCCGCTCCGGGCCGCTGCCGACCCCGGGGCTTAGCTCCGCAGCACTAGCGGGCCGATGGCACCCGCGGGACGAGAGATGGGGCCGCGCGTCCTGGCCGCCCCGCGCCTTGCCCGGACCTTAGCCCCGCTCCCGGCCGCTCCCGACCCCGGGGCTTGGCTCCGCGGCACCAGCAGGCTGAGGTAGGGCTGCGCACCTGAGCCGACCCGCGCCTGGCCCGGCCCTCGGCCACGCTCCGGGCCGCTGCCGACCCAGGGGCTTAGCTCCGCGGCACACAACGGCAGAGGACCGGGCCGCAACCTCCGGGCCGACCCGCGCCCGGCCCGGCCCTTGGACCCGCTCCGGGCCTCTGCCGACCCCGGGGATTAGCTCCGTGGCACCCACGGGACAAGGGCCCTCGGACCGGCTCCGGGTTGCTGCCGACCCCCGAGCTTAGCTCTGAGGCACCAGCGGGACAAGGGCCAGACCACGGGCATGGGCCGGCCCGCTCCCGTCCCGACAATCGGCCGCGCACCAGGCCACTGCTGACCCCGGGGCTTAGCACCGCGGCACCAGCGGGCCGAGGTCCGTGCTGCGCGACCGGCCCGCCCCGCGCCCGGAACGGCCCTCGGCCCTGCTCAGGGCCGCTGCCGACCCCGGGACTTAGCTTCGCGGCACCCGCCGGTGGTGGACCGGGCTGCGGGCCCGGGCTACCCGGCGCACGGCCCGGCCCTTGGCCCTGCTCCGGGCTGCTGCCGACCCCGGAGCTAAACTCCACGGCACACGCCGGCGGAGGACGGGGCAGCGCGCCAGGGCCATCCCGCGCCCCGCCCAGCCCTCGGCCCCACTCCGGGCCGCTGCCGACCCCGGGGCTTAGATTCGCGGCACCCGCCAGCAGAGGGACCCACCGCGTGCTTGGAACACCCCGCGCCAGGCACGGCCCTCAGCCCCACTCCGGGCCGCTGCCGACCCCGGGGCTTAGCTCCGCAGCACACGCAGGCAAAGAACCGTGCCTGGCGCCGGGGCCACCGCATGCCCCACCCGGCCTTGGCCCCGCTCCAGGACGCTGCCGACCCGGGGCTGAGCTCCGCGGCACCCACCGGCGGATGACTGCGCAGCGCGCCCGGGCCGCCCCGCGCCCGGCCCGGCCCTCGGACCCTCTCCGGGCCGCTGCCGACCCCGGGGCTTAGCTCCGCGACACTTGCGGGCCGATGGCACCCGCGGGACGAGAGATGGGGCCGCGTGCCCTGGCCACCCCACGCCTTTCCCGGACCTCAGCCCCGCTCCCGGCCGCTCCCGACCCCGGGGCTTAGCTCCACGGCACCAGCAGGCTGAGGCAGGGCTGCGCACCTGAGCCGACCCACGCCTGGCCCGGCCCTCGGCCACGCTCCGGGCCGCTGCCGACCCAGGGGCTTAGCTCCGCGGCACACAACGGCAGAGGACCAGGCTGCAACCCCCGGGCCGACCCGCGCCCGGCCCAGCCCTCGGACCCGCTCCGGGCCTCTGCCGACCCCGGGGATTAGCTCCGTGGCACCCACGGGACAAGGGCCAGGCCGCGCGCATGGGCCGGCCCGCTCCCGTTCCGAAACTCGGCCGAGCTCCGGGCCGGTGCCGAACCCGGGGCTTAGCACCGCGGCACCTGCGGGCCGAGGTCTGGGCCGCGCGCACGGTCTGCCCTGCGCCCGGAACAGCCCTCGGCCCTGCTCTGGGCCGCTGCCCACCCCGGGGCTTAGCTCTGTGGCACCCGCGGGCAGAGGACCGGGCTGGGCGCCCGAGCTGCAACGTGCACTGCCCGGTGCTCGGCCCTGCTCCGGGCCGCTGCCGACCCCGGGGCTTAGCTCCGCGGCCTATGCGGGCCGAGGAACGGGCCGCGGCCGGGGCCGCCCCGCGCCCGGGCCGGCCCTCGGACCAGCTCTGGGTTGCTGCCGACCCCAGAGCTTAGCTCCGTGGCACAAGCGGGACAAGGGCTGGACCACGGGCATGGGCCGGCCCGCTCCCGTCCCGACAATCGGCCGCGCACCGGGCCACTGCCGACCCCGGGGCTTAGCACCGCGGCACCAGCGGGCCGAGGTCCGTGCCGCGTGCCCGGCCCGCCCCGCGCCCGGAACGGCCCTCGGTCCTGCTCTGGGCCGCTGCCAACCCCGGGGCTTAGCTTCGCGGCACCCTGCCGGTGCTGGACCGGGCTGCGGGCCCGGGCTACCCGGCGCACTGCCCGGCCCTTGGCCCTGCTCCGGTAGGCTGCCGACCCTGGTGCTAAACTCCGCGGCACACGCCGGCGGAGGACGGGGCCACGCGCCTGGGCCATCCTGCACCCTGCCCAGCCCTCGGCCCCGCTCCGGGCCGCTGCCGACCACGGGGCTTAGATTCGCGGCACCCGCCGGCAGAGGGACCCACCGCGTGCTTGGAACGCCCTGCACCAGGCACGGCCCTCCGCCCCACTCCGGGCTGCTGCCGACCCCGGGGCTTAGCTCCGCAGCATACGCGGGCAAAGAACCGTGACTGGCGCCGGGGCCGCCAAATGCCCCACCCGGCCCTGGACCCGCTCCGGGACACTGCCGACCCGGGGCTGAGCTCTGCGGCACCCAGCGGCGGACGACTACGCAGCACGCCCGGGCCGCCCTGCGCCCGGCCCGGCCCTCGGACCCTCTCCGGGCCGCTGCCGACCCCGGTGCTTAGCTCTGCGTCACCCGCCAGTGGAGGGCCAAGCCGACATCCCGGGCTGCCCCTTGCCCGGCCCGGCCCACGGCCCTGCTCCTGGCCGATGCCGACCCCGAGGCTTAGCTCCGCGGCACCCGCGGGCCGAGAGCCGGGCCGTGCGCCCGGGCCGCCCCGCGCCCGGCCCGGCCCTTGGCCCCGCTCCGGGCCGCTGCAGACTCCAGAGCTTAGCTCCGCGGCACCCGCCGGAAGAGGGCCTGGCCACGCGCCAGGACCGCCCAGCGCCCGGCACAGCCCTTGGCCACGCTCCAGGCCGCTGCCGACCCCATGGCTTAGCTTGCGGCACACAACGGCGGAGGGCCGGGCCGCACGCCTGTGCCACCCCGCACCCGGCCGAGCCCCGTGGCACCGCTCCGGGCCACTGCTGACCCCGGGGCTGAGCTACGGGGCACCCACCGGCGGAGGGCCTGGCCACGCGCCCGGACTGCCCAGCGCCCGGCCCGGTCCTCAGCTCCGTTCCGGGCCGCTGCTGACCCCGGGGCTTAGCTCCACGGCACCCGCCGGCGGTGGGGCCGGGCTGCCCGCCTGGGCCGGACGGGCCCTCCACGGCCCTCGGCCCCGTTCCGGGCCGCTGCCGACCCCTTGGCTTAAGCTCCGCGGCACCCACGGGACAAGGACCGGCCGCGCGCACCGGCCTCTCCACTCCCGTCCCAACAGTCGGCCGCGCTCTGGGCCGCTGCCGACCCCGGGGCTTAGCTCCGCGGCACACAACGGCAGAGGGCTGGGCCACGCGCCTGGGCCAAACCGTGCCCGGCCCATCCCTTGGACCCGCTCCGGGCCGCTGCTGACCCCGGGACTTAGTTCCGCGGCACACGCCAGCGGAGGGCCTAGCCACGCACCTGGGCCACCCAGCACCCGGCCCGGCCTTCGGCCTCGCTCTGGGCTGCTGCCGACCACGGGGCTTAGCTCTGTGGCACACTCCAGCGGAGGGCCTGGCCACACGCATCGGTGGCCCAGCGCCCGGCACGGCCCTCGGCCTCGCTCTGGGTCGCTGCCGACCCCGGGCGGGGCTTAGCTCCGCGGGCCCGCCGGCCGAGGGAAGGGCCGCGCGCCTGGACCGCCCAGCACCCAGCCTGACCCTCGGCCTCACTCCGGGTCGCTGCCGACACCGGGGCTTAGCTCCACGGCCCACGTGGGCCGAGGGACGCGCCGCTCACCGGGGCCGCCCCGCGCCCGACCCGGCCCTCGGTCCCTCTCCGGGCAGCTGACGACCCCGGGGCTTAGCTCCGCGGTGACCCCGGCAGAATGCTGGGCCACGCGCCGGGTCGCCCCACGCCCGACCGGCCTCGGACCCGCTCTGGGCCGCTGCCGACCCCGGGGCTTAGCTCCGCGGCACCCGCCGGCAGAGGACCGGGCTGCATGCCCGGTCCGCCCCGATCCCATCGGGACCCTCGGCCGCGCTGCAGGCCGCTGCCGACTACAGGGCTTTGCTCCGCGGCACCCGCGGGCCGAGAGATGGGACCGCGCGCCTGGGTCGTCCCGTGCCTTGCCCGGCCCTCGGTCCCGCTCCCGGCCGCTCTGGACCCTGGGGCTTACCACCGCGGCACCCGCCAGCGGAGGATTGTGCCGTGCGCCTGGGACGTCCCGCGCCCGGCCTGGCCCTCGTCCCTGCTCCGGGCCGCTGCTGACCCCTGGGCTTAGCTTCGCGTCACCCGCTGGCTGAGGGCCCGGCCGTGCGCTCGGAACGCCCCGCGCCTGGCACGGCCCTCAGCCCCACTCCGGGCTGCTGCCGACCCCGGGGCTTAGCTCTGCGGCACCCGCCGGTGGAGTGCCAGGCCGAACGCCCGGGCTGCCCCATGCTCGGCCCGGCCCTCGGCCCCGCTCCGGGCCGCTGCCCACCCCGGGGCTTAGCTCCGCGGCACACACCAGCGGAGAGCCTGGCCACGTGCCTGGGGCGCCAGGCAGCCGGCCCGGACCTCGGCATCACTCTGGGCCTCTGCTGACCCGGGGCTTAGCTCCGCCGCACCCACCGGCAGAGGGCAGGTCCTCGGGCCCTGGCCAGCCGCGCCCGTCACGTCCCTCGGCCCCACACCGGGCCGCTGCTGACCCTGGGGCTTGGCTCCGCGGCACCCGCAGTCCGAGGGTCGGGCCGATCACCCGAGCCGCCCCACTACCGTCCCAACCCTCGGTCCCGTTCTAGGCCGCTGCCGACCCGAGGGCTTGGCTTCGTGGCACCCGCCGGTTGAATGCCGGGCCACGCGACCTGGCCACACCGCGCCCGGCCCGGTCCTCGGCCCCGCTCCGGGTCACTGCCGGCCCCGGGGCTTAGCTCCGCGGCACACGCCGATGGAGGAGCGTGCCGCGCCCCCCGGCTGCCCCGCGCCTGGCTCGGCCCTCGTCACCACTCCAGGCCGCTACCGACCCCGGGGATTAGCTCCGCGGCACCCATCGGTGGAGGGCCAGGCCGCGCGCCAGGGCCACCCCGTGCACGGCCTGGCCCTCGGCCCCGCTCCGGGCCGCTGCCGACTCTGGGGCTTAGCCCCGCGGCAACCGCCGGCGGAGGGCTGGGCCGCTCGCCCGAGCCGCCCCGCTACCGTCCCGACCCTCTGTCCGCGTTCTGGGCCGCTACCGACCCCGAGGCCTAGATCCGCGGCACACGCGGGCCGAGGGCTGGAGTGCACGTGACCGGCCGTGCCCGCAACGGCCCTCGGCCCCACTCCGGGCAGCTTCTGACCGCAGGGCATAGCTGCGCGGCACCCGCGGGATGAGGGCCAGGTCACGTGCCCGGGCCGCCCCGCGCCCGGCACGTCCCTTGTCTCCACTCCGGGCCGCTGCCTACCCCGGGGCTTAGCTCCGCGGCACCCGCCGGCGGAGGGCCGGGCCGTGCGCCAGGGGTGACCAGCACCCGGCTCGGCCCTTCTCCCCGATCTGGGCTGCGGCCGATCCCGGGGCTTAGGTCTGCGGCACCCGCCAGTGGAGGGCCGGGCCGAGCGCCCGGGCTGCCCCGCGCCCGGCCCGGCCCACGGCCCTGCTCCGGGCCTCTGCCGACCCTGGGGCTTAGCTCCACGGCACACGTCAGCGGAGGGCCTGGCCACGCGCCTGGGCAACCGAGCACCCGGCCCGGCCCTCGGCCTCGCTCCGGGCTGCTGCCGACCCCGGGGCTTAGCTCCGCGGCACACGACAGCGGAGGGCCTGGCCACGCGCCTGGGCCGCCCCGCTCCCGGCCCAGCCCTCGGACCCGCTCCCGGTCGCTGCCGACCCCGGGGCTTAGCTCTGCGGCACCCGCCAGTGGAGGGCCGGGCCGAGAGCTCGGGCTGCCCCGCGCCCGGCATGGCCCATGTCCCCGCTCCGGGCCGCTGCCGACCCTGGGGATTAGCTCCGCGGCACATGCCAGCGGAGGGCCTGGCCACGCGCCTGGTCCGCCCAGCGCCCGGCCCGGCCCTCGGCCTCGCTCCTGGCCGCTGCCGACCCCTGGGCTTAGCTCCGCGGCACCCGCCGGCTGAATGCCGGGCCGCACGACCTGTCCACCCCGCGTCCGGCCCAGTCCTCGGCCCTGCTCCGGGCCGCTGCCGACACCAGGGCTTAGCTCCGCGACAGCCGCCAGCGGAGGGACTAGCCACGCGCCCAGGCCGCCCAGCTCTCGACCCGGCCCTCGACCCGCCCCGGGCCGATGCTGACCCCGGGGCTTAGCTCAGCAGCCCACACGTCCCGAGGGACGGGCCGCGCGCCTGGGGCCGCCCCGCGCCCGGTCCGGCCCTGGCCCCGCTCAGGGCCGCTGCCAACCCGGGGCTTAGCTCCGTGGCACCGCCCGGCGGAGGGCTGGGCCGTGCGCCCGGGCCGTCCCGCTCCCGGCCCGGCCCTCATCCCCGCTCCGGGCCGCTGACGACCTGGAGCTTAGCTCCGCGGCACACGCGGGCAAAGGGCCGTGCCGTACGCCGGGGCTTAGCTCCGCGGCATCCGCCAGCGGTGGGGAAGGGGCCGCGCGCCCGGATCGCCCCGCATGCGGCCCGGCCCTCGGCCCGCTCCTGGCCGCTGCAGACCCCGTGCTTTAGCTCCGAGGCACCCGCCGGCGGAGGAACGTGCCGCGCAACCGCCCCACTACTGTCCCGACCCTCGGCCGCGTTCTGGGCCACTGGAGAACCCGGAGCTTATCTCTGCGGCATCCGCCGGCGGAGGAATGGGCCGCACGCCCAGGCTGCCCCGCGCCCGGCTCAGCCCTCGGCCCCACAGCGGGCCGCTGCTGACACAGGGGCTTAGCTCCGCGGCACCCGCCAGAGGAGGGCCTGGCCACGCGCCCGGGCCGCCAGCGCCCGGTCCAGCCCTCGGCCCCGCTCCGGGCCGCTACCGACCCCGGGGCTTACCTCCGCATTACCTGCAGGCCTAGGGTCCGGCAGTGCACCCGGGCCGCACCGCGCCATGCCCAGCCATCGGTCCCATCCCAGGCAGCAGCTGACCCCGGGGTTAGCTCCGCAGCCCACGCGGGCCGAGGGCCGATCCGCACACCTGGGCCGCACCGCCACCGGCTCGGCTCTCGGCCCTGCTCCGGCACGCTGCCAACTCCGGGGCTTAGCTCCGTGGCACACGAGGGCCGACGGCTGTGCCACGCACCAGCTCCGCCACGTACCCGGCCCGGCCCTGGCCCCACTCCGGGCCGCTGCCGACCCCGGGGTTTAGCTCTGCGGCACCCGCGTGTCGAGGGCCAGGCCACGTGCCAAGGCCGCACCGCGCCAGGCCCAGCCTTTGGCCCCGCTCCGGGCCGCTGCCGAACCCGGGGCTTAACTCTGCGGCACACGCGGACAAAGGGCCGTGCCACGCGTCGGGGCCGCCGCATGCCCCCCCCGGCCCTGGCCCCGCTCCGGGCCACTTCCAACCCAGGGCTTAGCTCCACTGCACCCCCCGGAGAACAGCTGGGGAGCGCGCCCGGGCCACCCCGCACCCGGCCCAGCCCTCGGACCCGCTCCAGGCCGCTGCTGACCCCGGGGCTTAGCCCTATGGCACCCGCCGGTGGAGGGCCGGGCCGAGAGCCCGGGCTGCCCCGCGCCCGGCACAGCACACGTTCCCGCTCCTGGCCGCTGCCGACCCCGGGGATTAGCTCTGCGGCACATGCCAGCGGAGGGCCTGGCTACGCGCCTGGGCCGCCCAGCGCCCAGCCCGGCCCTCCGCCTCGCTTCGGGCCGCTGCTGACCCTGGGGCTTATCTCCGCGGCACACGCGGGCCGAGGGATGGGCCGCGGGCCGGGGCCGCCCCGCACCCGGCCCAGGCCCCGCTCCGGGCCGCTGCCGACTCCGGGGCTTAGCACCGAGGCACACGCGGGTAAAGGGCCATGCAGCACGCCGGGGCCACTGTGTGCCGTACCCGGCACAGGCCCCGCTCCGGGCCGCTGCCGACCCGGGGCTTAGCTCCGCGGCAGCAACGGCGTAGAGCCGGTCCTCGCGCCTGGGCCGCCCCACGCCCGGCCCGGCCTGTGGACCCGCTCCGGCCGCTGCTGACCCCGGGGCTTAGCTACGTGGCAGCCGCGGGAATAGGGCCGGGCCCCACGCACGTGCCACTCCGCTCCAGTCCCGACACTCGGCCGTGATCCGGGCCGCTGCCGACGCCGGGGATTTGCTCCGCGGCACACGCGATCGGAGGGCCTGGCCACGCGCCTGGTCTGCCCTGCACCTGGCCCGGCCCTCGTCCCCCCTCCGGGCCTCTGCCGACCCCGGGGCTTAGCTCCGCGGCACCCGCTGGCGGAGGACCGTGCCTCACCCAGGCTACCCCGCACCTGGCCCGGCCCTCGGCCCTCGTACCTCCTCCGGGCAGCTGCCAACCCCGGGGCTTAGCTCCGCGGCACCCGCTGGCAGAGGACCGGGCCACGTGCCTGACTGCCCCGATCCCCTCCCGACCATCGGCCGCATTCTGGGCCGCTGGCGAACCCGTGGCTTAGCTCCGCGGCACCCACCGGCGGAGGGCCATTCCTTGTGCCCAGGCCGACCGCGCCCGTCATGGCCCTCAGCCCCACTCTGGGCCACTGCCGACCCCAGGGCTTAGATCCGCGGCACCCTCGGGCCAAGGTTCGGGCCGCGCGCCTGCGCCGGCCCACGCCCGACCAGTTCCTCGGCCACGCTCCGGGCCGCTGCTGACCTCGGGGCTTAGCTCCGCGGCACGCGCGGTCCGAGGGTCGGGCCGATCGCCCGAGCCGCACCGCTACCGTCCCGACCCTCGGTCTCGTTCCGGGCCGCTGCTGACCCCGGGGCTTAGCTTCGCGGCACCCGCCGGCTGAATGCCGGGCCGCGTGACCTGTCCACCCTGTGCCCAGCCCGGACCTCGGCCCCGCTGCGGGCCGCTGCAGACCCCGGGGCTTAGCCCCGCGGCACCCGTCGGCGGAGGGCCAGGCTGCGCGCCAGGGCCGCCCCGCGCACGGCCTGGCCCTTGGCCCATTTCCAGGCCGCTGCCGACCCCGGGGCTTAGCTCTGCGGCACCCGCTGGCGGAGGGCCGGGCCGCGCGCCCGGACAGCCCCGCGCCCGGCCCGGCCCTCAGCCCCGCCCTGGCCGCTGCTGACCCCGGGGCTTAGCTCCGCGGCACCCGCTGTCCGAGTGTTGGCGTGATCGCCCAAGCCGCACCGGTACCATCCCGACCCTCTGTCCACGTTCTGGGCCGCTGCCGACCCCGGGGCCTAGCTCCGCGGCACCCGTGGGCCGAGGGTCGGGCCGCGTTCCCTGGCCGTCCCACGCCCGACACCTCCCTCGGCCCCGCTCCAGGCCGCTGCTGACCCCGGGGCTTAGCTCTGCGGCACCCGCGGTCGAGGGCGGGGACGCGTGCCCGTGCCGCCCCGCGCTCGGCCCTGTCCTCCGCCCCACTCCGGGCCGCTGCCGACCCCGGGGGTTAGTTCCGTGGCACCCGCTGGCGGAGGACCGTGCTGCGCGCTAGGGCTGCCCCGCGCCCGGCCCGGCACTCGTCCCCGCTCCGTGCCGCTGCTGACCCCAGGGCTTAGCTCCGCGGCACCCACCGGTGGAGGACCGGGCCACGTGCCCGGGCTGTCCCGAACCGTCAGGACCCTCGGCCACGCTCCGGGCCGCTGCCGACCCTTGGGCATAGCTCCGCGGCACCCGTTGACGGAGGGCCGGGCCGCACGCCGGGGGGCCCTGCACCCGTCCCGACCATGGCCCCGCTCCGGGCCGCTGCCGAACCCGGGGCTTAGCTCTGCGGTATGGGCCGTTCGTGGGTCAGTCCGCGTGCCAGGGCCGGGGGCGACCGGCCCTGCCCCTTGTACCGCTCTGGGGTGCTGCCGACCCCGCGGCTTAGCTCCACGGCACCCATGGGCCGAGAGTGGGGCCGTGCGCCCGGGCCACCCCACGCCTTGCCCGGCCCTCGGCCCCACTTCAGGCCGCTGCCGACCCCGGGGATTAGCTCTGCAGCACCTGCTGGTGGAGGGCGGGACGAGCGCCCGGGATGCCCCGCGCCCGGCCCGGCCCTCAATCCCGCTCTGGTTCTCCCGACCCCAGGGCTTAGCTCCGCGGCAACCCCAGCGGAAGGCTGGGCCACGCGCCCTGGCTGCCCCGCGACCGGCCCGGGCCTCGGACCCGCTCCGGTCCAATGCTGAACCCGGGGCTTAGCTCCCCGGCACGCGCTGGCGGAGGACCGGGCCACGCGCCCGGGCTTCCCCGTGCACTGCCCGGCCCTGGGCCCCGCTACAGGCTGCTGCCGACCCCGGGGCTTGGCTCCGCGGCACCCGACGGTGGAGGACCGGGCTGTCCGACCGGGCCACCCCGCCCCCGGCCCGGTCCTCGGCCCCTCTCCGGGCCGCTGTACAACGCGGCTCTTAGCTCCACGGCACTCGCCGGCGGAGGACAGGCCACATGCCCGACAGCCCCGATCCCGTCCCGACCATCGGCCCCGCTCCGGCCCGCTGCCGACCCCGGGGCTTAGCTCTGTGGCACCCGTCGGCGGAGGCACAGGCCGCGCACCAGGGCCGCCCCGCACACGGCCTGGCCCTCAGCCCCACTCCTGGACGGTGCCAACACCGGGGCTTAGCCCCGCGGTAACCCCCAGCGGAGGGCCGGGCCGCGCGACCGGGCCACCCCACGCCCGTCCCGGCCCTCGTTCCCGCCCTGGGACGCTGCTGACCCCGGGGCTTAGCTCCGCGGCACCCGCGGTCCGAGGGTCGGGCCGCGCGCCCGAGCCACCTCGCTATCGTTGTGACCCTCGGCTGCATTCTGGGCCGCTGACGAACCCGGGCCTTAGCTCTGCGGCACCTGACGGCAGAGGGCTGGGCTGCGCGCTCGGGCTGCCCCGCGCCCGGCTCGGCCCACGGACCCGCTCCGGGCCGCTGCCGACACCGGGGCTTAGCTCCGCGACAGCCGCCAGCGGAGGGCCTAGCCACGCGCCCGGGCCACCCAGCTACCGGCCCAGCCCTCGTCCCCGCTCCGGGCTGCTGCCGACCTGGAGATTAGCTCCGCGGCACACGCGGGCAAAGGGCCGTGCCGTGCGCCGGGGCTTAGCTCCGCGGCATCCGCCAGCGGTGGGGCTGGGCCGCGTGCCCGGGTCGCCCTGCACCCCACCCGGCCTTCGGCCCGCTCCAGGCCGCTGCCGACACCGTGGCTTAGTTCCGCGGCACCCGCCGGCGGAGGACCGTGCCGCGCGACCGCCCCGCTACCGTCCCGACCCTCGGTCACATTCTGGACCGCTGGCGAACCCGGGGCTTATCTCTGCGGCATCCGCCGGCAGAGGATTGGGCCGCGCGCCCGGGCTGCCCCTCGCGGGGCTCGGCCCTCGGCCCCACTGAGGGTAGATGCCGACACAGGGGATTAGCTCCACAGCACCCGCCAGCGGAGGGTCTGGCCACGCGCCCGGGCCGCCCAGCGCCCGGCCCGGCCCTCGGCCCCGCTCCGGACCGCTACCGACCCCGGGGCTTACCTCAGTGTCACCCGCGGGCCTAGGGACTGGCCGCACACCTGGGCCACACCGCGCCCTGCCCGGCCCTCGGTCCCACCCCGGGCAGCTGCTGACCCCGGGGCTTAGCTCCGCAGCCCACGCGGGCCGAGGGACGGGCCGCGCACCCGTGTAGCACCGCCCCCGGCCCGGCTCTCGGCCCTGCTCCGGGCCGCTGCCGACACCGGGGCTTAGCTCCGCGGCACCCGCGTGCCGATGGCCAGGTCCACGTGCCAAGGCCGGACCGCGCCCGGCCCAGCCTTCTGCCCCGCTCCGGGCCGCTGCCGAACCTGGGGCTTAGCTCCGCGGCACACGCGGAGAAAGGGACGTACCATGCGCCGGGGCCGCCGCATGCCTCGCCCGACCCTGGCCCCGCTCCGGGCCGCTTCCGACCCGGGGCTTAGCTCCTCTTCACCCCCCGGCGGACGGCTGGGCAGCGCACCCGGTCCGCCCCGCACCCGGCTCAGCCCTTGGACCCGCACCGGGCCGCTGCCGACCCCGGGGCTTAGCTCTGCGGCACCCGCCAGTGGAGGGCCGGGCCGAGATCCCGGGCTGCCCCGCGCCCGGCACAGCCCACGTCCCCACTCCGGGCCGCTGCCGACCTCGGGGATTAGCTCTGCGGCACATGCCAGCGGAGGGCCTGGCCACGCGCCTGGGCCGCCCAGCGCCCGGCCCGGCCCTCGGCCTCGCTCAGGGCCGCTGCCGACCCCGAGACTTAGCTCCGCGGCACACGCGGTCCGAGGGACGGCCCGAGCGCCGGCACCACCCCGCGCCGGCCCGGACATGGCCCCGCTCCGGCCTGCTGCCGACCCGGGGCTTAGCTCCGCGGCACCAACCGGCGTAGAGGCCGTCCTCGCGCCTGGGCCGCCCCGCGCCCAGCCCGGCCCTCGGACCCGCTCCGGGCCACTGCTGACCCTGGGGCTTAGCTCTGTGGCAGCCGCACGACAAGGGCCAGGCCGCACGCACGTGCTGCTCTGCTCTCCCCAACACTCAGCCGCGCTCCGGGCCGCTGCCGACGCCAGGGCTTAGCTCCGTGGCACACGAGATCACAGTGCCTGGCCACACGCCTGGTCTGCCCCGCGCCTCGCCTGGCCCTCGTCCCCCCTCCGGGCCGCTGCCGACCCCGGGGCTTATCTCCGCGGCACCCTCCGGCGGAGGACCGTGCCTCGCCCGTGCTGTCCGCACCTGGCCCGGCCCTTGGCCCTCGTCCCTCCTCCGGGCAGCTGCCGACCCCGGGGCTTAGCTCCGCGGCACCCGCTTGCGGAGGACTGGGCCACGTGCCTGACTGCCTCGATCCCCTCCCGACCATCGGCCGCGCTATGGGCCGCTGCCGACCCCGGGGCTTAGCTCCGCAGCACCCGCAGTCCAAGGATCGGGCCGCGCGCCCAAGCCACCCCGCTACCGTCCCGACCCTCGGCCGCATTCTGGGCCGCTGGCGAACCCGGGGCTTAGCTCTGCGGCATCCGCCGGCGGAGGGCTGGGCTGCGCGCCCGGGCTGCCTTGTGCCCGTCTCGGCCCTCAGCCCAGCTCCGGGCTGCTGCCGACACCGGGCTTAGCTCCGCGGCACCCGCCAGCGGAGGGCCTGGCCACGGGCCCAGGCCGCCCAATGCCGGCACTGCCCTTGGCCCCACTCCGGGCCGCTGCCGACCCCGGGGCTTAGCTCCGCGGCCACCGTCGGCGGAGGGTTAGGCCGAGCGCCCTGGTGGCCCTGCGATCGCCCCGGCCCTCAGCCCCGCTCCAGGCCACTCCCGACCCCGGGGTTTAGCTCCGCGGCATCCACAGGCGGAGGGCTGATCCTCGCGCCCAGGCAGGCCACGACCGTCACGGCCCTCGGCCCCGCTCCGGGCCGCTGCCAAACCCGGGGCTTAGCTCTGCGGCACCCGCCGGTGGAGGGCCGTCCCGAGCGCCCGGGCTGCCCTGTGCCAGGCCTGGCCCTTGGCCCCGCTCCAGGCCGCTGCCGACCCTGGGGCTTAGCATCACAGAACCCACGGGCCGAGGGCCAGGCCGTGCGCCCGGGCCGCCCCGGGCCCGGCCTGACCCTTGGCCCCGCTCCGGGCAGCTGCCGACCCCGGGGCTTAGCTCCGCGGCACCCACCGCACAAAGGCCGGGCCGCGCGCATGGGCGGGCCCGCTCCCGGCCCAGCCCCAGCACCGTTCCGGGCCGCTGCCGACCCCAGGGCTTAGCTCCGTGGCACCCGCGGGACAAGGGCCAGGCCGCGCGCACCGGGCCGCCCCGCTCCCGTCCCGACACTCGGGTGCGCTCCGGGCCGCTGCCGACCCCGGGGCTTAGCTCTGCAGCACACACCAGCGGAGGGCCTGGCCACGTGCCTGGGCCGTCCAGTGCCCGGCCAGGCCCTCAGCCTCGCTCCGGGCCGCTGCCAAACCCGGGGATTAGCTCTGCGGCCCACGGGGGCTGAGGGACGTGCCGTGCACCAGGGCCGCCCCGCACTCGGCCCGGCCCTGGCCCCGCTCCGGGCCGCTGCCGAACCCGGGGCTTATCTCTGTGGCACACGCGGGCAAAGTGCCGTGCCGCCCACCTGGGCTGCTGCGCGCCGGGGCCACCGCGCGCCAGATGCGCCACGCGCCAGGCCCGGCCCTCGGCCCCGCTCTGGGTCTCTGCCGACCCTGTGGCTTAGCTCCAAGGCACCCACGTGCCGAGGGCCGGTCCACACTCCCGGGCCGCCCAGTGCCCGGCACGGCCCTCGGCCCCACTCTGGGCCGCTGCCGACCCCGGGGCTTAGCTCTACGGTACCCGCTGGTGGTGGGACGGGCCGCGAACCCGGGCTGCCCCACGCCCACCTTGACACTCGTCCCAACTCTGGGCCGCTGCCGAACCCGGGGCTTAGCTCCGTGGCACACGCCAGTGGAGGGCCGGTCATCGCGCCAGGGCAGGCCACGCCCATCACGGCCCTCGGCCCCACTCTGGGCAGCTGCCGACCCCGGGGCTTAGCTCCGCAGCACCCACCGCACAAAGGCCGGGCCGCGCGCATGGGTGGGCCCGCTCCCGGCCCAGCCCCAGCACCGTTCCGGGCCGCTGCCGACCCCAGGGCTTAGCTCCGTGGCACCGCGGGACAAGGGCCAGGCCGCGCGCACCGGGCCGCCCCGCTCCCGTCCCGACACTCGGGCGCGCTCCGGGCCGCTGCCGACCCCGGGGCTTAGCTCTGCAGCACACACCAGCGGAGGGCCTGGCCACGTGCCTGGGCCGTCCAGTGCCCGGCCAGGCCCTCAGCCTCGCTCCGGGCCGCTGCCAAACCCGGGGATTAGCTCTGCGGCCCACGGGGGCCGAGGGACGTGCCGTGCACCAGGGCCGCCCCGCACTCGGCCCGGCCCTGGCCCCGCTCCGGGCCGCTGCCGAACCCGGGGCTTATCTCTGTGGCACACGCGGGCAAAGTGCCGTGCCGCCCACCTGGGCCGCTGCGCGCCGGGGCCACCGTGCGCCAGATGCGCCACGCGCCAGGCCCGGCCCTCCGCCCCGCTCTGGGTCTCTGCCGACCCTGTGGCTTAGCTCCAAGGCACCCACGTGCCGAGGGCCGGTCCACACTCCCAGGCCGCCCAGTGCCCGGCACGGCCCTCGGCCCCACTCTGGGCCGCTGCCGACCCCGGGGCTTAGCTCTACGGTACCCGCTGGTGGTGGGACGGGCCGCGAACCCGGGCTGCCCCACGCCCACCTTGACACTCGTCCCAACTCTGGGCCGCTGCCGAACCCGGGGCTTAGCTCCGCGGCACACGCCAGCGGAGGGCCGGTCATCGCGCCAGGGCAGGCCACGCCCATCACGGCCCTCGGCCCCACTCTGGGCCGCTGCCGACCCCAGGGCTTAGCTCCGCGGCACCTGCGGGGCGAGGGTCGGGCCGTGCGCATGCCCCGCCCCGCACTCGACACGGCCCTCGGCCCCACTCGGGATGCTACCGACCCTGGGGCTTAGCTCCGCGGCACCCCCGGGCGGAGGGCCGGGCCGCGCGCCCGGGCCGCCCCGCTCCCGGCCCGGCCCTCGGCCCCGCTCCGGGCTGCTGCCGACCCTGGGGATTAGCACCGCGGCACACGCTAGCGGAGTGCCTGGCCACGCGCCTGGGCCTTTCCGCTCCCGGACCGTCCCTGGCTCTGCTCCGAGCCACTGCCGACCCCGGGGCTTAACTTCGCGGCACCCGCCGGCGGAGGACCAGGCCTCGCGCCAGGGCTGCCCCGCGCACTGCCCGGCCCTTGGTCCCGCTCCGGGGCACTGCCAACCCCGGGGCTTAGCTGCGCGGCACCCGCCGGCAGAGGACCGGGACACGGGCCTGGGCTGCCCCGCTCACGTCGGGACCCTCGGCTGCGCTCCGGGCCGCTGCCGACCCTTGGGCTTAGCTCCGCGGCACCCGTCGGCGGAGGGCCAGGCCGCGCGCCCAGGCCGCCCCGTGCACGGCCTGGCCCTCTGCTCCGCTCCGGGCCGCTGCCGACCCCGGGGTTTAGCCCCACGGCACCCGCGGGCCGAGGGCCGGGCCGATCGCCCGAGCCGCCCCGCTACCGTCCCGACCCTCAGTCTCGTTCCGGGCCGCTGCCGACCCTAGGGCTTAGCTTCGCGGCACCCGCCGGCGGAGGACCGTGCCACGCCCCCGGCCTTCTCCGCGCCCGACCCGGCCCTCGTCCCCCCTCCGGGCCGTTGCCGACCCCGGGGTTTAGCTCCGCGGCACCCGCCGGCAGAGGACCGTGCCACACCCCCGGGCTGCACCACACCCAACCCGACCCTCGTCTTCCCTCCTGGCCGTGGCCGACCCCGGGGCTTAGCTCCGCGGCACCTGCCGGCAGAGAACCGGGCCGCGCGCCCGGGCAGCCCCGCGCCCGGACTGGCCCTCGGCCCCGCCCCGGTCCGCAGCTGACCCCGGGGCTTAGCTCCGCGGCACCCGTGGTTCGATTGTTGGGCCGAGCGCCCGAGCTGCCCCACTACCGTCCCGATCCTCTGTCTGCATTCTTGGCCGCTGCCGACCCCGGGGTCTAGCTCCGCGTCACACGCGGGCCGAGGGCTGGGCCGCGCCCGCAACGGCCCTCAGACCCGCTCCGGGCAGCTGCCAAACACAGGGCTTGGCTCCGTGGCACCCGCGGGCCGAGGGCCGGGCCGCACGCCCAGGCCGACCTGCGCGCACCACGTCCATCGGCCCCGCTCCGGGCCGCTGCCGACCCTGGGGCTTAGCTCCGCGGCACACGTCAGTGGAGGGCCTGGCCACGCGCCTGGGCCGCCGAGCGCCCGGTCTGGCCATCTGCCTCTCTCCGGGCCGCTGCCGACCCGAGGGCTTAGCTCCGCGGCACACGCTAGTGGCGGGCCTGGCCACGCGCCTGGACCGCCCCGCTACCGCCCCAGCACGGGCTCCGCTCCGGGCCGCTGCCGACCCCGGGGTTTAGCTCCGTGGCACCCCCGGGACAAGGGCCGGGCCGAGCTCAGGGGCAGCCCCGCTCCCGGCCCAGCCCCTGGCCCCGCTCCGGACCACTGCCGACCCCGGGTCTTACCTCCACGGCACATGGCAGCGGAGGGCCTGGCCACGCGCCTTGGCCATCCAATGGCCGGCCAGGCCCTCAGCCTCGCTCCGGGCCACTGCCAAACCCGGGAATTAGCTCTGTGGCCCACGCGGGCCGAGGGACGGGCCGTGCGCTGGGGCCGCCCCGTGCCCGGCCCGGCCCTGGCCCCGCTACGGGCCTCTGCCGACCCCAGGGTGTAGCTCCGCGGCACCCTCGGGCCGAGGGCCAGGCCGCGTGCCCGAAGGCTGCACCGCGCCCGGTACGGCCTTCGGCCTCTCTCCGGTCCGCTGCTGAACCCGGGGCTTATCTCTGTGGCACACGTGGGCAAAGGGCCGTGCCGCGCGCTTGGGCCGCTGTGCGCCGGGGCCGCCGCACGCTGTGTCCGACGCAAGCCCCGCCTGGCCCTCAGCCCCCCTCTGGGGCTCTGCCGACCTCGCGGCTTAGCTCCACGGCACACACGGGCCGAGGGCCGGTCCACGCTCCCGGGCCCCCCAATGTCCAGCACGGCCCTCGGCCCTGCTGTGGGCTGCTGCCGACCGGGGGCTTAGCTCCGCGGTACCCGCTGGCCATCGCGGGGCTTAGCTCCGTGGCACCCCCAGGACAAGGGCCCGGGCTGGCCACGCCCGTCACGGCCCTCGGCCCCACTCCGGCTTAGCTCCGCGGCACGTGCCAGCGGAGGACAGTGCCGCGCCCCCGAGCAGCCCCGCTCCCGTCCCGACCCTCGGCCACGTTCTGGGCCGCTGCCGACCCCGGGGATTAGCTCTGCGGCACCCGCCGGCGGAGGACCGGGCCACGCGCCCGGGCTGCCCCGCGCTGGACCCGGCCCTCAGCCCCGCTCCGGGCCGCTGCCGACCCTGGGGCTTAGCTCCGTGGCACGCGCCGAAGGAGGACCGTGCCGCGTCCCCAAGCAGCCCCGCTCCAGTCCCGAACTTTGTCCCCGCTCCGGGCCGCTGCCGACCCCGGGGCTTAGATCCGCGGCACCCGCTGGAGAGGGCCATTCCGCGCGCCCGGGCCGACCCGTGCCCGGCCCGGTCCTCAGCCCGGCTCCAGGCCGCTGCCGACCCCGGGATTTAGCTCCGCGGCACACACCGGCGAAGGGCCTGGCCGCGCACCCGGACTGCCCCGCGCCGGGCGCGACCCTCGGCCCCGCTCCGGGCTGCTACCGACCCCGGGGCTTAGCTCCGCGGCACCCGCGGGCCAAGTGCCAGGCCTCACAGTGGTGTCGCGCCACGCCCTGCTCGACCGCGTGCCGGGACGCCCCGCGCCGTGCCAGGCCCTCGCCCCGGCCAGGCCACGGCCGACCCCTGGGCTTAGCTCCGCGGAACCCGCAGGCGAGGTCAGTGTGGCGCACCCGGGCTGCCCGGCTCTGCCCTCGGCCCCCTTTGGACCGCTGCCAACCCCGGGAATTAGCTCCGTGGCATCCGCCAGCGGAGATCCGGTCCACGCGCCCGGGTAGCCCCTCGCCGGGCACGGCCCGCGGTCCTGCTCCGGGCCGCTGCCGACCCCGGGGCTTAACTCCGCGGCACCTGCCAGTCAAGCGCCGGGCCGTGCGGACTGGACGCCCCGCACCCTGCCCGGCTGTCAGCCCCTCCGGACCGCTGCCGACCCAGGGGCTTAGCTTCGTGGCACCCGCGGTCGAGGGACGTTCCGCGCGCCCGGTCCGCACCGTGCCCAGCCCGTCGCTTGGCGCCTCTCCGGGCCTCTGCCGACCACGGAGCTTAGCTCCGCGGCACACGCCGGCGGAGGGCGTGGCCGCGCGACCGGGCCGCCCCGCGCCCGACCTGGCCCTCGGCCCCACTCCGGGCTGCTACCGACCCTGGGGCTTATCCCCGCAGCACCCGCTGTCCGAGGGCCGGGCCGCGCGCCCGGGCCACACCGCACCCGGCCCAGACCTCGGCCCCCCTCCGAGTGGCTGCCGACCCCGGGGCTTAGCTATGCGGATCTCTGCGGCGCAGGGCCTGGCCACGCACCCGGGCCGCCCAGCGCCCTGCACGGCCCTCGGCCCCACTCCGGGCCGCTGCCGACCCCAGGGCTTAGGTCAGCGGCACACGCGAGCCGCGGGCCGGGCCGCGCGCCGGGACCACCCCGCGCCTGGCCAGGCCGCGTGCCGGGGCCGCCCCGCGCCCGGCCCGGCCTTGGCCCCACTCCATGCCGTTGGCGACAACGGGGCTTAGCTCCGCGGCACCCGCCGGCGGAGGACCGGGATGCGCGCCCAGGCCGGCCGCGCCCGGTACGGCCTTCGGCCCAGCTCCGGACCGCTGCTGACCCCGGGGCTTAGCTCCGCGGCACCCGCGGGCCTAGTGCGGGGCCGCGCGCCCAGGCCGCACCACGCCCGGCCCGGCCCTCGGCCTCACTCCGGGCCGCTGACGACCCCTGGGCTTAGCTCCGCGGCACCCGTGTGCCGAAGGCCGGGCCGCGTGAGCGGACTGCCCCGCGAACGTACCGACACTTGGCCGCTCTCCAGAACACTGCCGACCCTGGGGCTTAGCTCCGCGGCACACACCGGCGAAGGGCCTGGCCGCGCACCCGGACTGCCCCGCGCCGGGCGCGACCCTCGGCCCCGCTCCGGGCTGCTACCGACCCCGGGGCTTAGCTCCGCGGCACCCGCGGGCCGAGTGCCAGGCCTCACAGTGGTGTCGCGCCACGCCCTGCTCGACCGCGTGCCGGGACGCCCCGCGCCGTGCCAGGCCCTCGCCCCGGCCAGGCCATGGCCGACCCCTGGGCTTAGCTCCGCGGAACCCGCAGGCGAGGTCAGTGTGGCGCACCCGGGCTGCCCGGCTCTGCCCTCGGCCCCCTTTGGACCGCTGCCAACCCCGGGAATTAGCTCCGTGGCATCCGCCAGCGGAGATCCGGTCCACGCGCCCGGGTAGCCCCTCGCCGGGCACGGCCCGCGGTCCTGCTCCAGGCCGCTGCCGACCCCGGGGCTTAACTCCGCGGCACCTGCCAGTCAAGCGCCGGGCCGTGCGGACTGGACGCCCCGCACCCTGCCCGGCTGTCGGCCCCTCCGGACCGCTGCCGACCCAGGGGCTTAGCTTCGTGGCACCCGCGGTCGAGGGACGTTCCGCGCGCCCGGGCCGCACCGTGCCCAGCCCGTCGCTTGGCGCCTCTCCGGGCCTCTGCCGACCACGGAGCTTAGCTCCGCGGCACACGCCGGCGGAGGGCGTGGCCGCGCGACCGGGCCGCCCCGCGCGCGACCTGGCCCTCGGCCCCACTCCGGGCTGCTACCGACCCTGGGGCTTATCACCGCAGCACCCGCTGTCCGAGGGCCGGGCCGCGCGCCCGGGCCGCCACGCTCCAGTCGGTAACGTCGGCCGCGCTCCTGGCCGCTTCCGACCCCAGGCTTAGCTCCACGTCACCCGTCGGCCGAGGGGCGGGCCGGGCGCGCTGGTGGCCCCACGCCCGTCCCGGCCCATGGCCCCGCTCCGGGCCACTACCAACCCTGGGGATTAGCTCAGCGGCACCCGCGGGCCTAGGGCGGGGATGCGCGACCGGGCGGCACAGCGCCCGGCCCGGCCCTCGGCCCCGCTACGGGCCGCTGCTGACCCCGGGGCTTAGCTCTGCGGCACCCGCCGGCCGATGACCGTGCCGCGCACCCGGGCTGCCCCACGCCCTTCCCGACCCTCGTCCCCGCTCCGGGCCGCTGCCGACCCTGGGGCTTAGCTCTGCGGCACCTGCTGGCCGAGGGCCGGGCCTCGCTACCGGGCCACCCCGAGCCTGGCTCGGCCCTCGGCCCCGCCCGGGGCCGCTTCAGACGCCGGGGCTTAGCTACGTGGCACACTCCAGCGGAGGACCGGGCCACGTGCCTGGGCCGACCCGCTCCTTTCGGTTCCCTCGGCCGTGCACCGGGCCGCTTCCGACCCCGGGGCTTAGCTCCGCGGCACACGTCGGCGGAGCGAATGGCCGCGCCCTGGGCCGCCCCGCCCCACGCCCAGCCAGGCCCTCTGCCCCAATACGGGCCGCTGCAGACCCCGGGGCTTAGCTCCGTGGCAACCGCCGCCCTAGGGCCGGGCCTCGCGACCGGGCCACACCGCGCCCTGCCCGGCCCTCGGCCCCTCTCCGGGCCACACCGCGCCCTGCCCGGCCCTCGGCCCCTCTCCGGGCCGCTACCGACCTCGGGTCTTAGCTCCGCGGCACACGCCGGCGGAGGGCTGGGCCACGCGCCCAGGCCGCCAGACGCCGAGCCCGGCCCACGGCCCGCTCCGGGCGGCTGCCGACCCCGGGGCTTAGCTCCGCAGCACCCGCCGGCGGAGGACCGGGACGCGCGCCCGTTCTGCCCCGCGCCCTGCCCGGCCCGGCCCTCTGCCCCACTACGGGCCGCTGCCGACCCCGGGGCTTAGCTCTGCGGCACCCGCCGCCCTAGGGCTGGGCCTCGCGACCGGGCCACACCGCGCCCTGCCCGGCCCTCGGCCCCTCTTCGGGCCGCTACCGACCTCGGGTCTTAGCTCCACGGCACGCGCCGGTGGAGGGCTGGGCCGCGCGCCCAGGCCCCCCGACGCCGGGCCCGGCCCACGGCCCGCTCTGGGTGGCTGCCGACCCCAGGGCTTAGCTCCGCAGCACCCGCCGGCGGAGGACCGGGACGCGCGCCCGTTCTGCCCCGTGCCCTGCCCGGCCCTCATCCCTGCTCCGGGCCGCTGCCGAACCCGGGGCTTAGCTCCGCGGCACCTGCCGGCGGAGGACCGGGCCACGTGTCCCGGCCGCCCCGCTCCCGTCGGTTCCCTCGGCCACGCTCAGGGCCGCTTCTGACCCCTGTGCTTGGCTCCGCGGGACACGTGGGCTGAGGACCTGGCTGTGCGTTGGGGCCGCCCCGCGCCCGGCCCGGCCCTGGCCCTACTCCAGGCCGCTGCCGACCCTGGTGCTTAGCACTGCGGCACCCGCTGGCAGAGGGCCGGTCCGCGCACCCGGGCCACCCTGCGCCCGGCACGGCCCTCTGCCCCGCTCAGGGCCGCTGCCGACCCCGGGACTTAGCTCTGCGGCACCCGCCACAGAAGGCCGGGCCGTGCATCCGGTCTGCCCCCGCCCGGCCCGGACCTCGGCCCCTCTCCGGGCAGCTGCCGACACCCGGGCTTAGCTCCGCGGCCCCCTAGGACCGAAGGTTGGGGCGCGCGCCCGGGCCGCCCCACTCCCGGCACGGTCCTCGGCCCTGGTCCGGGCCGCTGACGACCCCGGGGCTTAGCTCCGTGACACCAGCAGACCGAGGGCCGGGCCGCGTGTCTGGGCCGCCCCGCGCCCGTACCGACACTCGGGCGCTCTCCAGACCGCTGCTGACCCCGGGGCTTAGCTCCGCGGCATCCGCCGGCCGAGGGCCAGGCCGCGCGCCCGGGCCACCCTGCGCCCGGCCCGGCCCTCGGCCCCGCCCCGGGCCGCTGTCGACCCTGGGGCTTAGCTCCGCGGCACACTCTGGCGGACGACTGGGCCACGTGCCTGGGCCGCCCCGCTCCCGTCTGTACACTCTGCCGGGCTCCAGGCCGCTTCCGACCCCGGGGCTTAGCTCCCTGGCACACGTCCGCGGAGGGCCGGGCCGCACGCCCGGGCCACCCCATGCCTGGCCCGGCCATCTGCCCTGCTCCAGGCTGCTGCAACCCCAGGGCTAAGCTCTGCGGCACACTCCGGCGGAGTACCGGGCCACGTGCCCGGGATGCCCCGCTCCCGTCGGTACCCTTGGCCACGCTCCGGGCTGCTTCCGAGCCCGGGGATTAGCTCCCCGGCACCCGTCGGCGGAGGGCCAGGCCGTGCGCCTGGGCCGCCCCGCGCCTGGCCCGGCCCTCGGCCCCACTCCGGGCCGCTGCCGACCCCGGGGCTTAGCTCCGCTGAACCCGCCGGCCGAGGGCCGGGCCTCGTGACCGGGCCAACCCGCGCCTGCCCGGCCCTCGGCCCTGCTCCAGGCTGCTGCCAAACCCGGGTCTTAGCTCCGTGGCACACGCGAGCCGAGGGCCGAGCCGTGCACCGGGGCCACCCCGCGCCCGGCCCGGCCCTGGCCCCGCTCCAGGCCGCTGCCCACCCCAGGGTTTAGCTCTGCGGCGCCAGCCGGTGGAGTGCAGTTCCGCGCGCCTGGGCCGGCCGCGCCCAGCACTGCCTTCGGCCCAGCTCCGGGCAGCTGCCGACCTCGGGGCTTAGCTCCGCGGCACGCGCCAGTGGAGGGCCGGGCCGCGGGACCTGGATGCCCCGCGCCTGCCCTGGCCCACGGTCCGCTCCGGGCCGCTGCCGACACCGGGGCTTGCTCCGTGGCACCCGCGGGCCTAGGGCGGTGCCACGCACCCGTGCTGCACCGCGCCCGGTCAGGCCCTCGGCCCCACTCCGGGCCGCTGCCGACCCCGGGGCTTAGCTCCGCAGCACCCCCCGGCGCAGGACAGTGACGCGCGCCCGGTCTGCCCCGTGCCCTGCCCGGCCCTCGTCCCGGCTCCGGGCCGCTGCCGACCTCGGGGCTTAGCTCCGCGGCACCTGCCGGCAAAGGACCGGGCCACGTGTCCCGGTCGCCCCGCTCCCGTCGGGACCCTCAGCCACGTTCTGGGCCGCTGCCGATCCCGGGGCTTAGCTCCGCGGCATACGCGAGCCGAGGGCTGGGCCGCGCACCGGGACCACCCTGCGCCTGGCCCGGCCACGCATCGGGGCCGCCCCGGGCCCGGCCGGTCCTGGCCCCGCTCCAGGCCGCTGGCGACAACGGGGCTTAGCTCTGTGGGCCCCAATGGTGGAGGACCGGGACACGCGCCCAGGCCGGCCCTGCCCGGCACGGCCCTCGGCACCGTTCCAGGCAGCTGCCGACCGCCGGGCTTAGCTCCGCGGCACCCGCGGGCCGAGGGCCGGGCCGCGCACCTGGGCCGTCCCACGCCCGGCACGTCCCTCGGCCCCTCTTCGGGCCGCTGCAGACCCCAGGGCTTAACTCTGCGGCACCCGTTGGCGGAGGGCCAGGCATTGGGACCGGGCAATCCCACGTCCGGCCCGGCTCTCGGCCCCGCTCCAGGTCGCTGCGGAACCCACGGCTTATCCCCGTGGCACCCGCTGTCCGAGGGCCAGGCCGCGCGCCTGGGACACACCGCGTCCAGCCCTCGGTCCCGCTCCCGGTGGCTGCCGACCCCGGGGCTTAGCTGTGCGGAACCCTGCGGCACAGGGCCTGGCCACGTGCCCGGGCTGCCCAGCGCCCTGCCAGGCCCTCGGCCCCGCTCCGTGCCGCTGCCGACCCCGGGGCTTAGCTCCGCGGCACACGCGAGCCGAGGGCCAGGACACGCGCCGGGGCCACCCCGCGCCTGGCCAGGCCACGCGCCGGGGTCGCCCCGCGTCCGGCCCGGCCCTGGCCCCACTCCAGGCCGCTGCTGACCCCGGGGCTTAGCTCCGCGGCACCCCCCGACTGCCGCAGACTTGCTTGGTCGAAGACCACCAGACTGAGGGGAGACCAGGCGAAGGTGCACAGGAAAGCAGGAGATTCGGCGCGTTGAACAGACAGACACCAACACAAGAGAGGTTGAGTGCTGCTGCGGTTTATTGCATCCAGAGTTCTTCTTTTTATACAGTTACAGAAACAACGTGGCAAAGCACACATTACATCAGGCCATGGGTCATGTTTCCAAGACAACAGGGGGCACGTACACGTTCTGTTTTAAGATTAGGGCAAAAGATCCACTTGTCCCAATAAAATATCTGAGTGAAATATTATGTTCCTTATAATTCCTTAATTGTCTACTTTTACAGACATTAAGTTTTTATTTCCCTAAAAACGCCTACCCATAAACTAAAGAAAATATCAGGTATTTAGACCTAATATTAACTCTACTTTACTAGCAGGCATGTAAAAATCAGAATTTTGCAAAAACTAATATTAACTCTACTAGCAAGCATCTTTCCAAGGCCAAAAGTTAAATCAAGATATTTAACAAGCAGGCTCCTATTCCCACAGAATGGCAAGTGAAGACTGCATGTCAGAGGCGCCCAGAAAACAGTGAAAGGGGGGCTGCCGGAGGCCTATTCCCACAGAATGGCAAGTGAAGACTGCATGTCAGAGGCGCCTAGAAAACAGTGAAAGGGGGGCTGCCGGAGGCATGCTCCCACAGAATGTCAGGTGAAGACTGCATGTCAGAGGCACCTATAAAAACAGTGAAAGGGGGCTGCCGGAGGCATAAACCCATAGGTCACGAACCTTCCCTTCCCAGGGACCCAGGCCCTTGCCTGAGCCCCTTGCAGCATGTTGCTACGTGGGCGACGCCGTTACCGGCGTGGCAATTCCTCCCTTTTTATTTTTTAGATGCATGACATTCATGTCAACCCGAACCTTCTGCGTAGGGCTACGTCGACGCGGTTACAGGCGTGGCAGTTCC
Source organism: Sorex fumeus (assembly GCF_029834395.1). Taxonomy (NCBI): domain Eukaryota; kingdom Metazoa; phylum Chordata; class Mammalia; order Eulipotyphla; family Soricidae; genus Sorex; species Sorex fumeus. The sequence continues at coordinate 2,393,499 of NW_026606196.1, read as the reverse complement.
TCCCTTTTTATTTTTCAGACGCATGGCATACATGTCAACGCGAACCTTCTGCGTAGGACGAAGCATATTTCGGAATGCTACGTCGACGCCGTTACCGGCGTGGCACCCGACCGAGCGTCGGGCCGCACGCCCGAGCCGCCCCACTCCCATCCCGACCCTCGGCCTCGTTCCGGGCCGCTGCTGACCCCGGGGCTTAGCTCCGCAGCACCTGCTTGCCGAAGGCCAGGCCGCGTGCCCGGGCCGCCTCGCGCCTGTACCGACACTTGGCCGCTCTCCAGACCGCTGCTGACCCCGGGGCTTAGCACCGCGGCACACTCCAGCGGAGGACCGGGCCACGTGCCCGGGCCGCCCCGCTCCCGTCGGTACCCTCGGCCGCACACCGGGCCACTTCCGACCCCGGGGCTAAGCTCCACGGCACCCGCCGGCGCAGAACTGCCGCGCGCCCGGTCTGCCCCGCGCCCTGCCCGGCCCTCGTCCCTGCTCCGGGCCACTGCCAACCCCGGGGCTTAGCTCCACGGCACCTGCTAGCGGAGGACCGGGCCACGTGTCCCGGCCGCCCCACTCCCGTCGGGACCCTTGGCCGCGTTCCGGACCACTGCCAACCCCGGGGCTTAGCTCCGCGGCACCCGCCGGCGGAGTACTGGACCACGCGCCCGAGCCGCCCTGCTCCCGTCCCGACCCTCGGCCGCGTTCTGGGCCGCTGCCGAACCCGGAGCTTATCCCCGCGGCACCCTCTGGCCGAGGGCGAGGCCGCGCGCCCGGGCCGCACCGCGCCCGGTCCGGCCCTCCGCCCCGAGCCGGGTGGCTGCCGACCCCGGGGCTTAGCTCCATGGCACCCTCTGGCGCAGGGCCTGGCCACGCGCCCGGGCCGCCCAGTGCCCTACCCGGCCCTCGGCCCCGCTCCGGTCCGCTGACGACCCCGGGGCTTAGCTCCGTGGCATACGCGAGCCGAGGAGCGGCCGCGCGCTGGGGCCACCCTGCGCCTGGCCCGGCCGCGCGCCCGGGTCGCCCCGCGCCCTTCCGTGTACTGGCCCCGCTCCAGGCTGCTGGCGACAACGGGACTTACCTCCGCGGCACCCGCCGGCGGAGGACCGAGACGCGCGCCTTGGCCGGCCGCGCCCGGCACGGCCCTCGGCACCTTTCCGGGCAGCTGCAGACCGCCGGGCTTAGCTCAGCAGCACCCGCGGGCTGAGGGCCGGGCCGCGCGCCCGGGCCGTCCCGCGCCCGGCATGTCCCTCGGCCCCGCTCTGGGCCGCTGCCGACCCCGGGGCTTAGCTCCGCGGAACCCCCCGGCGGAGCGTCATGCTGCGCGCCCGAGCCGCCCCGATCCCTTCCCGACCCTCGGCCGCGTTCTGGGCTGCTGCAGACCCTGGGTCTTAGCTCTGCGGCACCTGTCAGCGGAGGGCCAGGCCTTGCGACCGGGCCACCCCGTGCCCGGCCCGGCCCTCGGCCCCGCTCTGGGCCGCTGCCGAACCCGGGGCTTTTCTCCGCGGCACCCGCTGTCCGAGGGCCGGGCCGCGTGCCCGGGCTGCACCACACCCGACCTGGCCTCGGCCCCGCTCCGGGTGGCTGCCGACCCTGGGGCTTAGCTCCGCAGCACCAACCGGCCAAGGGCAAGGCCAAACGCCCGGGTCACCCCGCGCCCGGCCGGCCCTAGGCCCCACCCCGGGCCGCTGCTGACCCCGGGGCTAAGCTCTGCGGCACACTCCGGCGGAGTATGGGCCACGTGCCCGGGACGCCCTGCTCCCGTCGGTACCCTTGGCCGCGCTCCGGGCCGCTTCCGACCCCGGGGATTAGCTCCGCGGCACCCGTCGGTGGAGGGCTGGGGCGCGAGCTCGGGCCGCCCCGTGCCCGACCCGGCCCTCGTCCCCACTGCAGGCCGCTGCCTACCCCGGGGCTGAGCTCCGCGCAACCCGCCGGCCGAGGGCCGGGCCTCGTAACCGGGCCACCCCGCACCCTGCCCGGCCCTCGGCCCTGCTCCGGGCTGCTGCCAAACCCGGGTCTTAGCTCCGCGGAACACGCGTGCTGAGGGCCGAGCCGCGCACCGGGGCCACCCCGCGCCAGCCCCAGCCCTGGCCCAACTCCAGGTCGCTGCCGCCCCTGGGGCTTAGCTCCACGGCGCCAGCCGGTGGAGTGCAGGTCCGCGCGCCTGGGCCGGCCGCGCCCAGCACGGCCTTCGGCCCAGCTCCGGGCAACTGCAGACCTCGGGGTTCAGCTCCGCGGCACCCACGGGCCGAGGGCCGAGCTGAGCCCGGGCCGCCCGCGCTCGGCTCGGACCTTGGACCTGCTCCGGGCCGCTACAGACACCAGGGCTTAGCCCCGCGGCACGCGCCGGCGGAGGGCCAGGCCGCACGCCCTGGATGTCCCGCACCCGCCCTGGCCCACGGCCCACTCCGGGCCACTGCTGACACCAAGGCTTAGCTCCGTGGCACCCACAGGCCTAGGGCGGTGCCGCACGCCCGTGCCGCACCGCACCCGGCCAGGCCCTCGGCCCCGCTCTGGGCCGCTGCCAAACCCGGGGCCTACCTCCGCGACACCCACCGCCCGAGGGCCGGGCCGCGCGCCCGGGCCGCCCCGCGCCGAACCCTTCCCTCGACCCAGCTCTGGGTTGCAGCCGAACCCGGGTCTTAGGTCCGCGGCACCCGCTGGACATGGGCAGGACCACAAGTCCGGGCCGCCCCAGGCCCGCCCCGGCCCTCGACACCGCTCCAGGCTGCAGCCGACCCCGGGGCTTAGCTCCGCAGAACCCCCGGCCGCCCAAGGGCCGGGCCACGCGCCCGGGTCGTCCCGCGGCCCTGCTTTGGGGCGCTACCGACTCCGGGGCATAGCTCCACGGCATCCGCCGGCCGAGGGCCGGGACGCGCACCCGGGCCGCCCCGCGCCCGGCCCCACCCTCGGCCCCGCTCCAGGCTGCTGCCGATCCTGGGGCTTAGCTCTGCGACCCCCACCCGCCAAGCGATGGGCTGCGCGCCGGGGATGCCCTGCGGCCCCACTCCGTGCTGCTGCCGTCCCCAGGGCTTAGCTCCGCGGCACCGGCCCACCGAGGGCCGGGCTGCATGCACGAGATGCCCCACGCCCGGCCCGGCCTTTGGCCCCACTCGGGGCCGCTGCCGAACCCGGGGCTTAGCTCCGCTGCACCCGCCAGCCGAGGGCCAGGCCGCACGCCAGGGCCGCCCCTCGCCCGGCACGGCCCTCGGCCGTGCTTCGGGCCGCAGCCGACCCCGGGGCTTAGTTCCGAGGCACCCACCGGCTGAGAGCCGTTCCGCGTGCCCGTGCCGCCCAGCGGCCTCGCTCTGGGCCCCTGCCAACCACAGACTTAGCTCCGCGGCACCCGCCGTCCAAGGGCTGGGCCAAGCGCCCGGGCCGTCCCACACCAGGGACGGCCCTCTACCCCGCTCCGGGCCGATTCCGACATCGGGTCTTAGCTCCGCGTCACCTGCTGGCCGAGGGCGGGGCCGCGCGCTCGGGCCGCCCCACAACCGAACCGGCCCTCGGCCCTGCTCTGAGCCGCTGCCGACCCCGGGCTTAGCTCCGAAGCAGCTGCTGTCCGAGGGCCGGGCCGCGCGCCCGGGATGCCTCGCGGCCCCGCTCCGGACCACTGGCGACCCCGGGGCTTAGCTCCGCGGCACCCACCGGCCGAGGTCCAGGCCTGGTGCCCGGGCCTCCTCTCGCCCGTCCCGGCCCTCGGTCCCGCTCCGGGCCGCTGCCGACCCCGGGGCTTAGCTCCACGGCAGCCGCCGGTCGAGGGCCAGGCCATGGGCCCTGGACGCCCCGCGGCTGGCCCGGCACTCGGCCCCGCTCCGGGCCGCTGCCAAACCTGGGGCAAAACCTCCACGGCACCCGCCGGCCGAGGACCAGGCCGCGCAACCAGGCCGCCCGACACCCGGCTTGGCCCGCGGCCCTGCTGCGGGCCGCTGCCGACCCTGGGGCTTAGCTACGCGGCCCTAGTCGGCTGAGAGCCGGGCCGCGCGCCCGTGCCGCCCCACGGCCCAATTGGGCCACTGCCGACCACGGGGCTTAGCTCCGCGGCCCCCGTCGTCCGAGGGCGGGGCCGCGCGCCTGGGCCCCCCGCGGCCCCGCTCCAAGCTGCTGCCCACCCCGGGGCTTATCTCTGCGGCAACGGCCCGCCGAGTGCCGAGCTGTGCGCACGAGATGCCCCACGCCTGGCCCAGCCCTCGGCCCCGCTCAGGGCCGCTGCCGAACCCCGGGGCTAAGTACCGCTGCACCTGCCATCCGAGGGCTGTGCCACGCGCCCGGACTGCCCCACGCTGTTCTGGGCCTCGGACCCGCTACGGGCCACTGGCGACCCCAGGGCTTAGCTCCGCGGCCCCCACCTGCCGAGGGACAGGTTGCACGCCAGGGCCGCCCCGCGCCCGGCACGGACCTGACCCCACTCCATGCTGCTGCCGACCACAGGGCTTAGATCCACTGCACCCGCCGGCGAAGTGTCATCCATGCGGACGGGCTGCACCGCACACAGCCGGTCCCTTGGCCACGCTCCGGGCCGCTGCCGACCCCAGGGCTTAGCTCCGCTGAACCCGCCGGCCGAGGATCAGGCTGCACGCCAGGGCCGCCCCTCGCCCGGCACGGCCATCGGCCCTGCTTCGGGCTGCTGCCGACCCTGGGGCTTAGTTCTGAGGCACCCGCCAGCCAAGAGCCGGTCTGCGCGCCCGGGCCGCACCGCGGCCTTGCTCTGGGCCCCTGCCAACCACGGGGCCTAGCTCCGCGGCATCCGCCCGCCAAGAGCCAGGCCACGCGCCCGGGCCGCCCCACGCCAGGGACGGCCCTCTACCCCGCTCCGGGCCGATTCCGACATCAGGTTTTAGCTCCGCGTCACCCACTGGCCGAGGGTGGGTCCGCGCGCTCGGGCCGCCCCACAACCTAACCAGCCCTTGGCCCCGCTCTGGGCCGCTGCCGACCCCGGGGCTTAGATTCGAAGCACCTGCCAGCCGAGGACCGGGCCGCGCGCCCGGGATGCCCTGCGGCCCCGCTCCGGACCGCTGGTGACCCCGGGGCTTAGCTCCACGGCACCCGCCACCCGATGGCCGGGCCTGGCTCCCGGGGTGCCCCACGGCCGGCCCGACCCTCGACCCCGCCAGGGCCGCTGCCAACCCCGGGGTTTAGCTCAAAGCTACCGGAGGGCGGAGGGTTGGGCCGCGCACCAGGGACGCCCCGCGGCCCTGCTCTGGACCGCTGCTGATCCGGGGCTTAGCTCCACGACCCCGCTGGCCGAGGGCCGGGCCGCGAGCCCGGGCCGCCCCGCGCCAGGCCCGGCCTTCTACCCCGCTCTAGGCCGATGCCGACTCTGGGGCTTAGCTCCACGGCACCCGCCGGTCGAGGTCCGGGCCTCGCGCCGGGGCCGCCTTGCGCCCGTCCCGGCCCTCGGTACCGCTCCGGACCGCTGCCGACCCCGGGCCTTAGCTCCGCGTCACCCGCTGGCCGAGGGCGGGGCTGCGCGCTCGGGCCGCCCCGCAACCGAACCGGCCCTGGGCCCCACTCTGGGCCGCTGCCGACCCCGGGGCTTAGATCCGAAGCACCAGCCAGCCGAGGGCTGGGCCGTGAGCCCGGGATGCGCCGCGGCCCCGCTCCGGACCGCTGGCGACCCCGGGGCTTAGCTCCACGGCACCCGCCGGCCGAGGTCCGGGCCTCGCGCCGGGGCCGCCTCACGCCACTCCGGCCCTCGACCCCGCTCTGGGCTGCAGTCGAACCCGGGGCTAGCTCCGCGGCACCCGCCGGCCAAGGGCAGGGCCACGCGCCCGGGCCTCCCCGCGCCCGCCCGGCCCTCGACACCGCTCCGGGCTGCAGCCGACCCCGGGGCTTAGCTCCGCGGCAACCGCCGCCCAAGGGCCGGTCCACACGCCCGGATCACCCCGTGGTCCCGCTCTGGGCCGCTGCCGATCCTGGGGCTTAGCTCCGCGACCCCTGCCCGCCAAGCGCCGGGCTGCGCGCCCGGGACGCCCTGCGGCCCTCCTTCGGACCACTGCGGACCCCGGGGCTTAGTTCCGAGGCACCCGCCCCCCGAGAGCCGTTTCGCGTGCCGGGCTTCACCGCGGCCTTGCTCCGGGCCCCTGCCAACCACGGGGCTTAGCTCTGCAGCACCCGCCGGCCGAGGGCCGGGCCACGCTCCCGGGCCGCCCCACGCAAGGGACGGCCCTCTAGCCTGCTCCGGGCCGATTCCGACATCGGGTCTTAGCTCCGCGTCACCCGCTGGCCGAGGGCGGGGCCGCGCGCTCGGACCACCCCACAACTGAACCGGCCCTGGGCCCCGCTCTGGGCCGCTGCCGACCCCGGGGCTTAGATTCAAAGCACCTGCCGGCCGAGGGCCGGGCCTTCGCGCCCGGGATGCCCCGCGGCCCCGCTCCGAACCGCTGGCGACCCCGGGGCTTAGCTCCACGGCACCCGCCTGTCGAGGTCCGGGCCTCGCGCCGGGGCCGCCTTGCACCCGTCCCGGCCCTCGGTACCACTCCGGGCCACTGCCGACCCATGGCCTTAGCTCCGCGTCACCTGCTGGCCGAGGGCGGGGCCGCACGCTCGGGCCGCCCCGCAACTGAACCGGCCCTGGGCCCCACTCTGGGCCGCTGCCGACCCCGGGGCTTAGATCCGAAGCACCTGCCGGCCGAGGGCCGGGCTGTGAGCCCGAGATGCCCCACGGCCCCGCTCCGGACCGCTGGCGACCCCGGGGCTTAGCTCCACGGCACCCGCTGGCCGAGGTCCGGACCTCGCGCCGGGGCCGCCTCACGCCCACCCCGGCCCTCGACCCCGCTCTGGGCTGCAGCCGAACCGGGGACTAGCTCTGCGGCACACGCTGGCCAAGGGCAGGGCCACGCGCCCGGTCCTCCCCGCACCCGCCCGGCCCTCTACACCGCTCCGGACTGCAGCCGACCCGGGGGCTTAGCTCCGCGGCACCCGCCGCCCAAGGGCCGGTCCACACGCCCGGATCACCCCGCGGTCCCACTCTGGGCCGCTAGCGATCCTGGGGCTTAGCTCCGCGACCCCTGCCCGCCAAGCGCCAGGCTTCGTGCCCTGGACGCTTTGCGGCGCTCCTTCGGGCCGCTGCCGACCCCGGGGCTTAGTTCCGAGGCACCCGCCGCCCGAGAGCTGGTTCGCGTGCCCGGGCCGCACCGCGGCCTTCCTCCGGGCCCTGCCAACCACAGGGCTTAGCTCCGCGGCACCCGCTGGCCGAGGGCCGGGCAACGCTCCCGGGCCGCCCCACACAAGGGACGGCCCTCTACCCCGCTCCGGGTCGATTCCGACATCGGGTCTTAGCTCCACGTCACCCGCTGGCCGAGGGCGGGGCCGCGCGCTCGGGCCGCCCCGCAACCGAACAGGCCCTGGGCCCCGCTCTGGGCCGCTGCCTACCCCGGGGCTTAGATTCGAAGCACCTGCCAGCCGAGGGCCGGGCCGCGAGCCTGGGATGCCCCGCGGCCCCGCTCCGGAGAGCTGGCGACCCCGGCGCTTAGCTCCACGGCACCGCCGGCTGAGGTCCGGGCCTCGCGCCGGGGCCGCCTCGCGCCCGTCCCGGCCCTCGGCCCCGCTCCGGGCCGCTGACAAACCCGGGGCATACCTCCGCGGCACCCACCGCCCGAGGGCCGGGCCGCGCGCCCGGGCTGCCCCGCGCCCACCCCGGCCCTCGACCCCACTCTGGGCTGCAGCCGAACCTGGGGCTTAGCTCCGCGGCACCCGCCGGCCAAGGGCAGGGCCACGCGCCCGGGCCGCCCCGCGACCGCCCCGACCCTCGACACCGCTCCGGGCTGCAGCCGACCCCGGGGCTTAGCTCCGCGGCACCCGCCGCCCAAGGGCCGGGCCAAGCGCCCGGGCCGCCCTGCGGCCCTGCTTTGGGGTGCTGCCGACCCCAGGGCATAGCTCCGCGGCATCCGCCGGCCGAGGGCCGGGACGCGCACCCGGGCCGCCCCAAGCCCGGCCCCGCCCTCGGCCCCGCTCCGGGCCGCTGCCGACGCTGAGGCTTTCGGCCCTGCTTCGGGTTTCCTCTGACACCGGGGCTTAGTTCCGAGGCACCCGCGGGCCGAGCGCAGGGCCGCGAGCCAGCGCCGCCCCGCGGCCCCGCTTCAGGCCGCGGCCGACCCCGGGTCTTCTCTCCGCGGAACTTGCCGGTCGAGGGCCGGGCCATGCGCCCAGGCCGCCCCGCGGCCCAATTGGGCCGCTGCCGACCACGGGGCTTCTCTCCGCAGAACTTGCCGGTCGAGGGCCGTCTCGCGCACCCGGGCCGCCCGCAGTCCCGTTCCAGGTCGCTGCCGACCCTGGTTCTTAGCTCCGTGGCACCTGCCGGCCGAGGGATGGGCCGGCGCCCGGCCCGGCCCTCGGCCCCGCTCCCGGCCGCTGCCGACCCCGGGGCTTAGCTCTGCGGCACCCGCTGGCGAAGGGCCAGGCCGCGCGCCTGGGCGCCCCCGCGGCCCCGCTCTGGGCCCCAGCCCACCCCGGGGCTTAACTCCACGGCAACGGCCTGCCGAGGGCCGAGCCGTGCACATGAGATGCCCCACGCCCGGCCCGGCCTTCGGCCCCACTCGGGACTGCAGCCGAACCCGGGGCTTAGCTCCGCTGCACCCACCGGCCGAGGGCCGGGCTGCGAGCCCGCGCCACCCCGCGCCTGGCCCTGCGCTCGGCCCCGCTCCGGGCCGCTGCCGACGCTGAGGCTTAGCTCCGCGGCACCCGCCGCCTTTGGGCCGGTCGGCGCGCCCGGGCCAGCCGCTCCCGTCCCGTCCCTCAGCCCCGCTCTGGGCCGCTGCCGACCCAGGGGCTTAGCTCCACGGCACCCGCCACCCGAGGGCCTGGCCACGCGCCCGGGACGCCCTGCGCACTGCCAGGCCCTCGGCCCCGTTCCGGGCTGCTGCTGACCCCGAGGCTTAGCTCCACGTCACCCGCGTGCCGAGGGTCTGGCCGCGCGCCCGTGCAGCCCCGCGCCCCTCCCGACGCTCGGTTGCGCTCCGGGCCGCAGCCCAACCCAGGGCTTAGCTCCGCCCCACACTTCGGCGTAGGGCCGGTACGCGCACCCTGGCCGCCCCGTGCCTGGTCCGGCCCTCAGCCCCATTCCGGACCGCTGCCGACCCCGGGGCTTAGCTCTGTGGCACCCGCCGGTGGAGGGCTGTGCCGCGCGCCCGGGCCGCCCCGCGAACGGCACGACCCTCGTCCCTGCTACGAGCCGCTGCCGACCCCGGGACGTAGCTCCGCGTCACCCGCCGGCGGAGGGCCAGGACGCGCGAACGGGCCGTCCCGCGCCCGGCCCAGCCCTCTGCCCCACTCCGGGGTGCTGCCGACCCCAGGGATTAGCTCCGCGGCACCCGCGGGCCGAGGGCCGGGCTGCGAGCCCGTGCCGCCCAGCGCCCGAACCTACCCTCGGCCATGCTCCGGGCCGCAGGCCACCCTGGGGCTTAGATCCGAGGCACCCGCCGGCGGAGGGCCGGGCCGACTCCAGGGCTTAGCTCTGCGGCACCCGCCGGCGGAGGCCCGGGCCACGCGCCCGGGCCGCCCCGGTCCCAGCCCGCCCTCGGCCCCGCTCCCGGCCGCTGTCGACCCCGGAGCTTAGCTCCCCAGCACCCTCGGGCTGAGGGCCTGGCCACGCGCCCGTGCCGCCCCGCTCCCATCCCGACCCTCGGCCGCGCTCTGGGCTGCTGCCTATCCCGGGACTTAGCTCCGCGGCAACCACCAGCGGAGGGCCGTGCCGCGCGCCCGGGCCGCCCCGCGAACAGCACGACCCTCGGCCCCGCTCTGGGCCGCTGCCGACCCCGGGACGTAGCTCCGCGTCACCCGCCGGTGGAGGGCCAGGACGCGCGAACGGGCCGTCCCGCGCCCGGCCCGGCCCTCTGCCCCACTCCGGGGTGCTGCCGACCCCAGGGATTAGCTCTGCGGCACCCGCGGGCCGAGGGCCGGGCTGCGAGCCCGTGCCGCCCAGCGCCCGAACCTACCCTCGGCCACGCTCCGGGCCGCAGCCCACCCTGGGGCTTAGATCCGAGGCACCCGCCGGCGGAGGCCCGGGCCAGGCGCCCGGGCCGCCCCGTGCCCGGCCCGCCCTCGGCCCCGCTCCCGGCCGCTGTCGACCCCGGAGCTTAGCTCCCCAGCACCCTCGGGCTGAGGGCCTGGCCACGCGCCCGTGCCACCCCGCTGCCATCCCGACCCTCGGCCGCGCTCTGGGCCGCTGCCTACCCCGGGACTTAGCTCCGCGGCAACCGCCAGCGGAGGGCCGGGCCGCGCGCCCGGGCCGAACCGTGCCCAGCATGGCCCTCGGCCCCGCTCCAGCCGCTGCTGACCCCGGGGCTTAGCTCTGAGGCACCCGCGAGCGAAGGGCTGGGCCGCGTGCCTGTGCCACCCCACTCCCGTACCAATACTCGGCCGCGCTCCGGCCGCTGCTGAACCCGGGGCTTAGCTCCGCGGCATCCGCCAGCGGAGCGACAGGCCCCCGCTCGGGCTTCCCCGCACCCGGCCCGGCCCTCGGCCCCGCTCCGGGCCGCTGCCGCCCCTGGGGCTTAGCTCCGCCGCACCCACGGGCCGAGGGCCGGGCCGCGCGCCCGGGCCGCCCCGCGCCCTTCCCGGCCCTTGGCCCTGCTCCGGGCTGCTGCCGACCCCGGGGCTTAGCTCTGCGGCACCCACCGGAGGAGGGCCGGTCCGGCCGCCCGGGCCGGCCACGCCGGGCCCAGCCCTCGGCCCCGCTCCGGGCCGCTTCCGACCCTGTTGCTTAGCTCCGCGGCATCCGCGGGCCGAGGGCCGGGCAGCACGCCCGGGCCGTCCCAAGCCCTGCCAGGCCCTCGGCCCTGCTCCGGGCCGCTGCCGACCCCGGGGCTTAGCTCCGCGGCACCCGCTGGCAGAGGACCGTGACGCACGCCCGGGCCGTACCGCGCCCTGCCCGGCCCTCCACCCCGCTTCGGGTCGTTGCTGACCACGGGGCTAAGCTCCGCGGTACCCGCGGGCCGAGGGCCCGGCCGCGCGCCCAGCCGCCCCACGCCCCTCCGACCCTCAGTCGCGCTCCGGGCCGCTGCCGACCCCGTGGCTTAGGTCTGTGGCACCCGCTGGTAGAGTGGCGGGCATCGCGCCCAGGCCGCCCCGTGACCGGCCTGGCCCTCGGCCCCGCTCCAGGCCGCTGCCGACCCAGAGTCTTAGCTCCGTGGCATCCACCAGAGGAGGGCTGGGACGAGCGCCCGGGCCAACCCGCTCCCAGCCCGGCCTGCGGCCCTGCTCTGGGTCGCTCCCGACCCCGGGACTTAGCTCCAAGGCACCTGTGGGCCGAGTGCCAGGCCACGTGCCCGGGCTGCCCGGCGCCTGGCCCGGCCCTTGGCCCAGCTCCGGGCCGCTGCCAACCCCGGGGCTTAACTCCACAGCACTCGCCGGCCGAGGGCCGGGCCGTGCGCCCGGGCCGCCCCGAGCTCGTCCCGGCCCTCGGCCCCGATCTGGTCCGCTGCCGACCCTGGGGCTTAGTTCCGTGGCACCCGCCGGCAGAGGGCCAGGCTGCGCGCTCAGGCCGGCCGGGCCCGGCGCGGCCCTCGGCCCCGCACGGGTCCGCTGCCGACCCAGGGGCTTAGCTCTACGCACCCACGGCTGAGGATCTGTCCGCGCACCCGTGCCGTCCCGCGCCCGACCCGGCACTAGACCTGCTCCGGGTCGCTGCCTACCGCGGGGCTTAGCTCTGCGGCACCCGCCGGCTTTGTGCCGGTCAGAGCGCCCGGGCAGGCCATGGCTGGGCCGGCCCTCAGCCCAGCTCCGGGTCACTCCCGACCCCAGGGCTTAGCTCCGTGGCACCCGCCGCCAGAGGGCCGGAGCGCACGCCTGGGCCCCCCCGCGTCCGGCACGGCCCTTGGCCCCACTCAGGGTCGCTGCCTACCCCGGGGCTTAGCTCCGCAGCACCCGCCGGCGGAGCACCTGGCCGCGCACACGGGCTGCCCCGCGCCCGGCCTGGCCCTCGGCCCCGCTCCAGGCCGTTGCCGACCCCGGGGCTTAGCTCCATGGCACCCACCGCCAGAGGGTCGGGCCATGCGTCTGCGTCACCCGGCATCCGGCACGGCCCTTGGCCCCACTCAGGGCCGCTGCCAACCCTGGGACTTAGCTCCGCGGCACCCGCGAGCTGAGGGCCGGGCCGCACGACGGGCTGCCCCGCGCCCGTCCAGACCCTTGGGCACGCTCCGGGCCGCTGCCGACCCCGGAGCTTAGCTGGGCGGCACCTGCCGCTGGAGGGCCGGTCTGCGTGCCCTGGCTGCCCCGCGCATGGCACGACCACTGGCCCCGCTGCGGGCCACTGCCGACGCCGGGGCTTAGCTCCGTGGCACCCGCGGCTCGAGGGCCGGGCCACGCGCCTGGGCTGTCCCGCTCCCGTCCCGACCCTCAGCCGCGCTCCGGGCCGCTATCGAACCCGGGGCTGATCTCCAAGGCACCCTCCAGAGGAGGACAAGGCTGCGCGCCGGGGCCGCCCCACGCCCGGCCCGGCCCTGGCCCCGCTCCGGGCCGCTGCCGACCCTGGGGCTTAGCTCCACAGCACACGCCGGCGGAGGGACGGGCCTCGCGCCCGGGCCGACCCGCGACCTGCCCAGCCCTTGTCCCCGCTCCTGGCCGCTGCCAACCCCGGGGCTTAGCTCAGCAGCACCTGTGGCCCGAGGGCCGGGCGACACGAACGGGTTGCCCCGCTCCCTTCCCGACCATCAGCCGTTCTCTGGGCCGCTGCCGACCCCGGTGCTTAGCTCCGCAGCACCTGTGGCCCGAGGGCTGGGCGACACGACCGGGTTGCCCCGCTCCCGTCCCGACCATCAGCCGCTCTCTGGGCTGCTGCCGACCCCGGGGCTAAGCTCCGCAGCACCTGGGGCCCGAGGGCCGGCAACGCGCCCGGGCCTCACCGCTCCCGTACCAACCGTCAGCCGCTCTCCGGGCCGCTGCCGACCCCAGAGCTTAGCTCCGCGGTACCCGCAGGCGGAGGGCCGGGCCGCGCGCCCGGGCCTCCCCGCGAACGGCACAACCCTCGGCCCCGCTCTGGGCCGCTGCCGACCTCGGGGCTTAGCTCCGCGGCATCCGCAGGGTGAGGGCCGGGCCACGCGCCCGGGCAGCCCCGCGAACGGCATGACCCTCGACCCCGCTCCGGGCCGCTGCCGACCTCGGGGCTTAGCTCTGCAGCACCCGCCGGGCGAGGGCCGGGCCACGAGCCCGGGCCACCCCGCGAACGGCACGACCCTCGGCCCCGCTCCGGGCCGCTGCTGACCCCGGGTCTTAGCACCGAGGCACCCGCCGGCGGAGGGCTGGGCCACGCACCTGGGCCGCCCCGTGAATGGCACGACCCTCGGCCCCGCTCCGGGCTGCTGCCGACCTCGGGGCTTAGCTCCGCAGCACCCGCAGGGTGAGGGCCGGGCCACGCGCCCGGGCAGCCCCGCGAACAGCACGACCCTCGGTCCCGCTCCGGGCCGCTGCCGACCCCAGGACTTAGCTCCGCGTCACCCGCCGGCGGAGGGACAGGACGCGCAAACGGGCCGCCCCCCGCCGGCCCGGCCCTCAGCCCCGCTCCGGGGTGCTGCCGAACCCAGGGATTAGCTCCGCGGCACCCTCCGGCAGAGGGCCAGGCCAGGCGCCCAGGCCGCGCCGCGCCCGGCCCGCCCTCGGCCCCGCTCCCGGCCGCTGTCGACCCCGGGGCTTAACTCCACGGCAACCGCGGGCTGAGGGCCGGTCCGCGCGCCCAGGCCGCCCCTCGCCCGTCCAGGCGCTAGGCCCGTATACGGGCCGCTGCCGACCCCGGGGCTTAGCTCCACGGCACCTGCTGGCGGTTGGCCGGGTCGTGCGCCGGGGCTGCCCCGTGCCCGGCCCGGCCCTCGACCCCACTCCGAGCCGCTGCCGACCCCGGGGCTTATCTCCATAGCACCGGCCAGCGGAGGCCCAGGCCGCGCACCAGGGCCGCCCCGGGCAGGTCCTGGCCCTCGGCCTCGCTCCGGGCCGCTGCCGAAACCAGGGCTTAGCTTCGCGGCACCCACCGGCGGAGGGCCAGGCCGAATGCACCGGCCGCCCCGCGCCCGGCCCAGCCCTTGGTCCCGCTCCGGGCCTCTGCCGACCCTGGGGCTTAGCTACGCAGCACCCGCAGCCTGAGGGCCGGGCCACGCGTACGGGCCACCCCGCTCCCGTCCCGACCATCAGCCGCTCTCCGGGCCGCTGCCGACCCCGGGGCTTATCTCCGCGGCACCCGCGGGCTGAGGACCTGGCCGTGCGCCCGGGCTGCCCCGCGCCCTGCCCAGTCCTCGGCCTCGCTCCGGTCCGCTGCCGACCCAGGGGCTTAGCTCCACGCACCCACGTGCCGAGGGTCTGGCCGCACACCCGTGCCACCCCGCGCCCGACCCGGCCCTAGACCCGCTCCGGGTGGCTGCCTACCCCGGGGCTTAGCTCCGCGGCACCCGCCATCTTTGGGCCGCTCCACGCGCCCGGGCCGGCCATGGCTGGGCCGGCCCTCGGCCCCGCGTCGGGCCACACCCGACCCCAGGGCTTAGCTCCGTGGCACCCGCCGCCAGAGGGCCGGGCCGCGCGCCCAGGCCGCCCCGCGTCCAGCACGGCCCTTGGCCCCGCTCAGGGCCGCTGCCGACCCTGGGGCTTAGCTCCGTGGCACCCGCTGTCTGAGGGCCGGGCCGCGCGACGGGCCGCCCCGCGCCCGTCCCGACGCTTGGGCACGCTTCGGGCCGCTGCTGACCCCGGAGCTTAGCTCCGCGGCACCCACCGACGGAGGGCTGGGCCACGCGCCTGGGCTGCCCCGCGCACGGCACGACCACTGGCCCCACTACGGGCCACTGCCGACCCCGGGGCTTATCTCCACGGCACCCGCCGGCGTAGGGCCGGGCCGTTCGCCAGGTCCGCCCCACGCCCGGCCCGGCCCTCAACCGTGCTCCGGGCCGCTACCGACCCCGGGGCTGATCTTCAAGGCACCAGCCGGAGGAGGAAAGGGCTGCGCACCGGGGCCGCCCCGCACCCGGCCCAGCTCTGGCCCCACACGGGACGCTGCCGACCCCGGGGCTTAGCTCCATGGCACCCGCAGGCCAAGGGCCGGGCCGCGCGCCCGGGCCGCACAGCGCCCAGCCCGGCCCTCGGCCCCGCTCCGGGCCACTGCCGACCCCGGGACTTAGCACCGTGGCACCCGCCGGCGGAGGGCCGTGTCGCGCGCCCGGGCCTACCGGCGCCCGGCACGGCCATCGGCCCCGCTCCGGGCTGCGGCCGTCCCCGGGGATTAGCTCCGTGGCACCCGCCGCCGGAGGGCCACACCACGCGTCCGGTCTGCCCCGTGTCCAGCCCGGCCCTCGGCCCCGCTCCGGGCCGCTGCCGACGCCGAGGCTTAGCTCCGAGGAACCGCCGGCGGAGGGCCGGGCTGCGCGCCTGGGCCGCCCCGCGAACGGCACGACCCTCGGCCCCGCTCCGGGCCGCTGCCCAACCCATGGCTTAGCTCCGCGGCACCCGCCGGAAGAGGGCCGGGCCATGTGCCCGGGCCACCCCGCTTCCGTCCCGACCCTCGGCCGCACTCCGGACTGCTGCTGACCCCGGGGCTTAGCTCTGCAGCTTCCTGCGGCGGAGGGCCTGGCCCCGCGCCCGGGCCACCCCACGCCCGGCACGGCCCTTGGTTCCGCTCCGGACCACTGCCGACCCCGGGGATTAGCTCCGCGGCACCCGCGAGCCGAGGGCGAGGCCACGTGCCCGGGCTGCCCCGCTCCCATCCCTACCCTCGGCCGCGCTACTGGCCACTGCCGACCTCGGGGCTTAGCTCTGCGGCACCCGCCAGCGGAGGTGGGGGCCGCGTGCCCGAGGTGCTCCGTGCCCGGCCCGGCCCTCAGCCCCTCTCCGGGCCGCTGCCGACCCCGGGGCTTAGCTCCACGGCAACAACGGGCCGAGGTTCGGGCCACGTGCCTGTGCCGCCTCGCACACTGCCCGACCCGCAGCACTGCTCCGGGCCGCTGCTGACCCCGGGGATTTGCTCCGAGGCACCCGAGGGCCGAGGGCCGGGCCGCGAGCCGGGGCAGCACTGCGCCCGGCCCAGCCCTCGGCCCCGCTCCAGTTCCCTGCCAACCACAGGGCTTAGCTCCGCGGCACCCGCCGGTGGAGGGACGGGTCTCATGCCCGGGCTGCCCCACGCCCGGCCCTGCCCTCGGCCCCATTCCGGGCCGCTGCCGACCCCGGGGCTTAGCACCGCGGCACACGCGGGCTAAGAGCTGGGCCGCTCACCCGGTCTGCCCCGCACCCCTAACGACCCTCGGCCGGAGCGCGGGGATTAGTTCCGCGGCACCCTCCGGCGGAGGGGCGGGCCGCGCGCCAGGGCCACCCCGTGCCCAACCGGTCCTTCGGCCCAGCTCCAGGGCGCTGCCAAATTCGGGGCTTAGCTCAGCGGCACCCGCCGGTGGCGGACCAGGCCGCGTGACCAGGCCGCCCCACGATGGCCCGGCCTTCGGGCCCGCTCCGGTCCGCTGCCGACCCCGGGGCTTAGCTCTGCGGCACCCGCCGGCCGAGGTCCGGGCCGCGCGCCTGTTCCGACTTGCACCCGGCCGGGCCCACGGCACCACTCCGGGCCGCTGCCGAACCAGGGGCTTTGCTCCGAGGCACCCGCGGGCAGAAGGCCGGGCCGCGAGCCGGGGCCGCACCGCGCCCGGCTCGGCCCTCGGCCCCGCTCCGAGCCGCTGCCGACACCGGGGCTTAGCTCCGCTGCACCTGCGAACCGAGGGCCGGGCCACATGCCCCGGCCGCCCCGCTCCAGTCGAGACCCTCGGCCGCGCTCCGGACTGCTGCCGACCCCGGGGCTTAGCTCCATGGCTCCCTGCGGTGGAGGGCCTGGCCGCACGCCCGGGCCGCCCCACGCCCGGCACGGCCCTTGGTTCCGATCCGGGCCGCTGCTGACCCCGGAGATTAGCTCCACGGCACCCGCGTGCCGAGATCCAGGCAACGTGCCTGGGCTGACCCGCTCCCGTCCCGACCCTCGGCCGCACTCCTGGCCACTGCCGACCTCGGGGCTTAGCTTGGCGGCACTCGCTGGCGGAGGAGGGGTCCGCGCCCCCGAGCTGCCCCGCGCCCGGCCCGGCCCTCGGCCCCACTCCGGGCTGCTGCCGACCCCAGGGCTTAGCTCCACGGCACCTACGGGACGAGGTCTGAGCCACGTTCCTGTGACGCCTCGCACACGGCCGGGCCCGCGGCACCGCTCTGGGCCGCTGCCGACACCGGGGCTTAGCTCCGCGGCACCCGCTGGCTGAGGGCTGGGCCGCACGCTGGGGCCGCCCCACGCCCCGCCGGCCCTCGGCTCCGCTCCGGGCCGCTGCCAACCACAGGGCTTAGCTCCGCGGCACCCGCCGGCCGAGGGCCAGGCCGCGCGCCTAGGCAGCCCGCGCCCCGCCCGGCCCTCAGCCCTGCTCCGGGCTGCTGCCGATCCCGGGGCTTCGCTCCGCAGCACCCGCGGGCTGAGGGCCGGGCCGCGCGCCTGGGCAGCCCTGCGCCCGGCCCGACCCTCGTCCGCCTTCCAGGCCGCTGACGACACCGGGGCTTAGTTCCGCGGCACCCGCCGGCGGAGGGACGGGTCTCGCCCCCAGGCTGCCCAACGCCCGGACCGGCCCTCAGCCCCGTTCCGGGCCGCTGCAAACCTCGGGGCTTAGCTCCGCAGCACACGCGGGCCGAGGGCTGGCACGCGCGCCTGGGCCGCCCCGCGCGCGGCCCTGACCTCGGCCCCACTCCGGGCCACTGCCGACCCCGGGGCTTAGCTCCGCGGCACCCGCCGACCGAGGCCCGGGCCACGTGTCCGGGACATCCCGGGCCCGGCCCGGCCCTCCGCCCCGCTCTGGGCCGATTCCGACACCGGGGCTTAGCTCCGCGGCACCAGCCGGCCGAGGGCCTGGCCGCACGCCCGGGCCGCCCCACGCACCGCCGGCCCTTGGCCCCGCTCCGGGCCGCTGCCAACCACAGGGCTTAGCTCCGCGGCACCCGCGGGGCGAGGGCCGGGCCACATGACCGGGCCGCCTCGCTCCCGTCCCGATCCTCCGCCGCCTTCCAGGCCGCTGCCAACACCAGGGCTTAGCTCCACGGCACCAGTGGACCGAGGGCTGGGCCGCCCGCCAGGGCTGCCCCACGCCCGGACCGTCCCTCGGCCCCGCTCCAGGCCGCTGCCAACCCCGGGCCATAGCCCCGCAGCACCCGCGAGCTGAGGGCTGGGCCGCGAGCCCTGGCTGCCCAGCACCCGGGCCGGCCCTCGGCCCCGATCCGGGCCGCTGCCGACCCCAGAGCTTACCTCCATGGCACCCACAAGCCGACGGTCGGGCCGCATGCCCGGGCAGCACCGTGCCCGGTCCTTGTCCCCGCTCGGGCCGCTGCCGACCCCGGGGCTTAGCTCCGCGGCACAGGCCGGCGGAGAGGGGGGCCCCGCGCCCGGGCCTCCACACGCCCGGCCTGGACCTCATCCTCGCTCCGGGATGCTGCCGAACCCGGGGCTTAGCTCTGCAGCACCTGCCGGCCGAGGGCCGGCTGGCGCGCCCGGGCCACCCCGCGTCCGGCACGGCCTTCGACCCTGCTCTGGGCCGCCGCCGACACCGGAGCTTACCTCCGCAGCACCAGCCGGCGGAGGGACGGCCAGCGTGCCCTTGCCGCCCCGCGCCCAGACCGGCCCTCGCCCCACTCCGGGCCGCTGCCGACCCCGGGGCTTATCTCTGCGGCACCCGCGGGCCGAGGTCCGGGCCACGACACCGGGCCGACCCACGCCCTTACCGACCCTCGGCCGCGCTCCGGGCCACTGCCGACCCCGGGGCTTAGCTCCGCGGCACCCGCCGGCGGAGGATCGGGCCGCGTGCCCGGGCCGCCCCGCGCCCGGCACGGCCCTCGGCCCCGCTCCAGGCCGCTGCCGACCCCGGGACATAGCTCTGCGGCACACGCGGGCCGAGGGCTGGGCCACGCGCCCGGGCCGCCCCGCGAGCATCCCTGCCTGCGGCCCCACTCCGGGCCGCTGCCGATCCCAGGGCATATCTCCGCGGTAACTACCGGCGAAGGGCCGGGCCACGCGCCCAGGCCGCCCTGCTCCTATCCCGACCCTCGGTCGCCTTCCGGGCCACTGACGACACCGGGGCTTAGCTCCTTGGCACCAGCCGGCTGAGGGCCGGGACTCGTGCCTGGGCTGACCAGCGCCCGGCACGGCCCTCAGTCCCGCTCCGGGCCACTGCCGACCCCGGGGCTTAGGTCAGTGGCACCCGCATGCCGAGGGTCGGGCAGCGCACCCGGACCGCCCCGCTCCCGTCCCGACCCTCGGCCGCCTTCCGGGCCGCTGCCAACACCGGGGCTTAGCTTCGCGGCACCCGCCGGTGGAGGGCCGGGTCTCGCGCCCCAGCTGCCCCGTGCCCGACACGGAACTCGTACCCGCTCCGGGCTGCTGCAGACCCCGGGGCTTAGCTCTGCGGCACCCGTTGGCGGAGGGACTGGCCCCGCTCCCGGCCACTGCCGACTCCAGGGCTTAGCTCTGCGGCACACGCGGGCCGAGGGCTGGGCCGCACGCCCGGGACGCCCAGCGAGCGTCCCTGCCTGCGGCCCCACTCCGGGCCGCTGCCGACCCCGGGGCATAGCTCCGCGTTACCCGCTGGCGGAGGGCCGGGCCACGCGCCCGGGCCGCCCCGCGCCCGGTCCGGTCCTGGGCCCCGCTCTGGGCCGCTGCTGACCCCGGGGCTTAGCCCCACGGCACCCGCTGGCCGAGTGCCGGGCCACGTGCCCTGGCCGCCCCGCTCCCGTCGCAACCCTCTTCCCCGCTCCAGGCCGCTGCCGACCCCGGGGCTTAGCTCCGCGGCACCCACGGGCCGAGGGCCGGCACGTGCCCGGGCTTACCTGCTCCCGTCGCGACCCTTGGCCGCCCTCCGGGCCGCTGCCAACCCTGTGCTTAGCTCCGTGGAACCCGCCGGTGGAGGTCTTGGCCTTGCACCCGGCCGCCCCACGCCCGGCACGGCCCTCGGTTCCGCTCCGGACCACTGCCGTTCCGGGGCTTAGCTCCGCGGCACCCGCGAACCGAGGGCCGGGCCACGTGCCCGGGCTGCCCTGCTTCCGTCGCGACCATTGGCCGCGCACCGGGCCGCAGCCATCCCCCGGATTTAGCTCTGCGGCATCCACCGGCTGAGGGACGGGCCACGTGCCCAGGCCACCTCAGTCTCGTCCCAATCCTCGGCCGCGCTCCGGGCCACTGCCGACCGCGGGGCTTAGCTCCGCGGCACGCATCGTCGGAGGGAAGGGCCGCGCACCCGGGTTGGCCAGAGCCCGGCCTGGCCCTCGTCCCCGCTCCTGGCCACCGCCGTCCTCGGGGCTTAGATCCGCGGCACCCGCGGGCCGAGGGTCGGGCAGCCGCCCCGCTCCCGTCGCTACACTCGGATGGGCACCGGGCCGCTGCTGACTCCGGGGCTTAGCTCCGCGGCACCCTTCGGCAGAGGGACTGGCTGCGCGCCCGGGCCGCACCATGCCCGGCATGACCCTCGGTTCCGCTCCGGGCCGCTGCCGACGCCAGGGCTTAGCTCCGCGGCACCCGCGGGCCGGGGGCTGGGCCGCGCACCCGGGATACCCCACGCCCGGTCCGGCCCTCTGCCCCGCTCGGGCCGCTGCCGACGCCGGGGCTTTGCTTCGCGGCACCAGCCGGCGGAGGGCCGGGCCACGTGCCCGGGCCTCCCAACTTCCGTCGAGACCCTCGGCCGCGCTCCGGGCCGCTGCCGACCCCGAGGCTTAGCTCCGCTACACCCGCCGGCCGAGGGTCGGGCAGCGCGCCTGGGCCGTCCCGCGCCCGGCCCGGTCCTCGGCCCCGCTCCGGGCTGCTGCCGAGCCCGGAGCTTAGCTCCGCGGCACCCGCCGGCCGAGAGCCGGGCCACGTGCCCTGGCCGCCCTGCTCCCGTCGCGACCATCGGCCGCGCTCCAGGCAGCTGGCGACCCTGGGGCTTAGCTCTGTGGCACCCGCCGGCGGAGGGCCTGGTTGGCGCCCGGTCCGCCCCGCGACTAGCACGGCCCTCGGCCCTGCTCCGGGCTGCTGCAGACCCCGGGGCTTAGCTCTGTGGCACCCGTTGACGGAGAGACGGGCGCCGCTCCCGGCCGCTGCTGACCCCGGGGCTTAGCTTCACAGCACCAGCCAGCGGAGGGACGGCCAGCGCGCACGGGCCGCCCCGCGCCCAGCCCGGCCCTCGCCCCGATCCAGGCCGCTGCCGACCCCGGGGCATAGCTCCGCGGCACCCGCAGGCCGAGGGTCGGGCCGCGTGCCCGGGCAGCACCGTGCCCATTCCTTGTCCCCGCTTGGGCCGCTGCTGACCTTGGGGCTTAGCTCCGCGGCACCAGCCGGCGGCGAGGGGGGCCCAGCGCCCGGGCAGCCCCACGCCTGGCACGGCCCTCGTCCCCGCTCCGGGCCTCTGCCGAACCCGGGGCTTAGCTCCGCAGCACCTGCCGGCCGAGGGCCGGGCTGCGCGCCCGGGCCACCCCGCGTCCGAGACGGCCTTCGACCCTGATCTGGATCGCCGCCGACCCCGGGGCTTAACTCCGCAGCACCAGCCAGCGGAGGGACGGCCAGCGCGCCCGGGCCGCCCCACGCCCAACCCGGCCCTCGCCCCGCTCCGGGCCGCTGCCAACCCCGGGGCTTATCTCTGTGGCACCCGCGGCCCGAGGTCCGGGCCGCGACACCGGGCCACCCCACACCCTTACCGACCCTTGGCTGCGCTCCGGGCCGCTACCGACCCCAGGGCTTAGCTCCGCGGCACCCGATGGCGGAGGACCGGGCCGCACGCCCGGGCTGCCCCGCACCCGGCATGGCACTCGTACCTGCTCCGGGCCGTTGCCGACCCCAGGGCTTAGCTTCGCGGCACCCGCCGGCGGAGGACAGGGCCGCGCGCCTGGGCCGCCCCGCGCCCGGCACGGCCCTCGTATCCGCTCCGGGCCGCTGCCGACCCCGGAGCGTAGCTCCACGGCACCCGCTGGCAGAGGCCGGGGCCGCGCGCCCGGGCCGCCCCGCGCTGCCGACCCCGGGGCTTAGCTCTGCGGCACACGCGGGCCGAGGGCTGGGCCGCGCGCCTGGGATGGCCCGCGAGCGTCCCTACCTGCGGCCCCACTCCGGGCCGCTGCCGACCCCAGGGCATAGCTCCGCGGTACCCGCCGGCGGAGGGCCGGGCCACGCGCCCAGGCCGCCCCGCGCCCGGCCCGGCCCTCAGCCCCGCTCCGGGCCACTGCCGACCCCGGGGCTTAGCTACGCGGAAACGCGGGCCGAGGGCCGAGCCATGTGCCCGGGTTTACGCCCTCCCGTCGCGACCCTTGGCCGCCCTCCGGGACGCTGCCAACCCTGGGCTTAGCTCCGTGGAACCCGCCGGTGGAGGGCTTGGCCTTGCGCCCGGGCCGCCCCACACCTGGCACGGCCCTCGGTTCCGCTCCGGACCACTGCCGATCCCGGGGCTTAGCTCCGCGGCACCCGCGAACCGAGGGCCGGTCCACGTGCCCGGGCCGCCCCGCATCCGTCACGACCCTCGGCCGCGCACGATGCCGCTGCCGACCCAGGGGCTTACCTCTGCAGCAACCGCCGGCCAAGGGACGGGCCATGTGCCCGAACCACCTCGGTCTCGTCCCGATCCTCGGCCGCGCTCTGGGCGACTGCTGACCCCGGGGCTTAGCTCCGCAGCACGCGTTGGCGGAGGGACGGGCTGCGAACCAGGGCCGCCCAGAGCCCGGCAAGGCCCTCGTCCCCGCTCTGGGCCACCGCCGTCCCCGGGGCTTAGATCCGCGGCACCCGCTGTCCGAGGGTCGGGCAGCGCGTCAGGGCTGCCCCGCTC
Organism: Sorex fumeus; assembly: GCF_029834395.1. Lineage (NCBI taxonomy): Eukaryota > Metazoa > Chordata > Mammalia > Eulipotyphla > Soricidae > Sorex > Sorex fumeus. The sequence continues at coordinate 2,370,760 of NW_026606196.1, read as the reverse complement.
CCGTCGCTACACTCGGCTGCGCACCGGGCCGCTGCTGACTCCGGGGCTTAGCTCTGCGGCACCCTCTGGCGGAGGGACTGGCCGCACGTCAGGGCCGCACCACGCCCAGCATGGCCCTCGGTTCCTCTCCGGGCCGCCGCTGTCCCCGGGGCTTAGATCCACGGCACCCGCGGGCTGAGGGCCGCGCCGCACTCCTGGTCCGCCCCGCGCCTAGCATGGCCCTCGGCCCCGCTCTGGGCAGCTGTAGACCCCGGGGCTTAGCTCTGCGGCACCCGCGGGCCGAGGGCCGGGCCACGTGCCCCGGCCGCCCTGCTCCTGTCGCGACCATCGGCTGCGCTCCGGGTCGCTGCCGACCGCGGGGCTTAGCTCCACAGCATGCATCGGTGGAGGGACGGGCCACGTGCCCCGGCTGACCCGCTCCCGTCGCGACCCTCGGCCGTGCTCCGGTCCGATGCCGACCCTGGGGCTTATCTCCGCGGCACCCTCCAGCGGAGGAATGGGCCGCACGCCCGGGCCGCCCAACGTCCAGCACGGCCTTCGGCCCCGCTCCAGGCCGCTGCCCACCCCAGGGATTAGCTCCGCGGCACACGTGGGCCGAGGGCCAGGCCGCGTCACTGGGCCGCCCTGCGCCCTTACCGACCCTCAGCCCCGCTCCGGGCTGCTGCCGACCCCGGGGCTTAGCGCCACGGCATGCGTCGGAGGAGGGACGGGCCGCGTGCCCGGGCCACCCCGAGCCCGGCCCGGCCCTCGGCCCCGCTCCGGGCCGCTGCCGACCCCAGGGCGTAGCTCCGCGGCACCTGCAGGCCGAGGGCTGGGCCACGTGCCCGGGCCACCCCGCTACCATCGTATCCCTCGGCCGGGCTACGGGCCGCAGCCGACCCCGGGGCGTAGCTCCGCGGCACCCGCGGGCCGAGGGCCGGGCCACGAGCCGGGGCCGCACCGCACACGGCCCTTCCCTCGGCCCCGCTCCGGGCCACTGCCAACACCGGGGCTTAGCTCCGCGGCACCCGAGGGCCGAGGTCCGGGCCGTGCCATCCGGCTGCCCTATGCCCTTACCGACCCTCGGCCGCGCTCCGGGCCGCTGCCGACCCCGGGTCTTAGCTCCGAGGCACCTGCCGGCGTAGGCCCGGGCCACGAGCCCGGGCTTCCCCGCGCCCAGCACGGCCCTCGTACCTGCTCCGGGCCGCTGCCGACCCCGAGGCTTAGTTCCGCAGCACCTGCTGGCGGAGGACAGGGCCGCGCGCCCGGGCTGCCCCGCTCCAGTACTGACACTCGGCCGCACTCCAGACCGCTGCCAACCCCGGGGCTTAGCTCCGCGGCACCCGCCGGCCGAGGGCCAGGCCGTGTGCCTGGGCCACCCTGCGCCCGGCCCGGCCCTTGGCCCCACCCCGGGCCGCTGATGACCCCCGGGCTAAGCTCCGCGGCACACTCTGGCGGAGGACCGGGCCACGTGCCCGGGCCACCCCACTCCCGTCAGTACATTCGGCGCGCTCCGGGCCACTGTCGAACCCGGGACTTAGCTCCGCGGCAGACGCTAGCCGAGGTCCGAGCCGCACGCTGGGGCCGCCCCGCGCCCGGCCCGGCCCTGGCCCTGCTCCAGGCCGCTGCCGACCCCAGGGCTTAGCTCCGCGGCACACGCCGGTGGAGGTCTGGGCCGCGCGCCTGAGGCTGCCCCGCGCCCGGCCCGGCCCACGGCCCACTCCGTGCCACTGCCGAACCCGGGGCTTAGCTCCGCGGCACCTGCAGGCCTAGGGCGGGGCCGCGCGCCTGGGCCGCCCTGCACCCGGCCCGGCCCATAGCCGGCTCCGGGCCGCTGCCGACCCCGGGGCTTAGCTCTGCGGAACCTGTTGGCGGAGGATCGGGCCACGTGTCCCGGCTGCCCCGCTCTGTCGGGACCCTCGGACGCGCTCCGGGCGCTGCCAACACCGGGGCTTATCTCCGCGTCACCCGAGGGCCTAAGGCGGGGCCGTGTGCCCGGGCCGCCCCGTGTCTGACCCGGCCCTAGGCCCCGCTCCAGACCACTGCCGACCCTGGGGCTTAGCTTCACGGCGCCCGCGTGCCGAAGACTGGGCCCCGTTCCCGGGCCGCCCCGTGCCCGTACCGACACTCGGCCGCACTCCAGACCGCAGCCGACCCCAGGGCTTAGCTCTGCAGCACACGCCGCGGAATGCCGTGCCGCGCGTCCGGGCTGCCCCGCGCCTGTCCCGGCTCTCGGCCTCTCTCCGGGCTGCTGCCGACCCCGGGGCTTAGCTCCGAGGCACCCGCGGACTGAGGGTCAGGCCGCGCGTACGGGCCGCCCTGCTTCCGGCCCGGTCCTTGGTCCCGGTCCGGGCCGCTGCCGACCCCGGGGCTTAGCTCCTCGGCACACAACGACGGAGGGCCGGGCTGAGCGCCAGGGCCGACCCGTGCCCGGCTCGGCCCTCGGCCCCGCTCTGGGCCCCAGCTGACCCCGGGGCTTAGCTCCACGGCAGCCGCGGGCTGAGGTCAGCGCCGCGCTCCCGGGCCGCACCGTGCCTGGTACCAGCCCTGGGCCCACCTCCGGACCGCAGCCGAACCCGGGGCTTAGCTCCTAGGCACCAGCGTGCCGAAGGCCGGGCCGCGTGCCCAGGCCGCCCCGCGCCCTTACCGACACTCGGCCGCACTCCAGACCGCTGCCGAAACCGGGGCTTAGCTCAGCAGCACCCGCCGCCCGAGGGCCAGGCCACGCGCCGGGCCACCCCGCGCCCGGCCGGGCCCTCGGCCCTGCCCCGGGCCGCTGCCGACCCCGTGGCTAAGCTCCGCGGCACAATCCGGCAGAGGACGGGGCCACGTGCCCGGGACGCCCCGCTCCCGTCGGTACCCTCGGCCGCGCTTCGGGCCGCTTCCGACCCCGGGGCTTAGCTCCGCGGGACCCATCGGCGGAGGGTAGGGCCTCGCGCCCGGGCTGCCCCGTGCCCGACTCGGCCCTCGGCCACGATCCAGGCCGCTGCCGACCCCTGGGCTTAACTTCGCGAAACCCACTGGCCGAGGGCCGGGCCTCGCGACCAGGCCACCCTGCTCCCTGCCCGGCCCTCGGCCCCGCTCCGGCTGCTGCCAAACCCTGGTCTTAGCTCCGTGGCACACTTTAGCCGAGGGCCGAGCCGCGCGTCGGGGCCATCCCGCGCCCGGCCCGGCCCTGGCCCCGCTCCAGGCCGCTGCCGACCCCGGGGCTTAGCTCCAAGGCGCCAGCCGGTGGAGGGCAGCTGCCGACCACGGGGCTCAGCTCTGCGGCACCCGAGGGCCGAGGGTGGAGCCGCGCGCCCGGGCTGCCCGCGCCCGGCACGATCTTCGGCCCAGCTCCGGGCAGCTGCCGACCGCGGGGTTTAGCTCCGCGGCGCCAGCGGGCGGAGGACCGGGCCAGGTGTCCCAGCTGCCCCGCTCCCGTCAGGACCCTCAGCCGCGCTCTCGGCCTCTGCTGACCCCTGGTCTTAGCTCCGCGGCACACGTGAGCCGAGGGCTGAGCCACGCGTCGGGGCCATCCCGCGCCCGCCTCGGCCCTGGCCCCGCTCCAGGCCGCTGCCGACCCCGGGGCTTAGCTCGCGGCAAACGCCAGCCGAGGGCCAGGCCGCGCACGCGGGCCACCCTGCGCCGGGCCCGGCCCTCAGCCCCGCTCAGGACCGCTGCCGACCCCAGGGCTTAGCTCTGCGGAACCTGCCAGCCGAGTGTTGGGCCGCGCATCCGGGCCCTCCAGTGGCCCCGCTCCGGACCGCGTCCGACCCCGGGGCTTAGATTCGAGGCATGCGCTGGACGAGGGCTGGGCCGCGCGCCCAGGCCGCCCCGCGGCCCCCGCTCCGAGCCACTGCCGACCACGGGGCTTAGGTCGCGGCACACGCCGGCCGAGGGCCGGGCCGCGCACCCGGGCCACCCTGCGCCGGGCCCAGACCACGGCCCCGCTCTTGACAGCTGCCGACCCCGGGGCTTAGCTCCGCGGCACATGCCGGCCGAGGACCAGGCCACACGCCCGGGCCGCCCCGCTCCCGGTCAGACCCTCGTTCCCGCTACGGGCCGCTGCCTTCCCTGGGGCTTAGCTCCAAGGCATCCGTTGGCTGAGGGTCTGGCCGCGCAACTGGGCCACCCAGCGGCCCCGCTCCGCACCACTGCCGACACCGGGACATTGCTCCGTGGCAACCTCCGGTCGAGGGTCGGGCCGTGCGCCCGGGACGCCCCGCGGCCCCGCTCCGGGCCACTGCCAACCCCGGGGCTTAGGTCCGCGGCACCGGCCGGCCGAGTGCCGGGCCGCGCGCCCGGGATGGCCCGCGCCCTTACTGGCCCTCGGCCCCGCTCCGGCCGCTGCCGACCCGGGGGCTTAGCTCGCAGCACATGCCAGCTGAGGGCCGGCCCGCGCACCCCGGCCACCCTGCGACGGGCCTGGCCCTCAGCCCCGCTCCGGACTGCTGCCAACCCCGGGGCTTAGCTCCGCGGAACCTGCCGGCCGAGGGTCGGGCCGCGCATCCGGGCTGCCCTGTGGCCCCGCTCCGGACCGCTTCCGACCCTGGGGCTTGTATTCGAGGCACGCGCTGGACGAGGGCTGGGCCGCGTGCCCGGGCTGCCCCACGGCCCCGCTCCGAGCCGCAGCCGACCACGGGACTTGCTCCGCGGTAACCGCCGGCCGAGGGTCAGGCCACACGCCCTGGATGCTCCGCGGGTCTGCGGCCCCGCTCTGGGCCACTGCCGACACCGGGGCTTGGGTTCGCGGCACCGACCGGCCGAGTACAGAGCCGTGGGCCCGGGATGCCCCACGCCCGTCTCGGCCCTCGGCCCCGCTCCGGCCGCTGCCGACACCGGGGCTTAGCTCCGCTGCACCCTCCAGCCAAGGGTCCGTTCATGCGGCTGGGCCGCCCCGCGCCCGGCCAGTCCCTCGACTCCGCTCCGGGCAGCTGCATACCCCGGGGCTTAGCTCTGCGGCACCAGCCGGCCAAGGGCCAGGCCGCACGCCCGAGCCACCCCACATCCGGCACGGCCCTCGGCCCCGCTCCTGCCACTGCCTACCCCGGGGCTTATTTCCGAGGCAACCGCTGGCCGAGTGCCGGGCCGTGTGCGCGGTCCGCCCTGTGGCCCCGCTCCGGGCCGCTGCCGACCACGGGGCTTAGCTCTCCGCACCGACCGGCCAAGGGCTGGGTCTCGCGCCTGGGCCGCCCTGCACCCGGCCCGTCCCTCATTCCCGCTCTGGGCCGCTGCCGACCGCGGGTCTAGCTCCCTGGCACCCGCCAGCCGAGGTCCGGTACGCGAGACCGGGCCAGCCCGCGCCCGGCACGGTCCTCGGCCCCGCTCTGGGCCGCTGCTTACCCCAGGACTTAGCTCTGCGGCACCAGCCGGCCGAAGGCCGGGCCGCATGCCCGGGCTGCCCCGCGCCCGGCACGGCCCTCGGCCTCGCTCCACTCCGCTGCCGACCCCGGGGCTTAGCTCCACGGCACGCGCTGGCCGAGGGCCGGAACGTGCGCCCGGGCAGTCCCGCGGCCCCGCTCCAGGCCGCTGCCGACCCCGGGGATTAGCTCCACAGCACCTGCCGACTGAAGGCCGGGCCGCGTGCCCGGTCAGCTCCGCGGCCCTGCTCCGGGCCGCTGTCGTCCCCGGGGCTTAGCTCCGAGGCATCCATCAGCCGAGGGTGGGCCGCGCACCCTGGCCGCCCAGCGGCCCCGCTCCGGACCGCTCCCGACCCCAGGGTTTTGCTCCACGGCACACACCGGCCGAGGACCAGGCCGCGCGCCCAGGGCCGCCCCGCGCCCGGCATGACCCTCGGCCCCGCTCCGGACCGCTACCGACCCCGGGGCTTAGCTCCGTGTAAACCGCTGGCCGAGGACTGGACCACGCGCCCGAGCAGCCCCGCGGCCACGCTCTGGGCCGCTGCAGACCCCGGGGCTTAGCTCTGCGGCACCCGCCGACCGAGGTCCGGGCCGCGCGCCCAGGCTGCCCCACACTTGGCCTGGCCCTGGACCCTGCTCCGGGATGCTGCCGACTCTGGGGCTTAGCTCCGCGGCACCCGCCAGCCGGGCAGCCCCACGGCCCCACTCCGGGCTGCTGCCATCCCCGGGGTTTAGCTCCGAGGCATCCGTCGACCGAGGGTCTGGCCGCGCACCCCGGCCGCCCAGCGGACCCGCTCCGGACCAATGCCGACCACGGGGTTTTGTTCCGCGGCAACCGACGACCGAGGGTCAGGCCGTGCGCCCCGGGCCGGAGCGGGTCCAAGGGCTGGGCAGGGCGCGGTGGGGTCCAGGCACGAGGCCCGGCCCTCGGCCGGCGGGTCCTCTCTGCGGCCCCGCTCCAGTCCTCTGCCGACCCCAGGGCTTAGGTCCGTGGCATCTGCCGCCCGAGGGCTGGGCCACGCGCCTGGGCCACCCCGTGCCTGGCCCAGCCCTCGGTACTGCACCGGGCCGCTGCCGACCTGGGGCTTAGCTCCGTGGCACCCGCAGCCCGAGGGCCGAGCCGCGCGCATGGGGACGCCCCACGGCCCCGCTCCGGGCCACTGCCGACCCCAGGGCTTAGCTCCGCGGAACCCGCCGGCCGAGGGCCTGGCCGCGCGCCCGGGCAGCCCCGCGACCTGCCCGACCCTTGGCCCAGCTCTGGGCTGCTCCCGAACCTGGGGTTTAGCTCCACGGCACCCGCCGGTCGAGGGCCAGCCCGCGCGCCCGGGCCGCCCCCCGCCCAGCCAGGCCCTCGCCCCCTCAGGGCCGCTGCCAACCCTGGTTCTTAGCTCCGAGGCACCCGCCAGCCGAGGGCTGGGCCTCGCGCCAGGGCCGCCCTGCGCACGGCCCTGCCTTTGGCCCCGCTCCGGGCCGCTGCCGACCCCGGGGCTTAGCTCCACAGCACCTGCCGACTGAAGGCCGGGCCGCGTGCCCGGTCAGCTCTGCGGCCCTGCTCCGGGCCGCTGTCGTCCCCGGGGCTTAGCTCCGAGGCATCCGTCGGCCGAGGGTGGGCCGCGCACCCTGGCCGCCCAGCGGCCCCGCTCCGGACCGCTGCCGACCCCGGGGTTTTGCTCCACGGCACACACCGGCCGAGGACCAGGCCGCACGCCCAGGGCCGCCCCGCGCCCGGCATAACCCTCGGCCCCGCTCCGGACCACTACCGACCCCGGGGCTTAGCTCCGCGGCACCCGCCGGCGGAGGACCGGGCCATGCGCCTGAGCCGCCTCACTCCCATCCCGACCCTCGGGCGCGTTCTGGGCCGCTGCCGACACCGGGGCTTAGCTCTACGGCACCAGCCAGCGGAGGGCCGGTCCGTGCACCCGGGCCGGCCGCGCCCGGCACGGCCCTCGGCCCCACTCCAGGCAGCTGCCGACCACAGGGCTTAGCTCCACGACACTCGCGGGCCGAGGACCGGGCCGCGCGCTCGGACCGCCCCACGCCCGGCATGGCCCATGGCCCCGCTCCGGGCCGCTGACGACCCCGAGGCTTAGCTCCGTGACACCAGTGGGGCCGAGGGCCGGGCCGCGTGTCTGGGCCACCCTGCGCCCGGCCCGGCCCACGTCCCACTCCGGGCCGCTGCCGACCCCGGGACTTAGCTCCTCGGCACAGGACAGCGGAGGGCCGGGCCAAGCGCCAGAGCCGACCCGTGCCCGGCTAGGCCCTCGGCCCCGCTCTGGTCCGCTGCTGACCCGGGGGTATAGCTCACGGCAGCCGCGAGCCGAGGGCCGGGCCGCGCTCCCGGGCCACCCCGCGCCCGGCCCGACCCTCGGCCCTGCCCTGTGCAGCTGTCGACCCCGGGGCTTAGCTTTGCGGTACACTCCGGCGGAGGACCGGGCCACGTGCCCGGGCCGCCCCGCTCCTGTCGGTACCCTCGGCCGCGCTCCGGGGCACTTCCGACCCCGGGGCTTAGCTCCACGGCACAAGTCGACGGAGGGCCGGGAGGCGCGACCGGGCCGCCCCGCGCCTGGCCCGGCCCTCGGCCCCGCTCCGGGCCGCTACCCACCCTGGGGCTTAGCTCCGCGGCGCCAGCCGATGGAGGGCAGGTCCGTGCGCCCAGTCCGACCGCGCCCGTCACGGCCTTCGGCCCTACTCGGGCCGCTGCCGACCCCGGGGCTTAGCTCCGCGGCACCCGCCGTCGAAGGAACGGGCCGCGCGCCCGAGCAGCCACGCTCCTGTCCCAAACCCTCAGCCCCGCTCCGGGCTACTGCTGACCCAGGGGCTTAGCATCGGGGCACCCGCGTGCCGAAGGCCGGGCCGCGTGCCCGGGCCGCACCGCACCCGTACCTACACTGGGCCGCTCTCCAGACCGCTGCTGACCCCGTGGCTTAGCTCCGCGGCACCCGCCAGCCAAGGGCCAGGCCGCGCACTCGGGCAAACCCGCGCCCGGCCCGGCCCTTGGCCCCGCCCCGGGACGTTGACGACCCCGGGGCTTAGGTCCGCGGCACACTACAGCGGAGGACCGGGCCACGTGCCCGGGCCGCCCCGCTCCCTTTGGTACCCTCGGCCGCACACCGGGCTGCTTCCGACCCCGGGGCTTAGCTCCGCAGCATCCGTCGGCGGAGGGCCGGGCCGCGAGCCTGGGCCGCCCCGCGCCCGACCCGGCCCTCAGTCCCGCTACGGGCCGCTGCCGACCCCGTGGCTTAGCTCCGCGGCACCCGCCTGCCGAGGGCCATTTCTCACGACCGGGCCACCCCGCACCCTGCCCGGCCCTCGGCCCCGCTCCGGGCCGTTCGCGACCTCGGTTCTTAGCTCCGCAGCATTCACCGGTGGAGGGCTGGGCCGCGCGTCCGGGCCACCCCGATCCCGGCCTGGCCCAAGTCTCGCTCCGTGTGGCTGCCGACCCCGGGGCTTAGCTCCGCGACATGAGCGGGCCGAGGGCCGGGCCGTGTGTCTGGGCCACCCCGCGCCTGGCCTGGCCCTCGGCCACACTCCGGGCCGCTGCCGACCCCGGGGCTTAGCTCCTCGGCACAGGACGGCGGAGGGCCGGGCCGAGCGTCAGAGCTGACCCGTGCCCAGCAAGGCCCTTGGACCCGCTGTGGTCCGCTGCTGACCTGGGGGTTTAGCTCCGCGGCGGCCGCGGGCCGAGGGTCGGGCCGCGCTCCCGGGCCGCACCGCACCCGGCCCGGCCCTCGGCCCACCTCCGGGCCGCTGCCGACCCTGGGGCTTAGCCCCGCGGCACACGCCGGCGGAGGGCTGGTATGCGCACCCGGGCCGCCCCAGGACCGGCCCCGCCCTCGGCCCCGCCCCAGACCTCTGCTGAACCCGGGGCTTAGCTCCGCGCCACCCGTCGGTTGCATGCCAGGCCGCGAGTCCTGGCCGCCCCACGCCCATACGGACACTCGGCAGCTCTCCAGACCGCTGCCTACCCGGAGCTTATCTCCGCGGCACCCGCGGGACGAAGGCCGGGCCGCGTGCCCGGGCCAAACCGCGCCCGGCCCGGAACTCGGCCCTGCTCCGGACCACTGCCGACCCCGGGGCTTAGCTCCAGTGCACCAGCGTGCCGAAGGCCGGACCGCGTGCCCGGGCCGCCCCGCTCCTCTACCGACACTCGGCCGCACTCCAGACCTCTGCCGACCCCGGGGTTTTGCTCCACGGCACACACCGGCCGAGGACCAGGCCACGCGCCCAGGGCCGCCCCGCGCCCGGCATAACCCTCGGCCCCGCTCCGGACCACTACCGACCCCGGGGCTTAGCTCCGCGGAAACCGCTGGCCGAGGACTGGACCGCGCGCCCGAGCAGCCCCGCGGCCACGCTCCGGGCCGCTGCAGACCCCGGGGCTTAGCTCTGCGGTACCCGCCGACCGAGGTCCGGGCCGCGTGCCCAGGCCGCCCCACACTTGGCCTGGCCCTGGACCCTGCTCCGGGATGCTGCTGACTCTGGGGCTTAGCTCCGCGGCACCCGCCGGCCGGGCAGCCCCACGGCCCCACTCCGGGCTGCTGCCATCCCCGGGGTTTAGCTCCGAGGCATCCGTCGACTGAGGGTCTGGCCGCGCACCCCGGCCGCCCAGCGGACCCGCTCCGGACCAATGCCGACCCCGGGGTTTTGTTCCGCGGCAACCGACGACCGAGGGTCAGGCCGTGCGCCCGGGCCGGAGAGGGTCCAAGGGATGGGCAGGGCGCGGTGGGGCCTAGGCACGAGGCCCGGCCCTCAGCCGGCGGGTCCTCTCTGCGGCCCCGCTCCAGTCCTCTGCCGACCCCAGGGCTTAGGTCCGTGGCATCCGCCGCCCGAGGGCTGGGCCACGCGCCTGGGCCACCCCGTGCCTGGCCCAGCCCTCGGTACTGCACCGGGCCGCTGCCGACCTGGGGCTTAGCTCCGTGGCACCCGCAGCCCGAGGGCCGAGCCGCGCGCATGGGATGCCCCACGGCCGCGCTCCGGGCCACTTCCGACCCCGGGGCTTAGCTCCGCGGAACCCGCCGGCCGAGGGCCTGGCCGCGCGCCCGGGCAGCCCCGCGACCTGCCCGACCCTTGGACCAGCTCTGGGCTGCTCCCGAACCTGGGGTTTAGCTCCGCGGCACCCGCTGGTCGAGGGCCAGCCCGCGCACCCGGGCCGCCCCCCCGCCCAGCCAGGCCCTCGCCCCCTCAGGGCTGCTGCCAACCCTGGTTCTTAGCTCCGAGGCACCCGCCAGCCGAGGGCTGGGCCTCGCGCCAGGGCCGCCCTGCGCACGGCCCTGCCTTCGGCCCCGCTCCGGGACGCTGCCAAACCCGGGGCTTATCTCCGAGGCACCCGCCATCTGAAGGCCGGGCCACTCGCCTGAGCCACCCCGCATCCGGCACGGCTCTTGGCCCCGCTCCGGGCCGCTGCCGACCCCAGGGCTTATCTCCACAGCACCTGCCGACTGAAGGCTGGGCCGCGTGCCCGGTCGGCTCCGCAGCCCTGCTCCGGGCCGCTGTCAACCCCAGGGCTTAGCTCCGAGGCATCCATCGGCCGAGGACCAGGCCGCGCGCCCAGGGCCGCCCCACGCCCGGCATGACGCTCGGCCCCGCTCCGGACCACTGTCGACCCCGGGGCTTAGCTCCGCGGAAACCGCTGGCCGAGGACCGGAACCGCACGCCCGAGCAGCCCTGCGGCCCCGCTCCGGGCCGCTGCCGACCCCGGGGCTTAGCTCCACGGCACCAGCCGGCCGAGGGCCGGGCCACGCGCCAGGGCCGCCCCGCGCTCGGCCTGGCCCTCGGTCCCACTCCGCTCCGTTGCCGACCCCGGGGCTTAGCTCCATGGCACCCGCCGGTCGAGGGCCGGACCGCGCGCCCGGGAAGCCCCGCGGCCCCGCTCCGGGCCACTGCCGACCCCGGGGCTTAGCTCCACAGCACCTGCCGACCAAAGGCCGGGCCGCGTGCCCAGGCCACTCCGCGGACCCGCTCCGGGCTGCTGCCGTCCCCGGGGCTTAGCTCCGAGACATCTGTCGGCCGAGGGTCTGGCCGCGCACCCCGGCCGCCCAGCGGGCCCGCTCTGGACCGCTGCCGACCCCGGTGTTTTGCTCCGCGGCAACCGACGGCTGAGGGTCAGGCCGCGCGCCCGGGACGCCCCGCGGCCCCTCTCCGGGCCACTGCCGACCCCGGGGATTAGGTCCGTGGCACCGGCCGGTCGAGTGCCGGGCCATGCGCCCGGGACGCCCCACGCCCGTCCTGGCCCTCGGCCCCACTCCGTCCGCTGCCGACCCCGGGGCTTAGCTCCGCTGCACAAACCGGCCAAAGGCCGGGCCGTGCGCCCGGGTCGCCCCGCGGCCGGCCCGGCCCTTGGCCCCGCTCCGGGCCGCTGCCAAAACTGGGGCTTAGCTCCGAGGCACCCGCAGGCCGAGGGCCGGGCCACACACCGGGTCCGCCCCGGCCCCGTTCCGGCCCCGTTCCGGCCACTGCCGACCCCGGGGCTTAGATCCGCTGCACCCGCCGCCCGAGGGTCGGGCCTCGCGCCTGGGCCGCCACACCCCCGGCCCGTCCCTCGGACCCGTTCCGGGCCGCTGCCGACCCCCGGGGCTTAGCTCCACAGCACCCGCCGGCCGAGGGTCGGAACTCGATCCCGGGCGGTCCCACGCCCGGAACGCCCCTCGGCCCCGCTATGGGCCGCTGCCGACCCTGGGGCTTAGCTCCGAGGCACCCGCAGGCCGAGGGCCGGGCCGTGCGCCCGATCCGCCCTGCGGCCCCGCTCCGGGTGGCTCCCAACCATGGGGCTTAGCTCGCGGCACACGCCGGCTGAGGTCCGGGACGCGAGACCGGGCCCGCCCGCACCCGGCCCGGTCCTCGGACCCGCTCCGGGCCGCTGCTGATCCCGGGGCTTAGCTCTGCGGCACCCGCCGGCTGAGGGCCAGTCCGCACACCCGGGCCGCCCCAAGGCCCAGCTCCGGGCCCCTGCCGACCCCGGGGTTTAGCTCTGAAGCACCCGCCGGCAGAGGGACGGGCCGCGCGCCCGGGATGCCGCGCGGCCCCACTCCGGGCTGCTGCCGACCCCGGGGCTTAGCTCCATGGCACCCACCGGCCGAAGTCCGCGCCGCGCGCCCGGGCCACCCTGCGCCCAACCCGGCCCTCGGCCCCGCGCCTGGCCACTGCCTTCCCCGGGGCTTAGCTCCACAGCAACTTCTGGCTGAGGGCCGGGATGCGCGCAATGGACGCCCCGCGGCCGGCCCGGCCCTCGGCCCCTCTCCCGGCCGCTGCTGAACCCGGGGCTTACCTCTGTGTCACCCACTGGCCGAGGGTCGGGCCGCGTACCCGGGCCATCCCGCGGCCCCCGCTCCGGACCGCTGCCGACCAGGGACTTAGCTCCGCGGCACCCACCACCCGAGTTCCGGGCCGCGCGCCCGGGCCGACCATCACCTGAACCGGCCCTCGGGCCCGCCCTGGGCCGCTGCCCTCCCCGGGGCTTAGCTCTGAAGCACCCGCCGGCCGAGGGCCGGGCCACGCGCCTGGGACGCTCCTCGCACCCGAACCGGCCCTCGGGCCCACCCTGAGCCGCTGCCATCCCCGGGGCTTAGTTCCAAGGCACCCGCCGGCCGAGGGCCGGGCCGCACGCCCTATCCGCCGCGCACCTGAATCGGCCGTCGGGCCCGCCCTGGGCCGCTGCCAACCCCGGGGCTTAGCTCTGCGTCACCCGCTAGCAGAGGGCGGGGCCGCGCACCCGGGACGCCCCGCACCCAAACGGGCCCTTGGTCCTGCTCAGGGCCGCTGCCGACCCCTGTGTTTAGCTCCGAGGCACCCGACAGCCGAGAGCCTGGCCCCGTGCCCGGGCCGCCCCATGGCCCAGCTCCGGGTCACTGCCGACCCCGGGGCTTATTTCCGAAGCACCCGCCGGCCGAGGGCCCGACCGCGTGCACGCGACGCCCCGCGGCCTCGCTCCGGGTCGCTGCCGACCCCGGGGCTTAGCTCCGCGGCACCCGTGGACCGAGGTCCGGGCCGCGCACCCGGGCCGCCCCGCACTGGGCCTGGCCCTCAACCCCACTCCGGGATGCTGCCGACTCCGGGGATTAGCTCCGTGGCACCAGCCGGCTGAGGGCCGGGCCACGCGCCAGGGCCGCCGCGGGCCCGGCCCGGCCCTCGGCACCGCTCGTGGCCGCTGCCGACCCCAGGGTTTAGCTCCGAGTCACCCGCCGGCCAGGGGCCGTCCATGTGGCCGGGCTGCCCCGCACCCGGCCCATCCCTCGGTCGCGCTCAGGGCCGCTGCCGACCAAAGTGCTTAGCTCCGCGGCACCCACTGACCGAGGGCCAGGCCACGTGCTCGGGCCACAACACACTGGCCCGGCCCTTGGCGCCGCTTTGGGCCGCTGCAGACCCCGGGGCTTAGCTCCGCGCCACCCGCCGGCCTAGGGCCAGGCCGCTCGCCCGAGCTGGTCCGCGCCTGGTACGGCCCTAGGCCCCGCTCCCGGCCGCTGCCAACCCCGGGGCTTAACTTCCAGGCACCCGCCGTTCGAGAGCCGGGCCGCGCTCCCAGGCCGTCCCACGGACCCGTTCCGGGCCGCTGCTTACCACGGGGCTTAGCTCCGTGGCACCTGCCGACCAAGCGCCAGGCCACGCACCTGGTCCACTCTGTGGCCCTGCTCCGGTCTGCTGCGGACCCCAGGGCTTAGGTCCGCGGCACCCGCCGCCCGAGGGCCGGGACACGCGCCTGGGCCGCCCCGCGCCCGGCCCAGCCCTCAGTCCCGCACCGGGCAGCTGCCGACCTGGGGCTTAGCTCCATGGCACCCGCAGACCGAGGGCCGAGCCGCGCGCACGGGACGCCCCACGGCCCCGATCCGGGCCACTGCCGACCCCGGGGCTTAGCTCCGCAGAACCTGCCGACCGAGGGCCTGGCCGCGCGCCCGGGCTGCCCCGCGACCTGCCCGACTCTCGGCCCAGTTCTGGGCCGCTGCCGACCCTGGGACTTAGCTCCGCTGCACCCACAGGCCGAGGGCCGGGCTGCGCGCCCGGGTCGCCCCCCCGCTTGGCCCGGCCCTCAGCCCAGCTCCGAGCCGTTGCCGACCCCGGGGCTTAGCTCCGTGTCACCCACCATCCGAAGGCCAGGCCGTGCGCCTGGGCCGCTACGGCCGGGCCCGGCCCTCGGCCACGCTCTGGGCCGCTGCGGACCCCGGGACTTAACTCCGAGGCACTCGCCGGCCGAGAGCCGGGCCCCGCGCCCGGGCCGACCCGCAGCTCCGCTCCGGGCCCCTGCCGACCCCGGGGCTTAGCTCCGAAGCACCCGCAGGCCGAGGGACGGGCCACGCGCCCGGGGACGCCACCTGGCCCCTCTCCGTTCTGCTGCCGACCCCAGGGCTTAGCTCCACGGCACCCACCGGCCGAGGTCCGGGCTGCGCGCCCGGGCCGCCCCACGCCCGACACGGCCCTCGGCCCCGTGCCGGGCCACTGCCAGCCCCGGGGCTTAGCTCCACGGCAACTGTAGGCCGAAGGCCGGGCCGCGCGCCCGGTATGCCCCGCGGCTGGCCCGGCCCTCGGCCCCGCTCCGGGCCGCTGCTGAACCCGGGGCTTACCTCCGTGTCACACACTGGCCGAGGGTCGGGCCGCGCACCCGGGCCGCCCCGCGGCCCTGCTCCGGACCGCTGCCGACCCCGGGGCTTAGCTCCGTGGAACCTGCCGGCCGAGGGTTGGGCCGCGCATCCAGGCCGCCCCGAGGCCCCGCTCCGGACCGCTTCCGACCCTGGGGCTTAGCTTCGAGGCATGCGCCGGCCGAGGGCCGGACCTCGTGCCCGGGCCCCCCCCGCACCCTGCCCATCCCTCAGACACGCTCCGGGCCACTGCCGAACATAGAGCGTACCTCCGCGGCACCCGCCGGCCGAGGGCCAGGCCCTGCGCCCGTACCGCCCCCACTTGGCCCGGCCCTCGGCCCAGCTCCGGGCCGCTGCTGATCCCGGGGCTTAGCTCCGTGTCACCTGCCATCCGAAGGCCAGGCCGTGCGCCCGGGCCGCCCCCGCCAGGCCCGGGCCTTGGCCCCGCTCTGGGCCACTGCCGACCCCGGGACTTAGCTCCGAGGCACTCGCCGGCCGAGAGCCGGGCGCCGCACCCGGGCCGACCCACAGCTCCGCTCCGGGCCCCTGCCGACCCCGGGGCTTAGCTCCGAAGCAACTGCCGGCCGAGGGACGGGCCGCGCGCCCGGGACGCCACCTGGCCCTGCTCCGTTCTGCTGCCGACCCCGGGCCTGAGCTCCACCGCAACCACGGACCGAGGTCCGGGCCACACGCCCGGGCCGCCCCGCGCCCGACCCAGCCCTCGGCCCCGCGCTGGGCCACTGCTGACCCCGGGGCTTAGCTCCACGGCAACTGCAGGCTGAGGGCCGGGCCGCGCGCCCGGGATGCCCCGCGGTTGGCCCGACCCTCGGCCCCGCTCCGGGCCGCTGCTGAAACCGGGGCTTACCTCCGCGTCACACAACAGCCGAGGGTCGGGCCCCGCACCCGTGCCGCCCAGCGGCCCCGCTCCGGGACGCTGCCGACCCAAGGGCTTAGCTCCGCAGCACACGCAAGCCGAGGACCGGGCCGCCCACCCCGGCCGTCCTGCCTCCGGCCAGGCCCTCGGCCCCGCTACGGGCCGTTGCCGACCCCGGGGCGTAGCTCTGCGGGGCCCGCCCGCCGAGGACCAGGCCTCGTGCCCAGGCCCCCCTGCACCCTGCCCATCCCTCGGACCCGCTCCAGGCCGCTGCCGACCACGGGGCGTACCACCGCGGCACCAAACGGCCGAGCACCAGGCTGCGCGCCTGGGCTGCCCCTGCCCGGCCCGACCCTCGGCCCTGCTCTGGGCCGATGCCGACCCCGGGGCTTAGCTCCGTGTCACCCGCCATCTGAAGGCCAGGCCGCGTGCCCGGGCCGCCCCCGCCCGGCCCGGCCCTCGGCCCTGCTCTGGGCCGCTGCCGACCCCGGGACATAGCTCCGAAGCACCCGCCGGCCGAGGGATGGGCCGCGCGCCCGAAACACCACGCGGCCCCGCTCCGGGCTGCTGCCGACCCCGTTGCTTAGCTCTGCGGCACATGCCGGCCGAGGACCAGGCCACGCGCCCGGTCAGACCCTCGGCCCCGCTACGGGCCGCTGCTGACCCTGGGGCTTAGCTCCGAGGCACCCGCCGGCCGAGGGCCGGACCGCGTGCCCGGGCAGCCCCGCGGAGCCATCACGGCCCTCGACCCCCGCTCTGGGCCGCTGCCGACCCCGGGGCTTAGCTCCAAGGCACCCGCCGACCGAGGGCCGGGCCGCGCGCCCGGGCCTCCCCGCACTTGAACCGGCCCTCGGCCCCACTCTGGGCCGCTGCCGACCCCAGGGCTTAGCTCCGAGGCATCCGCTGGGTGAGGGCCGGACCCTGCGCCAGTGCCGCCTCGCGGCCCCGCTCCAGGCCGCTGCCGACGCCGGGTCGTACCTCCACGACACCCGCCGGTCAAGGGCAGGGCCACGCGCCTGGGCCGCCCCGCGCCCGGCCCGGCACTCGGCCCCGCTCCGGGCCGCTGCCGACCCCGGAGCTTAGCTCCTCGGCACTCGCCGGCCGATGGCCAGTCCGCACGCTTGGGCCGCACCGCGCCCGGAACGGCCCTCGCCCACGCTCTGGACCGCTGCTGACCCCGGGGCATAGCTCCGAGGCACCCGCCAGCCGAGGGCCTGGCCGCGCACCCGGATTGCCCCGCGGTCCCGTTTTGGGGCGCTGCCGATCCTGGAGCTTAGCTCCGTGGCCCCTGCCCGCCAAGCGCCGGACCGCGCTCCCGGGACGCCCTATGGCTCCGCTCTGGGCCGCTGCCGACCCCGGGGCTTAGCTCCGCGGCAACCGCCGGCAGAGGGCCAGGCCGTACCCTAGAGCTGCCCCACGCCCAGCACAGCCCTCGGCCCCGCTCCGGTCCGCTGCTGAACCCGGAGCTTAGCTCCCAGGCACCCGCCGGCCGAGGGCCGGGCCGCGCACCCGGGCCGCCCTCAGCCCCGCTCCGGGCCGCTGCCAACTCCAGGGCTTAGCTCCGCTGCACCCGCCGGCCGAAGGGCCGTCCATGCGGCCGGGTCGCCCCGCGCCATGCCCGTCCCTCGGCCGCGCTTCGGGCCGTTGCCAACCCCGGAGCATAGCTCCGCGGCACCCGCCGGCCGAGGGCCAAGCCGCATGCCGGGGCATCCCCGCGCCCGGCACAGCCCTCGAGCCCGCTCCGGGCCGATGCCGACCCCGGGAATTAGGTCCGTGGCACCCGCCTGCCGAGGGCCGGGGCACGCCTGGGCCGCCCCGCACCTGGCCCGGCCCTCGGCCCTCCTCCGTACCGCTGGCGACCCCGGGGCTTAGCTCCACGTCACCCGCCAGCCGAGGACTGGGCTGCGCGCCCGGGCGGCCCCCGCTGCCCCGCTCTGGGGCGCTGTCGACCCCGGGGCTTACCTGCGCTGCACCCGCAGGCTGAGGGCCGGGCCTCGCGCCCGGGTCGCCCCGCAGCCTACCTCCAGGCTGCTGCCGACCCCGGGACTTTGCTCCGCGGCACCCTCTCGCCGAGGTCCGGGCAGCGCGCACGGGCCGCCCGGCGCCCTTCCCGGCCTTCGGCCCCGCTCCGGGCTGCTGCTGACTCCGGGGCTTAGCTCTGCAGCACCGGCCGGCCGAGGGCCGGGCCGCGTGCACGGGCCTCCCCGCGGCCGGCCTAGCCCTCGGCCCCGCCTTGGGCCGCTGCCGAACCCGGGGCTTACCTCCGTGTCACCCGCCAGCCGAGGGCCGGGTCGTGCGCCTGGGCCGCCCTGTGCCCGACCGGCCCTCGACCCCGCTACGGCCCGCTACTGACCCCGGGGCTTAACTCCGAGGCACCCGCCGGCCGAGGACCAGGCCGCGCACCCGGGCCACCCCACGGCCCCTCTCCGGACCGCTGCTGACCGCAGGGCTTAGCTGCGAGGCACCCGCCGGCCGAGGGCAAGGCGCGCTCCGGGACGCTGCCGACCCCAGGGCTTAGCTCTGCGGCACACGCAGGCCAAGGACTGGGCCGCCCGCCCCGGCCGTCCCGCCATCAGCCAGGCCCTCGGCCCCGCTACGGGCCGCTGCCGACCCCGGGGTGTAGCTCCGCGGCACCCGCCTGCCGAGGGCCAGGCCGCACGCCGGGGCCGCCCTGCGCCCGGCACGGCCCTCGACCCCACTCCGGGCCGATGCCGACCCCGGGGCTTAGCTCCACGGCACCCGCCTGCCGAGGGCTGGGCGGCCGCACACCTGGCCCGGCCCTCGGCCCTGCTCAGGGCTGCTGCCGACCCCGGGGCTTAGCTCCGTGTCACCCGCCAGCCGAGGGCCGGGCCCCGCGCCCGGGCGGCCCCGCTGCCCCCCTCTGGGGCGCTGTTGACCCCGGGGCTTACCTGCGCTGCACCCGCCGGCTGAGAGCCGGGCCTCGCGCCCGGGCCGCATCGCTCCCGGCCCGTCCCTCGGCCCCGCTCCGGGCTGCTGCCGACCCCGGTGCTCAGCTCCGCGGGAACCGGCGGACGAGGGCCAGGCCGCACGCCAGGGCGCCCCCGCACCCGGCACGGCCCTCGGCCCTTCTCCAGGCCTCTGCAGACCCCGGGGCTTAGCTCCGAGGCACACGCCAGCCGAGGAGAGGGCCACGTGCCCGGGCCGCCCTGCGGCCCCGCGCCAGGCCGCTGTCAACCACGGGGCTTAGGTCCACGGCACCCGCCAGCCGAGGGTTGGGCCGCACGCAAGGGCCGCCCCCCGCCGGGCCCGGCCCTCTTCCCCACTCCGGACCGATGCCTACCCCAGGGCTTAGCTCTGCGGCACCCGCCTGCCTAGGGCAGGGCCGCGCGCCTGGGTTGCCCCGCGCCCAGCCCGGCCCTCGGCCCCGCTCCAGGCCGCTGACAACCCCGGGGCTTCACTCCGAGTCACCCACAAGCCGAGGGCCGGGCCGCTCACGCAGGCCGCCCCGCAGCCTAGCTCCGGGCTGCTGCCGACCCCGGGATTTTGCACCACGGCACCCGCCGACTGAGGTCCGGGCAAAGCGCACACGCCGCCCAGCGCGCGTCCCGGCCCTCGGCCCTGCTCTGGGCCACTGACGACGCCGGGGCTTATCTCGGCAGTACCCGCCGGCCGAAGGACGGGCCACGTGCCCGGGCCCCCCCACGGCTGGCCCGGCCCTCGGCCCCGCTCCGGGACACTGCCGACCCCAGGGCATAGCTCCGAGGCACCCGCCGGCCGAGGGCCGGGCCCCGCGCCCGGGCCGCCCCACGGCCCTGCTCTGGAATGCTGCCGACCGCGGGGCTTAGCTCCGAAGCACCTGCCGGCCGAGGGCCGGGCCGCGCACCCAGGCTGCCCCACGGCCCCGGTCCGGACCACTGCCGACCCCGGGACTTTGCTCCGTGGTACCCGCCGGCCGAGGTCCGGGCCGAGCGCCCGGGCCACCCCGCGCCTGTCCCCGCCCTCGGCCCCGCTCCGGTCCTCTGCCGACCCCGGGGCTTAGCTCCGTGGCACCCGCCGGCTGACGGCCTGGCCGCATGCCCGGACCGCCCTGCGGCCGCCCTGGCCCACGGCCCTGCTCTGGGCTGCTGCCGAACCCGGGGCTTACCTCCGCAGCACCCTCTGGCCGGGGGAGACGGGAGCAGAGAAGAGCACGAGGCGACGACCGCCTCCCCTGCGGCGAACCGCCCTCGGGACGCGCGGAGTCCCTGCGGGAGTTCCCCGCTGCGCGCCACGGCCACCCGGTGCCCGTCCCGGCCCTCAGCCCCGCTCCGGGCCGTTGCCGACGCTGGGGCTTAGCTCCGCAATACCCGCCGGCCGAGGGCCGGGCCGCGTGCCCGGGCCCCCCGGCGGCCACCCGGCCCTCGGCCCTGCCTCGGGCCACTGCCGAACCTGGGGCTTACCTCCGTGGCACCCGCCAGCCGAGGGCTGGGCCGCGCGCCCGGGCCGCCCCGTGCCCGACCCGGCCCTCGACCCCGCTCCGGGCCGCTACCAACCCCGGGTCTTAGCTCCGAGGCAACCGCCGGCCAAAGGCCAGGCCGCGCACCCAGGCCGCCCCACGGCCCCTCTCCGAACCGCTGCTGACCGCGGGGCTTAGCTGCGAGGCACACGCTGGCCGAGGACCGGGCCATCCGCCCCGGCCTTCCCGCCACCGGCCAGGCCCTCGGCCCCGCTACGGCCCGCTGCCGACCCCGGGGCGTAGTTCCGCGGCACCCCCTGGCCGAGGGCCTGGCCGTGAGGCCGGGCCGCCCTGCGTCTCCGCTCCAGGCCGCTGCCAACCCCGGGGCTTAGCTCCGTGGCACCTGCCAACCGAGTGCTGAGCCACGTGCCTGAGCCGCTCCGCGGACCCGCTCCGGGCCACTGATGACCCCAGGGCCTAGCTACGTGGCACCCACCTGCCTAGGGCCGGGCCACGCGCCTGGGCCGCCCCGCGCCCTGCCCGGCCCTCGGTCCTGCTCTGGGCCGCTGCCAACCCCAGGGCTTAGCTCCGCGTCACCCGCAGGGC